>NC_066886.1:18026026-18396026 GCF_022985175.1 Labeo rohita | reverse complement strand
TACAATTCTTAGTTTATATCTTGCTATTCTCACTTTATTCTCACAATTGCAAGTTTATATCTCATAATTCTGAATTTATATCTTACAACTGAGTGCATATCGCACAATTCTCAGTTGATTTTTTTGCAATTTTGTTTTTTCTCGCAATTGCGAGTTTATATCTTGCTATTCTGAGTATGTCTTGCTATTATGACTTTATTCTCGCAATTACAAGTTTATATCATAAATCTGAGTTTATATGTCACAATTGAGTTCATATCTTGCAGTTCTAACTTTATAACTTGCAATAGTTAGTTTATATCTCACAATTCCGACCATTTCTTGGAATTCAGAGTTAATATCTTGCTATTCTGACATTATTCTCGCAATTGCAAGTTTATATTGTAATTCTGAGTTTATATCTCACAACTGAGTTTATATCTTGCAATTCTAACTTTATAACTTGCAATTGTGAGTTTATATCCCACAATTCGAAATATTTCTCACATTTCTGAGTTTGCATGTCACAATTCTGACTATTTCTTGAAATTGCAAGTTTGTCTTGCTATTCTGGCTGTATAACTCACAATTTTCAGATTCTATCTTAATTCTGAGGAAAAAAGTCAGAACTTCAAGATAAAAAGTTTCAATTACCTTTTCTATTGTTTATTCAGTGGCAGAAACTTATGTTCTATACTTAGTGGCTTCTGTACTTATGTTCACCAAGGCTGCTTTTATTTGAACAAAATGCAGTAAAACAGTAATATTCTGAAATATGATTGAATTTAAAACAATTGTTTTCAGTTATAAACATCTAAAATATATTTCTGTTTTAAAATATAATTTATTCCTGTAATGGCAAAACTACATTTTTAACAGCCTGGAGTAATAGGTTTAGTAAATGGTCTTTAGAAATCATTCAGATATGTTGATTTGTTGCTCAGGAAACATTATCAATATTGACAACTTGTGTGCATCTAAATATTTTTGTGGAAACTGATACTTTTTCCACATTATTCTTTAATGAATAGAGAGTTCAAAAGATAACACAAATGATTATATACCATTTTGCTATATGTTGGGAAAGACATAAAATAAAAGCCTGATGACCCTGCCTAACCTTCTGCTTTCACCTTCATCAGCCAAGGCGGATAAGAAGGCAGCACAAGCCAAGATCCAGCAACAAGAGCACAAGCGACAGGTAAACGCGTGGGTGTACAGTTGGTATGTGGGAGGGTAGGTGGGGTGATTCCAAGTAGTTGTAAACCTCAACACTCATGTTTTTCCCCCTCCCATCACAGGAACGAGAAGGAGTTCTTCGCGCAATGGCACGGAAAATACGCATGAAGTGAGTCCGAGCATGTATATACATGTGTAGCGTGTTCAAGTTGTGGGAACTGTCCTCTTGGTTTGTAAAGGAGAGGATACAGTTTGGTCATTGTTTGGTCTTGTAGGGAGCGAGAACGGCGGGAAAAAGAAAGAGATGAATGGGAGAGGCAATATGGACGTCAGAGTCACTCGCCCTCCCCCAATGCCAAATACGGTGAGTTTATTTGGACTGTAAGAGCCTCCCACCAAAGTATAGTGATACAGTTGTATTGTTATCCACATTATAAAAGAGACTTGATTCAGGTCTTTCTGTGGAATGAATCTGGGTTTTTTTTTATTTTATTTTATTATTTTTTTTTTTTTCATGGTTACATTCTATTGATATACAGTGTGGTAACAATTAAGACGTATGAATGAAGAAGATTCTAATCGTAAATCTTGTACACCCCACAGGTCGGGACTACAGCTCATCCAGAAGGTATGCTGAAACCAGTCTGGGCCAGCCACGCTTGTCCATTTCATCTAAACATACTGTTGTTCAGGCTCATTTCAACCATTTCTACCGTCTTTCTCAACAGGAGATCACGCTCAAGATCACGGAGCCCTCATTACCGGTACTGAAGAATCGGCTGATATAAAACAGTCAAGACAACAAGAAGCAAACATGTTTCGGAGTGAACGGTGACCATGATTGCAAGAGTTTACATAGAAGTTTACGGAGGGGGAAAAAAATCAATAAAATGAATTTCACTCACTTCAGCTTTTTTACATCTTCTAAAGACTCCAATGGAAACAAAATCATTTTTAAAATGTGAAAATTAACACCACCATGCTCTGAAAACACATTTCACATCCTATTCTTGATGTTACACACAAGGGTTGCCAGGAACGCTTTGAGCTGCTAGGATCCTAATAAGCTTTGCAGATATTATAAGTCAATCTGTGTTGAATTTTTGACATAAGATTGGGATAAACCTTATTCTTTCCCTTGTGTCTGGTACCCCATTAAAGAGAGAGTACACCTATAATAAAATAATAATTCATTTACTCACCTTTGTGTTCTGTGTTGGGGAATGTTACTTTTAAAAGAATGCATTACAATAGTGCGTTATTCCCTAAAAAAAGGTAACCAATTACGCTGCTTAGTTACTTTTACTTACTCGCAATTCTGACTTTTTTTCTCAGAATTGTGAGATAAACTTGCAATTGGTTGTTCTAAAGTCAGAATTGCGCGATACAGTCATGATTCTGACTTTTTTTCTCAGAATTGGGTGATATGAACTCAATTGCAAGAAATAGTCACAATTCAGATTTTTTTTTTTCTTGCAATTTCAAGTTATCACAATTTTTTTTTCTCAAAATTGTGATATAAACTTGAAATTATGAGTTATAAAGTCCAATTTTGAGGGGAAAAAAGACAACGCAATTGTGTGTTATAAAGTCAGAATTGCAATTTTGAGAAAAAAAGGTCACAATTGCAAGATATAAACTCACAATACTGAAAAAAGTCCGAATTGTGAGTTTATATCTCGCAATTCTGACTTTATTTCTCAAAGTTGCGAGTTTGTCTCACAATCCTAACTTTATAACTCGCAATTGTGAATTTATATCTGATAATTCTGTGAAAAAAAGTCAGAATTGCAAGTTTGTCACAATTTGATTGTTCTTTTTTTTTTTTTTTTTTTTTTTTTTTTTTTTTTTAAAGTGGCAAAAACGGGCTTCCGTAGTGAAGAAAGCTCAGCACTCTTCAGCAATTAAAAAAAACAAAGCATAAATGTTAGTTTAAAATGTTAGTCTAAAGTAGTTTTTGCTTAAAGGTCAGAGGCAAACACATGGTTAATGCAATGGGATTAAATACATAAAGAATGTTTTATTTAATACAATTAAATATTGCAGGCTTGCATACTCTGAGTTCGCCTCTGCACTTCTGATTTCCCTCAACATGAGAACAGGAGAGCTGTCAATCACTCAATGGTTAAAGTCTCTAGCATTTACTTATTTGAAAAAGTACGATATTTTCAATATGCGTTTAAGTACTTGTTAAAGAAAGTAATCTGATTACGTGACTCGCGTTACTTGTAACGCGTTACCCTCAACACTGCTCACGTTGATCCAAACACATCAAACTGACTTTTATGAATCAGGTCATTCTGCCTAATGTTTTCTTTTGTTTTCTGTGGAAGAAAAACATGATCAGTGAGGTGATTAAAAGACTTGTTTTGCGTTTATCCGACTTTAAACGGTGAATCTACCTATTTTACCTCATCATTGTATATAATCCCTTCATTTAAGAGTGATGAAATGTCTGACAGAAAAATGTCGATTCTAAATTCCATAGTCTTTTTCACTCAGCACTGTAAATGTCTGGTCGTTGTTTCTTTAGAAACAATCATCAGTGATCACAGATCTTGACGTTGAAATAAAACCTAATCGTGAACGAAAAACCTTGTCTTGAGTGTTTTACTCACGCACGAAGAAAACAAACCCCACTGTAACCGCCAGATGGCGCACTTCACCATTAGAAACACATGTGATTCGACGCAAATTGCTGTTATTTTGAATGGGTACTTGACCACTTTATGTACGCACGAACACAAATTTCAGAAGTCCCCGTGTGCGTGTGTGTTCCCCTGCCATCCACAAAAGAGAAGCAAGTGTCTGAAAGTAAAGCGACAGTTACTTTAGGTTTCGAAATAAGCCGGACAGCAAAACAAACACCTGTCTCAGTCGACCTCGATAAAGCCACTTCCTCTTTACCCACATCCTTAACCAGCACATTTTATTGGTGTCAGAGCAGCAGCTGCGCGCCATCAAAGCGACTATTTACATAATTCCTCCTGTTCGACAGATAGATAAGGAATAGAAAGAGTTTGGATCATTTAAAGTGGCTCTGATGCTGTTGCCCTAAGCAGAGTTGCTTAACGAGGTCAGTTATGATAAGACAGAGAGGGCAGATGAGGATGAGGAGGATGAGGAGGATGGGCGGGCTGAAGGGCTGGAGGCGTTGCTCATGCCCTCCTCCTCCTCCTGTAGGGCCAGCAGACAGTGTGAACTTGAACACTGACGGGCACAGCAGTGAACGACAGTCTAGTCACACATCACTGCCGTTTTATGAGATTTATAGTGTCCGTTTAGTTCTGGTCTAGTTTTAGAGGAGCTTCTCTCACTATGTCCAGACGCAAACTCGGCAGCAGACCGCAACACCTGAGCGCAATGCAAGGTAAGCAGGATTTAAGATAACTTCATCCACATTTAAACGACAAAACGCTACGTTTTTAACGGAGAACCTAATATGAATAAGGTGGGAGTGTGAGAAGGAGAGTATGAGTATCAGCAACCAATAAAGCGAAATCAATGTAGTAACTTTTCACGTGGTTTGTGGCTCACTCCAGTCCAACTTGACATTGGAGTTGAAATAATAACCTACCCTCATGTTTATGTTTGTACGTGTTGCTGACAAGCGTACAATATCATATCCATTCGCGTATCAAATGTATATTTACAGGCTGTTTAAGAGATTCTAAGTTTGAGTTTCTTAAACACTGACCGAGTTGGAGCAATAACATAGCACTTCCTTATTGCATCTTCAGAATATCTTTATGTTTTGTGTCGTCACTGTTCATACCTTAAGGTTTAATTTTTAAAACTTTCCTCTTGGTTGCATTTTGTTTACAAAATTCTCATTTTGTAATCGTACTAAACACGTTATTTTATTTGCTGACAAGTGCGCATCGCTTGAATGTTGTTTTGTTTATTGACTTAAATAATTGATTGATAAACACAGCCTCCGTAAAACCGCTGCATGTACATATTGCTGTGAAAAAAAAACTGTTTTGATCATGACAGAATCTTTTTTGTTTGTTTTATCTTCTAACTGTGGGCAGCTGTGCGCGCCTCACCTGACCACAAGACTTGAATCTAGTTGAATGTTAGTGTCCGAATCGTGAATGTTCTTTTGAGTCGGATTTGTTCAGTGAATCGATTTCACTCAGCTACTTTACAAACATAAGCAACGCATGAAATGTAACTCTAATGTGTTTACAGCGTGATTGCAGCTGAGCGTTTTATCAACACGGATACGAAACTAATTACATAACATGCTAAAATTATTTCATTTAAGATAAGTTAATTTTAGCATTGTTTATAATAGCCAAAATGGCTAAAAGTAGTTCATAATGACTAAAATACAACCTAAAATTACTTTAGGTTCAAACTGGCTGTTTTATGAGCTACAGCTGAACCGAGACACATTAAATCATTAAATCAAACATTTGCATTAATAGAAAAGCGTAATAAACCGCAGCGTGTGCCTATAAATGGCTATACTGTAGGTTATAAAACCCTTACGGCGAGATGTTTTCACTTTATCACGTGGTCCTTGACAAGCCGCTAAACGCTTGGAAACGAACTGTTCGAAGGAACCGATTCATTTAAATCGGACTTCCAGTTACTAATGTGTGTGTGAGAGAGCAGCCGCGCCTTTTGCGTGTCGGCACAAACAACCAGAGCTGTTGAAACAGGAAAGGTGACATTTTTGAGTAACCACCGGTGAAATCCTCCCCTCCCCGGGACTGTCTGTACCTGCATCGGCATGGACAGCCTAGCCCGGGCAGGTGGATCCAGTCCAGGCTGTAAGGTGTGTGTGTGCGTGTGTGTGTATATGTGTGTTTGTGTGTGCTCTGGAGTCCATGACCACAGCAGCGGCACCCAGGCCAAAGGGCAAGTTCCTCTCTTAACTCGAGGTGTCTACACAACCAAGTTAAAGGTGATCGGAGCAGTATCTGCGTCTGCACAAATTCGTTGTGTATGAAATTTAAATATATTAATGCAGATTTGATCCACCTCAGGTGGCTCTGATCCAGCTTTGCTCCTGTGTGAATAAAATGCAACAACATTGCATTCTTAAACATTGTCTTTCTTGAGTTTCTTTGCTCATAAATAAATTTTAAATAATTAATTTTAATTAAAAAAAAAATCTTGTGTGCCCCCTGTGCAGCATCAAGTTTAAATGCGGTTTTTGTAAAGTATATGTAGTGCAAATAACATTATATGCACTGAAAGACAATTTTAAAGTGACGTCCAGTTTAGGCACATATGCATTTTTAAAAGTTTACATTAACCCACTCAAAGTAGGCTTTTTTTTCATAGTCTTGGTAGCAAAATCCTGTTTTGCTCAGTTTTGGCCTGTTTAGATTTACATACTGCATCGCTTATTCGCCACAGCGGTTATGAGTGGTGTGAAAGACACCTTGTTTAGATCAGCAGACTTGTGAGCGTGGTAGGACAACTACAGTGCAAAGTGCCTGATACATCAGCATGCTCTAATGGGCGAATTGCTCAAGCGGGTCGGAGCTGCATCGTGCTGCTTCCTGTGCAAAGCAGACCTCGGTGGCAGAGACACAGGAAGTGGTCAGTATCTGCTGACCAGACAGAGCCGTGCTGATGATGACAGTTTAGCAGTACGCCGACGAATGCAGAGAACTGAAAGTAGCACATTTGAAGAGAAGCAAGGTTTTTGCAAAGCCACTCAGTTTGGTCATTTCAAGAGTACCTAGGGACTCAACAAAGAGTGTTTTAACTGTTTTGTGTGGTGTTTCACTCACAGACGCTCCAGATTCTGCAGTCATCCCCGCCGACTCGTCGCCGTCACCTGAGCGGATGCCTGACGATGGAGGCCGTGATCTGTTGACATGCGGCCAGTGTGGTCAAGCCTTCCCATTGGCTCACATTCTCACCTTCATCCAGCACAAACAGGGCGGGTGCGGCACAGCCAGAGCCAGACCTCAGGTCCACACTCCTCCGTCTCCGGCCAATCGGACGCTGCAGTTCGGCCAAGGAACGCAGGTGGAGGCGGGTTACGTGGAGCTCCGGCGTATGACGGACAGGAGATGGAAGGAAGAGCCAGGTGTGAGGGTGGAGGCCAACCGAGCCGGTGAGTTCTAGGTGCTAATTAGTGTCTTTTTTTGTAAAACTGTCCCCTCATTTAACGACCTTGTCCCCAGTCCGGCTCATTAGGCTGCCGTTGCTGTGGCGCTGAGGCCTTGGTGAGTTCGAGAGTTAGAGACGCCGGGCCTAATTGTGTGGAAGAGATAGGCAGTTCTGCTACACACGCGAGCAAACGTACACTTATACATGCACCCTAGGGGATGGCGGAAAGGCACCTGAGCACACCTGAGCATCTCCTTAGCTCTGTCTCTCAGGTGAAGTGGCCAGGTAAACACAGCACAGTCAGGCCACCAAACTGCACAAGTCCCAGAGCTCTCTCTTTCTCGCACACACACACACTTTCCTCAAACCCCTCATTATTGCACCACTGTCAGTCATAGCAGGTGCTGACATGGTGTTATTCCCAGAGTCCTTTGTGAATTGCTTCGCTCCTGTCCTCTTACTGCGCCATTTAAAATAAAGTCTTGAAATTTGACAGTTTTCCCATTGCAGACTTTAAGTTATGAATCTATTGCCTGTTGAAGCACCTCACAGTCCTATGTTCCAAAGGGGTTGGCGAAGACTTCATACAAGAATCATTTTGGGTTCCCAAAAGAACAGTGAACGGTTCAAAACAGATTGTTTATTCATCCTCGTGCTGTCCCAGATGACTTTCTTTCAGATGAATGTAAACAACAATTTGTAGATAAATAATCCATCTCAATGAATCTATATAATTCAAATAAACATGAATCCTAAAGTTGGCACATAGTAAACATGATGTTATCCAAATACAAATCCAGTTGATGACTGTCTTCTGAAACAAAACAATAGGTGTAGACAAAACCCCCACTGATTAAAAAAAAAACTTAACTGGAAACTAGATGGCACACGTACGTCTGCAATAAGTCTGTTAAAGATCACTTGATCTAGAAAGCATATGCTGTGTACAAACATCTGACAGACATCTGTAAGATGTCAGTTTTACATGCATTTTAAATCATAAGCATCTTAAAGACATCTAATAAATGTCTATTTGACATCTTATAGGAAACATCCTATAGACATATTGCAGATGAGCAAACACTCTAAAAAATACATCTTACAGATGTAAATGCAGACGTCAAACAGATCTTTTAATCTTTTCAAATAAATCTTTGTAACGTATATGTGGTATCAGGATAGGGGTGATTTAATTACAAAGTCATATCTTGATAGTTTTGCTGAGCATGTTATTGTGCTGGTATTTTTTATTTATTTTTTATTTTTTTAAATATTTTGAGGGGAAAAAAGGGGAAATGTACTTTAAATATAAACCTGAAATGGCTATTAAGTAGAAGTGAATCACTGCATGAGTCAGTCATTGAGTCATTCATTCAACCGATTTGTTCAAACAACTGATTCTGTAATGAAACACTGTCTTGTCTTGCACCGTAAGATGTAAAACTATTTTTGTTCACAAAATAGAGCAAAAACAAAAACTTGTGTCCAGTCAATTAATATTAACGTCTTGTTTATTGGACTGTTTTATAAAATTAATATAACATTTGCAATCGTACTGAGAGGGCTGGGTGATGTGGCAAGAAAATAAAATTTAGGTTTTTTTCTCAGAATGTTTGACTGATTCTTAGTATTTTATTTTTTTTAATTTTGCTTTTTTTACGATTTTTATCTAAAAAATTTTAACTACAATATGATTCAAGCAATCTTTTCTTTATTAACCCTCTAGTTAAAAAAAAATTGTCTTTAAAAACAATGAACATCAGCTTTCAGCCAAACATCATATCAGACATACAGTAGTAGTTCTTTGCAGGATTTTTTATTCGATTGCGCTGCTTTTCCATTGTTTTTTTCTATGTAAACATGGATGCATTTCACTATTGCACTCGTGTCTCTTACAGGGTCTTATGCATGAAACGGCATTCTAAAAATGTGGCGCTCTAGTTTAAAGAAGTTTGCTCCCATCTTTTTGCATGTTTTTCCTATTCCACTGTTCGCATCGCAATTTTGTCAACACAAAAGTGCATTCGGTGTGAATGAGGCCTAGCGATATGATACGGTTGAATCGTTCTTTTCTCTTTACTGTTATCATTGGCATATTGTCAGAGTGTCTAATTCTAACGTTTGGTAATATTCTTATTCAAAATTGCGATTCCTTCATTTCTAAAAAAATAAGTTGTGGCAAAACAATAAATTTGAATTAATCAATAAAATCGAGAAAATTGCCCAGCCCTAGTGGCAGCAAATCACTCCATGGAGTCATTCATTCAACTGATTTGTTCAAATAGCTGATTGATTCAGTAACAAAGCACTGCCGTGTTGCACTGCAAGATGCTAAACAGTTTTGCTGTGGCTTTGTTTGAAACTATTTTTGTTGACGAAATGGAGCAAAAACAAGAACTTGTGTCAAAAATGTCAATCAAGTCAATTAATGTTAATGTCTTGTTTTTTGAACTGTTTTGTAAATCAATATCACATTTGCAATCGTACTGATATTTGGAAAAAACTATTCTTCGTGTGATATTAACTGTAACAGATTATATAAATATAAAAGACATATAAAGGTCATACTGGGGCATATTTGCCCCTTTAATCTTGAATTTTGAGGGAATTGTAAATTTATTTTAATAGTCTAAATGACATTTCAACTCTAGTCTAATCTACATCTAGCTTATGCGTGATATCTTTAGGTGTGTTTTAGTTTGTTTTTTGCTATATATTTGATAGTGTCAAATCGCTAAACAATATAGATATGTTTACATTGTTGAACAACAATTACGATATTATCGTAGACAATATATATCACACATCCCTACTGTAAAGGATCAATTCCAGCCAAGCGGTCATATGTAGGCGTAATTATTTAACATATTAAATGTTTTCATAAATATTGAGGGTTCTTCATGGAAGCAAAGATGCCAATAAACAATCTATTATTGAGAGTGTATGAGAAGAATTTGGGTGAACCATTGAACTGTTTTGACTGTTAAACAGGATGTTGGTGGGTGTGTGTGTGTGTGTGTGTGTGTGTGTTATAGTAATGTTAGTGTGTGTGTCAAAGCTACTTCAGTGTTTTTCAGTGCAGTAGTTGGCCCTAAAGGGAATCGTCGGCCTGTGCAGGTGTTGGTGTTTCTCAGCGTGATGTTATTGAACCGTGACCTGAACTGGTTCCTCATACGAGCAGGATTCTTTCACCCTACAGCACGAGCGAAACAAACATTTATTTGTTTATAATTACACACTGCTTATAGAAGCAAGCAAATGATTATGATTGATCGTTATCAACGAAACATGGTTTTGCTTTCGGGTCACTCCCTTCTGTATGTACACATGTTTGCGTTTCCTTCCTTTTTGTGCTCGGCTTCCGTCCGTCCACGTTTCTTTTTTTTCTGGGGTTCAGGTCCCTCTTGCCTTTCTTTTTTGTGTGTGTGAAGGTGTATGTTGCTGATAAAGGTGTCAGGGTGAGAGGTGCAAATATACTAATGTGTTACTTCCTTACTGTCAACAGTCTTGGGTTATTATTGACGCAAAGATTTCGAGGCTTCAGTGTCAGAAGAATGAGATGAGAGATGGGGTTTGATAAGAAACTGTTTGAAGTGTAAAAGTTTTGCTTGAAAGACGAAAGACTTGAAAATGAGTGTGTGATATATGAGAGTATATATAAGAGTGAATGATGAGTTGCTGTAACAGGTAGATCAGGGTTGCCAGATCGGTAATAATTCGTTGAAAATGATTGTTGAACAGCATTTATTTAAGATGGAAACAATGTAGACATCTTTACTTTCAGTTTTGATCAATTTAATGCATCCTTGCTGAAAAAAATATTGATTTCTTTAAAAAAAAAAAAAAAGTTATTAGTCACAATCTTTTAAAGATTCCCAATGCCACCCCAAAAGCTAATATACTTTTAACTATTTTAAGTGTTTAGCATTTACATATTTCATTTATAAGAATAGGGACAACGTATGTGACCCTGGACCACAAAAACAGTTAAGTTGCACGGGTATATATGTAGCAATAGCCAAAAATCCATTGTATGGGTCAAAATTATAAATTTAATATCAAGTAAAGATTATTTTCCATGAAGATATTTTGCAAATTTCCTACAGTGAATATATCAAATCTTATTTTTTTATTAGTGATATGCATTGCTAAGAACTTAATTTGGACAACTTTAAAGGCGATTTTCTCAATATTTGAATTTTTGTTTTTTTTTGCACCCTCAGATTGCAGATTTTCAAATTGTTGTATGCCTGCCCTTTGTCCTGTCCTAACAAACCATGATGTATAAAAAAAATGACCCTTATGACTGGTTTTGTGGTCCAGGGTCACATATGATGTAGGTTACAGCATTACAAATGTACAGCATTATATGTATTTTATTTGTGTTACATGTATTTAGGTCTCTTATAGTGGTACCATATTTCTTTTCTGTTGATATTACCCCATACATAATCATTTCCACTATTTTTTTTTTCAATTTAGATTAACTTTGCTGTCATCTAACACTAAAATATATTTTTAAATGTTCATATACTTTAAAAACACAAATAATTTAGTAGCAAATCTCTAAATGAGCTTGTAATGGTTTATAACGGTTTGTATGAAGTGTTAGTGTAATATATATAATATAATATACATGTATATTAGTTCTGTCAAATCGATTAATCGCGATTAATCACATCCAAATATTATATATAAACATAAATATTTCCTAAATATATACAAGTATGTGTGTGTTTTTATATATACATATAAATATACAAAGTAGATGTGCGTGCATATATATATATATATATATATATATGTTGCGTAAACAGTTTAATTTTTGATGCGATTAATCGTGATTAATCGGTTTGACAGCACTAATTATTTAAGTCTAATAAAACTCTAAAATACCAAATCTATAGGTTGCAGAGTTTTTAAAACTATCGCAATTTTTGGCAGATCTTTGGCATTTTTATGCGGCTTGGGTGGATGAGGGCGTTTGGTATGTATATTGTATTTGCGCTTTCATTTTGACTCAACCAATGAAAATTCAGTTAGCCCACAACCCATCAGACAGGAGTGCATGTCTATGCACTTATGTGTGGTTGTAAAAGAGTGACATAGAGAGATTTTGGAGACGGTGGTGCAGCGGTTATGGATTATTGAATTAGCGTAGACAATGTATCAATAGTCGTATTTTTATTTCCACCAGCTTTTAGCTCTTCATTTCAACTGTCCCTTTATTCTCTCACTCTCGCTCTCGCTCACTCTCACTCTGTTCCCTAGAGAGAGAAGATTCTGCCTGCTGCTCGTTAGCGCTCTCAGCCAATCTGCATTTTTAATTAGCGGTTATTGCTTCTGCTTAATATGCAATTGCTACCCTGGGCCAAATGGGAATCCTTACAAAAAGAGTGAGGGGAAAGAATGAAAGAAAGGCAGAGAGAGGGAGAGAGAGACAGGCTGGGTATTGTGTTTCACTCCAAGACCCTGAGACAAAAGCCCCCCCTCCACCCTCCTCGCACTCTCCACCCGAGGGAGAGATTTGGAAGCAGAAGGGGTGTTGTTTGGAGGGGGCGAAGGTGCAGTCACAGGGGTGATGATTTTTCTGTTGTTTTTCATGACCTGTGCAGCTATTTCTTTTTGTTCTTAAATTAAACACTTTTCTCCCATCCTTCCCCTTTTCATCCCCGTTTTAACCTCCGTCCCTGAGGCTCAGAGATCGGCTTCTTGCTTTTCGACTCGAGTTCTTCTCCAGGCACCGAGTACGGGAGAAGAGAATAGGAGAGGCTCTTTTTAATCTTCTTCTTTGCCCCCTCCCAATAAAATGCAGAAGGATTTTGACTTGAGGAGATGTAAAAGAGGCTTATAGCACTCTGCTTTGAACCCTTTGTAAGAGAATGGAAAAAATGAAATGAATTTTCCTCTCAGTTTTGGGATCCTCTTTGCAGACAGGCCCCATTTATCAAGGAGGCTGAGTCAGGACTCATTTGCATAAAACCTTCGTTTGCCCCGTTCCGCTAATTAGCAATTTGCAGCTTAATTGGCGAGCGGCTCTCTGAAATAGAGACAAAGCTAACCACGTTTAAAAATACCACCAGAGCTGCTAAAGGAGCCCATCCGTGCTCATTTGCTTCTGTCTCAATCTTTCTCTCCGCAGTCATCCGGCTCTCCTGTGAGCACACCTTTAATCAGGCACGGCTTTCTGCTCAGGTCTGACTCAACAGCGGCGCTATTACCAGCTCATTATTGCTCTGACACCTGCAGGGGTTTGTGACATGCGGCTTTTCTCAAAAAATTTGCCTGAAAAATTAGACAAATGAGCAAAACGTGTTCTCTTGAGGTGATGCAGTAGGTCAGGAGGATGAGTTTTGTCACATGTAGACTGTAGCATACTACATACTAATATTTTGGCATTTCATTCTAAAATGTGGAGAAGAAAAAAAAACTTTTTTTTTTTTCCTCAAAAGTTGTAATTACTGTACAGTTTAGAGTCCTTTTTTTTCATCCATTGTGTATAAATACTTTATAATTTAAATAATACATTACATGATATGATTCTGCGTGGATTTTCGTTGGAAGGAAAACATCATTTAAAAATGTTACGTAATGGTGCGAAAAAGAAGCTACGTTTTTGGAACAAAACAAAATAAGGTTTTAATTTCTCCCATTGGATTCTAGGGCACAGGTACACCTAGGCCCTGTTTACACTAGTGCGTTTTCGTTTTAAAACTGCGTTTTATTTAATTAAAATAAAACAATCCTCATCTACACTGGCGTTTTCACTGCGTTTTAAAAACGATCTCCGTCTACACTACACAACTAAAAACGCATGACCATTCATGCAGTTTCAACCATATATATGTGTAGGTAGATGCCATATTATTTAATGGTGGACACGTCTACGTGCTTGAGGTGGTCAAATGGGGAATCTACCTATACATATCTATGTTAACAACAGTGAGCGTGATGTTGTTGTTTATACTGTCGTCAAGGATGTGAAGAGCGAACGTGGGCAGCCACGCCATCGTTTTCAAAAGTCTTTGGTCTGTTTTCAAACTAAAAAGGGGTCTGCTACGTTTTTCAAATGTTTTCGTTTTCGAGGGTCGAAAACACAGGAGTAGTGTGAACAATAGGTGGAACCTTAGCAAAAGTTATGCATTTTAAAACAAAAACACACTAGTGTAAACATAGCCCTAGATAGCCTACTTTTGCCAAAATGTACAGTATGCAGCAAGAAACCATATTCACCATAATTTGTTTTTTTTTTAATATTTAATTGGACTGGTGAAAACTGACGTTTATACACAAAATTTGATTTAAAACTGCTATATAACCTATATTATCTCTAAAGTGATATCACCGAATTGAGCATGCCTTGTATTGAGGACATGTGACAACATAGTATGCTGAATTCAACAATAAATGCTTCAAACAGCTACAGTTTTTAGTATTTGGTGTTAGGCATTCTGACCTGTGCAATATTCTGTAAGAAGCATGTTGGCATTCATTTCTAAACATAGCCCTGAATTGTCCCTACCCTGTTTTCGTATGCTTTTGTGGTTTTACCTGTTTTGCTCTGTTTTCTGTAAATGATCAAGTGCGCCTGCAGCCTTTTCTTTCTGATGTTTCATTTTCATGTCGTCATGATGACAGACATCTTTCCGGTCCACTCAGCATATTTTTTCAGAAATATACAGGGTTATATAGCGTGAGAAAGGCTGTGTTTGTTTGCATTTGACCCACATTGAATCTCCTGAATGTACTGCCATTTAAAAAAAAACTGCCACCTGTTAATGTGTTTTGAGTCATTTTAGCATGTAAATGTAAGTTTTAGTTAGACTAATATATATATATTTTTTTTTTCCTCTCTTCTTCCTCTCAAATACAGAAGAACCCTCCATTTTCACCTGCCAGATGTGTCAATGTGTATTCTCCAGTGCATGGACTCTCCTCCAGCATGCTCAGAATGTACATTCTCTCAACATCTACCAGGTGGAGGACGACACCATTGCTCAGACATCAAAACCAGCAGCCACCATGGATCCACGTCACCTGGGTGCCGCACTGGCCTCAGCATTCCAGCCGTCCTCTCGACGATCCACCCCCCTTCACAAGCCTCCCCACGGCTCTGGTCATGCACCACGTGACCTGCAAGGCCTGAACTTCTCCATGTGTTTGCAGCGTCTGGCAGAGGTTAGCTGCAACAGCGGTGGAGTAGTACCTTCCCCGTCCCCATCTCCTCCAGCCGCTTCACCTTTTCCCCACTCCACTCCGCCACTTCACGCAGCCTTCTCCTGCGAGCTCTGCGGCCAGGGTTTTCAATCTCTGCGCAGCCTGTCCGCCCACCGCCGCACTCACGCCTGCGATAGGCCTTACCACTGTGGCGTGTGCCAGCTCACGTTTTCCCAGAGTGGCGAACTGGCACGACACATGAGGAGTCACCGGCGCCTTGCGTCTGGACAGGAAACTGATCCCAACTCTGCCAGTGCAGATGAGGACCGAAAACTTGCTGGACATGGAGATAATGATATTTCCAGTGGTCATGGAGCAAGTATGGAGGCTGGGAAGCCTCTAGGAGGCACTAGCCTGATCTTGATGTCTTCACAGTCCAGGGTTGTGGATCGCAATCTGCTGCGCTGCTTCCAGCCTCAGAGAGAAGCGGATGAGGAGGCTCATGGTGAACCGCAGCAGCCATCTCCCTATGGCAGCCCCTCGGAGGGCTCTCTAGAGAGCGGAGAAACAGGTGGAAGCGGCGAGAGTGGGATCGCCAGCGGCAACTGCACACCAAAGCGTCCAGAACGAGAAGACCGCACTCAAGGCGAATGGGAGCGAGAGGTGGAGGCAGTGGAGATGGTCCAGGACTGGCAGCGGGAGAACGAAAGGAGGCAGGTCACCAACGGAGGAGGCAAGAAGAAAAAGGAAGAAGCTTGCGAGTTCTGCGGAAAGTGCTTCCGCAACAGCAGCAACCTGACGGTTCACCGGCGCAGCCACACGGGTGAAAGACCATACCGTTGCGGCCTCTGCAGCTACGCCTGCGCGCAAAGCAGCAAACTCACACGCCACATGAAAACACATGGCGCCCGTGGAACACGTGCTCCCTTTCAGTGCCAGCTATGCTCTGTCCCGTTCACCGTCTATGCCACACTGGAGAAACACCTCAAGAAGGTCCACGGACTCACTCACGCTAGTGCCGGCGCCTACAGCCAGGGCCCGCTTGCTGACTACAACAGCCTCAACATCAAAATGGAAGATGACTCTGTCAGCGATCAATCAGGAGCTCCCATCACAATGCTCACAGAAACCAATGTGGACCTTTCAGAGCAGCTCAAAGAGGAGGACGCTGAGATGAGGGTCAGCACCGATGAGCCACCTACCTCTGAGGAAACAGGCAGCACTGTGGCCTTAGGTCAAACCACAGTATAAACATAGCATTTGACTTCTTTACGTGACACTCTGATCAAGACCAAAACCACCAAGCTTGATGATCTTCTGCCCACAACCCAGTATGTGCATCTTATCAAAAAACCGAAAAGACCTTTCTCAACTTCGCCGCAGTACTTGCAGACACTCTAGGGTGCAACGCTGATACTGTCCAAGACTTTTCATATCAGTACAAGTGCCTACTGTTCAATCCCGACATGCAATATTGGAGGACTCCTGAACTCTTTGGCCCAACTGTTATCGTCAAGGCACTTCGAACACAAAATTACGACTAGTAGAGCACAGCCAGAGTATATGGAGATGGTCAGCTTTTTTTTGAGCCCAAAAGACAATCGCAGAGGTAGACTGAGCAGGTGATCTGCCAATGTGATTTTTGAATTCTACAATGCAATTATGAAGTGGACACCTTGGGATTACAGGTTCGTGGTTCGTAAAAATCAAAAATGGGAATGGTCTGCATCAGGGGTGTCCAGTCCTGCTACTGGAGGTCCAATGTCCTCCACAGTGTAGCTTGAACTACAATCAAACACACCTGAAACCAGTAATCAAAGTCTTCAGGACCTTCGAGGCAGATCAAGCTAAACTCTGCAAGAGATTGATCATCCAGGAGCAGGACAGTACAGTACAGTCCTGCTGCTGGAGTGCCACTGTCCGGTAGACTTTAGCACCAACTTTAATCAATCAAACACACCTTAAACAGCTAATCAAAGTCCTTGGGACCTTCAAGGCTGGTGTGCTAGAGTAGGCTGACCTGAACTCTGCAAGGGATTAACCCTCCAGGAGTAGGATAGGACACTCCTGCTGCTGAAGGGCCAATGTCCTGCAGAGTTTAGAGCCAACGGTAATAAATCAAATGCATCTTAAATGGCTAATCAAAGTCCTCGGGACCTTCAAGGCAGGTGTGTTAGAGTAGGTTGACCTGAACTCTGCAAGAGATTGACCCACCAGAAGCAGGATAGTACACCCCTGGTCTAGTTAAGACTATGACCTGCACAAATGACAGTAGAGACAGATTTGAGCTTGTGTTTTCCCAACTATCTGACAGGGTTGCTTGCTTTTTTGATACTGTATATTAAACAGGACTGATTGGGTCTGTGGCAATACATTCACTGTCACTTAATACTGTTAAAGAGCATTTGTTTGCCATTTAGTTTGTCGTCTAGAATGTCAATGTGTAAATATATATATATCTATATATATTTTAGTTTGTGCTGACATTTTGTAACACATTCCACGAAAACTGTATCGGTTAAAACGTATTTGTTTATATAGCCACTCTACTGCACAACAAATTCATTTTCTTTGTACTTTGTGAGCCTGTTCAGTCTGTTTACAGACTATATATTGTTTTACTGCCGAGCACACAGAAATGCTATGAAAAGTTTTTTTTTTTTTTGTTTTGTTTTGTTTTGTTTTTTTGTCAGTGGTTCCTCCAGGTTGTGTTTTGTGGTTGTGCAAATGAAAGCCTAATTTTTGATGAAAGACTGGGTTGGAAACGACAACAATGGTGGACCCATTGAGAAAGCACTTGTGTATGTGTGAGAAAGAGTCGGAGAACAGATATATGATAAATTTATACAGGGAATGTTTGCTTTGTTACAGTTTTTCTATGATTATCAATGTCAGGGAACTGTTATGTTACGGTTTATGTTTATGTGGTAACATGGTAGAATAAATAATCAAATGTAATAAGCAATTTTTTCGTATTAACAAATGTGAAAATAGTCGGACATCCAGTTGTGTCCGTTTCTTCAGGGAGCAGCAAAAAACAAAGCTCTTTTTGTCCTCTGTATATTGTTATAATTTCTGTTAACTGAAATGTCATGTCTTATGTGATTTCTCCCAGAATTTCCTGTGTAGCCCACAACTTTGCTGTGTATTTTGTATTTTGATGCCTATTTGTACGATAATTAAAAGACAGAGGCAAAGTCAGAGGGTGTGTGTGTGTGTGAGTATGTGAGAACCAGAAAGTGTGACGGCACGAACGGTGAAGTCGAACCTGCCGCTACATGTCTCAGATCGCATCACGAATTCACCAGTATTTGCACAGATGAACCGCTTTCCTCTAACGGCTATTGTTGAGTCATAGTCCGTTAGTAGAACAGTCATATCTGACTAAATCGCTGGGTCATTCAGGTTGGCCTTCAAAGAATAGGGTTTGATAGAACAGATGAGATTGTCAGGTAGATTACGTGTCCAAAAAAAGTGTGATTATACATCTGGGGAGATGATGAAGACAAAGTCCGGAAAGGAGTGCTGGGATAGAAACGGGCGGATGTTGAGAAAGCCGAGGGGGAGCGGAGTCATCTTAACAGCTCTCTTCTTTTGTAATGGGACAAAACCTTCACGCCGGTATCTCTGGGCCCTCTAATGAGTGGGACGCTCTATGATCCCTATAGCTCATTAACAAGCAACCTTTTTAATGAGCTTTCAGCCTGGGTTGGGGGAGGTTGGATTGAAGGGACCATATGTAGCTCTCACCCCATCTCCAATTATCGCCATTTCGGAGGACGGGAGAAAGATTTCGAGGCATAAGGGAGGGGTCAGAAGCGTCATTTCCAACTCTGGTAGTTCAGGAAAAAATTCCCGATTCTCTGAATCACAGGTGATTGCCCTGGGACTTGCATCACTACTCCTCTATCAAAACCTTATACACCCACCCCAGCCACGCACCATTTGGTTGCCGCACGGGCCCAATTACATAATGTAACACGAGCTTCTGCAAGTTAAGATGGCCTCTGGCAGACGAAAACATTCCCAGGTGCCCTTTGTCTCTTTTGGGCCGCCTCTCTGCACATTTTCTCAAACACGTCGGCCTTCTGAGATGGGACTGGCCCAGGTTTATCTTTACCGGCCAATCACGATGACGCATTCCTGTCAGGGCGTGGTGACGGGTAACTGACCGCACAAACCTGCAGGTGCGTGTGGACTTTGAGATGTGTTTTGAGTTTGAGCTCAGACCACAATAAATACCCCACTTACGCGGCACTGCTACCTGGGTAAAAAGGGAAAGTTTGTGGTTTTGGGGTCTCAAGAAACCTGCGTCTAAATCTGCATGCTTTCTCAGGGTGGGAAATGTCTGAATGCATGTAGTCGTAAACGTGTTCATTGTGAATGTCTTTATATGAATGTCTTTATACAACGGTCTTGAGACATTCTTAATGGGAGACACTGACAGAAACCACCGAATCAGGTCAAGGACCCTTTTGAATAGAGAGACAGAGCAGGGGGCCCCTGTTTTATTGTCAAAAAAATTGTCTGTCTTTTAACATGCATATAGTACCATATGTGTTTATATATTGTGTTATGTTGGTTAATGTGCTTATGTATAAAAAATATATTTTAGTACTTTAATACAAATATTGATTTATCACCTGCATTGATTAGGGTGATTAAGGTACATTTCATTTATTTAATTAATTTCTAATGTATTTTTTTTTTTATTTCTAAATGGGTTTTTTTTTCTTTTTTTTTCTTTTTTTACCATTTGTGTTATGAGGATTGCATATGTATGAAAATCTTTTATATCCATAATGATTATCACCTGTATTGATTAAGGTAAGAATATGTTTATTTTATTTTCTTCTGATTTAATTTTTTTTTTATTATTATTATTTGTAAATATTTTAGTAAATAGTAAATATTTGAATTATGATGCTGTATCTATCTATCTATACATTAAAATGTATATTTGTGTGTATGTGTGCGTGTGTATAGTAAAGACTACTTTTTTACTTTTTTTAATTAGTTATAATTTTACATTTGAGTTATGATGCTACATATATACATTAGATAGATAGATATTATTTAAAAGATATATATTTTAATATTTTTATTTAATTTTTTATTGTTATTACTAAATGTTTTATAATTGAGATATGCTTAAACTGCATACACATAAGTAAAATAATAAAAAAAAAAATAAATATATATAATGCTTTAACTACATATAGATTAAAAATATATTTGTGCGTGTATGTAGACAAATAGACATAGGTATTATTTAAAAGACATATTTTAATTTTTTGTTTGAATGTTTTATTTTTATTTCTAAATGTTTTATATTTGAGTTATGATGCTTAAACTTCATATATATAAGTAAATTAATATATGTATATATATATTTTTAAGGTAAGACTTTTTTTTACTTTTTCTCTTTTAATTCTTTCATTTTTTATTATTCTTATTAATTATAAATGTTTTATATTTGAGTTATGATGCTTAAACTGTATATACATCACTGGTATTATAGTGTAAGGGTACATTTTAAGGGTATATTTTTTTTACGTAATTTCTTATTTAATTTTTCATATTTTTATTTATAAAATGTTAATGTAAAAATACATTGTAGGAGAAACAACAACATTTAGCTAAACCATTAAATCTGTGTTTTCATCACACTGTAATTTTATTTTATTTTTTCAGGCCCCCTGCAGTAACAGAACAGACTCCCTCGAGGTCACGGACCCCTGCTCTAACTGCTGCCGTTTCCAAAGTGCCTGCAATCGCTTTCCTTTATTGCGAGATCAAAAGATGCAAAACCAGTTTTCATGAAGCCTGATGTAACTAGTTACATGGTTGGCGATTAGCAAGCTGGTAGACTTACAGATAGTAGATCACTGAATTATGTACAGCCCTTTAGGTGCATTAATAATAAAGATCCATGCACTGCAGTCTAAGCTAAATACAGCATATTTGAGCTTATGGTATATTATTATTATTCTTACTATTAATTATATTAAAGGCCAATTCATTACATTTTAAGAAGTGCCACTGAATTCCTCATCTTTCCTCCCACAGGACTTTCTAGTGTGATGGGAGTGAATGAGCAAAGGAAGGTTGTGTGAACGAGATAAACCACAGAAAAGCTTTCTAGTGTTTCTTTATCCCTGTTCCCAAACCTGCATCCAATACCATCCTCCTCCTCCTCCTTGTGGTAACGTCCCTCCTTTCCTCCGCAAAGACCACAGAGAGAAACCTGAACCCTAAAATTAACCCCCCCCTACCGCGGCGATGTGTTAGTGGCCTTGCATGGGAGAGGAGGACAACGGTCCAGCTGTCCACAAACAATCTGTGCTGGATGAACAGGTGACAATTCCAGTCCAATGGAGGGAGCAGCCACAAATATGGGTTTAAACATGACCCTTCTCACCACAAAAAACAAGGTGATAATCCTGTTACGACTGATACTCCAGAACGTTCCCAGCGGCTGTGGTGGAAGTGGTTTGGCATTTCATATTTTCATTTCAATGTGATAAATTCCAACCAAATCCACCAAAAAAATCATGAAGCTGCTCGAAGAAAACAGATTTAAAAGAACCGTTCACTCAAAAATGTAAATAGCCATTACTAAATATCATGAACCAGAATGATATATTTTCAGCGGAGAATTTTTAAAATATGTTGTAGATTTTTGGGTGAACTGTCCCTTTAAACTAGAATGCAAACAGTAGTGATTAGTGATAGAATTAGGATTTTCATGTTTATGCAAGAAGACTGAAATACAGTTCTATCATGGCTACCCTTGGAGGATTTTAGCATGGTAATATGACAATGTTAATATATTTGGTCTTGGCTGAATAGATCTGCTACGCTGCTGCTGTTGTTTATTGCTGTTTTTGTACATTATTTAGTGGTGGACAGTAACAAAGTTGTTGTACTTAGATACTGTACTTAAGTACATTTTTCAAGTATCAGGTACAGGAAGTACTGGACTGGAGTAGTTTTATTTTGAGTAACTTTCACTTTTACTTCACTACAGTCCAAAGCATACTTTTTACTTCACTGAATTTCATAAAACATATTGTTACTCCTTATAATATATCACATGCTCCGAGACGCAGAGCCGGTGTCTGATTCATGGAGAAGGGTATTCCTGCACAAACGGAGGCTGCAATTTCTAGGACCCTATAGTTTTTTGTTTTTTTTTCAAGTTTTGTATTATTTTATTTATTAATTGTATTTATGTATGTAGTATTTTAATAGTGCTTGCTATTGTGTGTGTTATTATATTTTAAAGAAATATGTAGTTGGTTAATTGTATACACTTAATTATTGTCCTAACCAACTCCTAACCCTTAACATACCCTTAACATTGGAAACTCGATTGAAATATTTAACCTTATTTATTTCAATATATTCTATATATATTCTGGTTTTAAATTCAGTTTTCTTGTAAAGAAAGACTGAGACTTCAGTTCATTAGCTGCAGCAGAGCCATTCACGTCTGATGTGTGACGCGCATAAAGTGCAGTAAACGGTAAAACAATTGCGCTACAAATTAGTGTGTTTATTGGTAATAAATGTAAGATAATTTGAATATAAATGCTAGTTTATAACATTCAGCAGAACAATGAACTGTTTTGCACAGCTAAACAGGCTAAATGGAGATTGCTGACACCGCCTCGAACACAAGTTCACACCAGGTCTTACATTAAAAATAAGATGGAAAGATAAAAAATTAATTTAAAGTTTTTGTTTTATGCTTCAATCAGGTCTCCTAGATGGCGCTGTCACAAAAAATAGAGTCTCAGAAGTGTGGCCCTGAATCTGCAGCCTCCGGTTGTGCAGGAACATACTATTGTGGGATTCATGAACAAACTGATTATTTTCAATGAACCAGTTAAATCGATTCGCGAATCGCACCACATGATTCATCCGCGAACTATAATGATCCGATTCCGATTGCAGCTGTTCTCGAGTCAACAACTCATTGATTCAAATGATCCGTTTAGTGTGAGTCTCCAGTGAACCGGGAGATCCTGTGAGCGCGTGCAACTAATGCTGTGAAAAGTAAGTTACTAATGTTGAATTTTAGGATTAATTATTGTAACTGAAAATCATATTTAGGTCAAAACTGTTAATTGTTTTTAAATTAAATCTGCTGTAAAGGGTGATCTGTTTAAGCCCAATGAAATGCTTGAATTCAGACAAATGAACATCAGTGTCTGTGTTTTCGGTAAAAAAACAAACAAACAAACAAAAATAACACAGATTAAATAAAATAACTCACGTTCATATTCCCGCTGCTGTAACGTTAGCAGTTTTATTAAAATGCTACGCATTTAGCCCTACACTGTAAAAAATAAAAAACACAATTTGTTGAGTCAGCTTAAAATAATTTGTTACCCTGCTACCTTAAAATTTTAAGTTCAGTCAACTAAAATAAGTTTAGTCAACTTGAAATGTTACGTTGTACTAAGTAACAACTTAGATATTTGTATTTGCTAAACTTAACAGATGGGTAAGTAACCCAGCTGCCTTAAGTTGATTCAACTCAAATATCTAAGTTGTCACTTAGTATAATTTAACATTTCAAGTTGAACAAGCTTTTTTTGAGTTGACTGAACTTAAAATTTTAAGGCAGCAAGGTTACAAATTATTTTAAGTTGACTCAACAAATTGTTTTTACAGTGTATGTGAGGATGTGTTTTTATATTGTTTATCAACAGTATACATATTTATATTGTTTGGATTAACTAGCCGAGTAGACAGATATGAATGTTTATTCATAACCATACTGAAAATAAGTAAAAACTGTTAGCTGATGCTAACTGTCTAGCTAACAACCTTGCTGGTGCTAAGTTGAGGTAATTTTTAGATATAAAGGCCAAATATTTTTATTCAACCACCTAGATAGATTACATCTGAGGAAAAAACAAAGGATGTGATGTTCAGAACATGGTAACTACAGTAATTATCAAACTGGGAAGTGATGCCCTCTGAAAATATAATTATTTTTTTATATATATTTTCGCAGTGTAAGCTTCATAATAAATATTACTACATCACTCATCAACATAGTCCATATCAACAACAAAACTGTATTTTTACTCCATATAGTGGTTATTTTGGGAAAATCCCAGGTATTTTGAGCCAAAGGATTATAAAAACATATGTGCTAATATAAAATGAAATTAAGTAGCCTGTATTAAATTGCTAAATAATTCTATCAGTACTTTTTTACTTAAGTACATTAAAAAATTGGGTACTTTTGTACTTCCACTTGAGCAAAATTAAAAAAGGAGCACTTTTACTTTTACTGGAGTAATATATTATTATACGTATGTGTACATTTACAGATGTACTTCGTCCACCTCTGAGATTATTGCAGCTCCTGCTGCAAAGCAGGTACTTGCTACTGCCAATACATACGCAAATACGCTGCTGTGAGTATTTAAGACATTCTGCTGCTGCATGAATACCATATATAATAACCCATAGCAGATCTATACAGGTGGTGCTGGGGGAGGTGGAGGGTTTTGGAGGAACTTCAAAAGCACATTGCGAATGCTAACCAGCTGTTTAAATGTAAAACAGTAATCTCACTGGCTGCGTATGCAATATGAATCGGCTTGTGCCAAGTCGTCAGTTAATAATATTATCAGTTTGCATTAACACCATCTGGAGTTTCATGACAGAACTTGGCATTAAAAACAGTAAAATTGAAAAAAAATATTACAATGTAAAGTAACTTCTGTTTCAGTATATCTAAAAATATTTTTATATTTTATATTTTTTATATTTTATATTATATTTATTTCTGTGACATTCCTGAAAATTTTAAGTTTGGTTACAACACATGAAAATCTGTTGTGTTTGTCTATCAACATCAAACCTGGCGAAATGCATCATTTTTGAGTCTCAACATGAATTGACAGATTTGTCATTTTTGGGTGAACTATTCCTTTGAACCTGAGCAGTGATTAATTGATAGACTATATGATTTAAAATATATATTTCTGATCAAATATACTGTATTTCTGATTAAATAAATGCAGTCTTGGTGAACAATAAATGCAGTCTTGGTGAGACTTTTTCATTTAAAAACATTTAAAAAGCATACTTTCTTTTTTTATTAGATTAGAAATATAGTAAAAAGCAGTAATATTATGTACTATTATGACATTTAAATATTAATATTAGAACATTAAGCATTTCCTATTTCAATATATCTTAAAATATAATTTAATCCTTTGATGAAAAAGCTACATTTTCATCATTACTTCAGTCGGCAGTGTCACGTGATCCATTAGAAATCATTCTAATATGATGATTTAGTGCTTATTATTATCAGTGTTGAAAATAGCTGTGCTGCTTAATATTTTTGTGGAAACAGTAATACATTTTTTTTTCAGGATTCTTTGATATGCTGTTCAAAAATCTGGGATCAGTAAGATTTGTCATGTTTTTTAAAGACGTCTCTTATGCATCAAGGCTGCATTTATTTGATCAAAAATACAGAAAAAAACAGTAATATTGCAAAATGTTATTACAATAATTTATTCACATGATGCAAAGCTGAATTTTCATCAGCCATTACTCTTCAGTCTTCAGTGTCGCATGATCATTCAGAAATCATTCTTATATGCTGATTTATTATTAGAATGGCTGCCTTAAAATTTTAAGTTCAGTCGACTCCGAAAAAGTTTATTTAACTTGAAATGTTAAGTTATGCAAAGTGACAACTTAGATATTTGAGTTGATTCAACTTAAAATTTTAAGGCAGCTGGGTTACTTACCCAGCTTTTAAGTTTAACAAACACAAATATCTAAGTTGTTACTTAGTACAACTTAACATTTCAAGTTGACTAAACTTATTTGAGTTGACTGAACTTAAAATTTTAAGGCAGCAGGGTAACAAATTATTTTAAGCTTTTTGTTTTTTACAGTGTATAGACAGCACAAAAAACAGCATTTGATATAGAAATGTCTTTACTGCCCATTCGATGAATTTAACCCATTCATTATGAATAAAAGTATCATTTTTGAACTGTAAATTAACTATTAAAACTGACTTGTAAACTGTGGTAAGACTTTACATAGTCCCTGGCACAAATAAGGTCAAATTAGGTGACAGGAAACCTATGCAACACCTCTGCCTTCCCACATACATGTTCACACACACGCAAAAATTCTAAGCCACTCCTTAATAACCTCCCAAACAAGCTGTATGTGATACTGAGAAAAGGGGAAAAAAACTCACACAGCACCTGGTGACCTCTACTCTCTCACAATGAGCGAGATACAGGTCAAAACAACCGTCTGACGCCGGACAGACAGACTGGTTGAACTAGCCTCTACTCCAAAGAAGAGCTTGCAAGTCTCGTTGTCATGTTCACAATGCTGTGACCTGCCCTGAGGGATCAACCTATACTTACATGCGTTAACTGACTCGTCCTTCGCCCCGCAGAAAAAAACACCTTTTCAGTTTCTTCCACAGAACGTGGTGTCTAACAACTGGGAAAAGAAGGAAAAGAGAATAGATGTAAATAAGATGTTTCTGTTAATCACAGAGTGCATTGTGTGACTGAATAGCATCACTTTCTACATATGTATGTAGGGAGACACAAACGTAAAGAGTTAGAGATGGTTAAATAGAGTAAATACTGATAGTAAGCGACGTATTGAAGCAGGATAGTTAAATAGCAAGATACAGAGTAATTGTCTTTCTGTTCTTGACCTCCTGACCTTCTTTCATCCCATTCTAATGCATCCTTGCATTGGGCACCGCAGCAGTGCCTGGGAACCGACTGGTGTTAATTGATGCCTGTGAGCAGATAGGCTCTGAGTTTGGGTTGTAGGAGCAGTAGGGGTCGTGGACGTGCCGGGAGTGTGATAATGTTCTGGGCGGGTCAGCGACCTTTGTCGTTACGACATAATCCTCTCTAACTGAAAGACCATATGTAGCCTACAGAACACGGGCATCAATAACAGAGTTAATCGTGGGCGATTGTTCACATCCGTCTCATTACAAGCCGTGTTTATTTAGCCCCTGTAAGCTTGTCTGAATGTCTTTAGCAAAGCGTGGGCAGCTAGTGAAAGGCAAAGTTTCAGTCAGGTGATTTGATTCTTAAACATTTACGTTTATCTTCCATTCAACCTAATTACTTTCGTGACCAAACTTTAGTGTAAGTTTGAAAGTTTCTAAAATATATACGTGACCCTGGACCACGAAAACAGTCGCATGGCTATATTTGTAGCAACAGCCAACAAAACATTGTAGGGGTCAAAATAAATTTTTCTTTTATGCCAAAAATCATTAGGATATTAAGTAAAGATCAAGTTCCATTAAGATATTTTGTAAATTTCCTACCGTAAACATATCAAAACTTAATTTTTGATTAGTAATATGCATTGCTAAACTTTATTTGGACAACTTTAAAGGCAATTTTCTCAATATTTAGATTTGTTTTGGTTTTTTGCACCCTCAGATTCCAGATTTTCAAATAGTTGTATCTTGGCCAAACATTGTCATATCTTAACAAACCATGCATCAATGGAAAGCTCATTTATTCAAAGAAAATTAAAAAATTATCTGGTTCTGTGGTTCAGGGTCACATATGATGTTCCACAATGCTGTGTGTGGTTTGACGGTTAACAGGAAGAATAAAAATGGCTTCTGACAGAGCAGTTGGAATGACTAAATAAAATAAATATAACCTATTTTATAAATAGTTTAATAATTTATGACTCAATTTCTACCCTAAAACATTGTACTGATTAACGTAAATAGCTTCTAAGCAGTCTCTAAAACTTACCTGACTGACTGGATAGCAACAGTTGCCCTTGATTTCAGACGATATTACTTGTTGTCGAAACGCGCGCGACATCATAATATGTACAAAAATTGTATGTTATAAAGCTATATAAACATTAAATGACACGAAATAAAAGTAAAACATATATATCTACTTTTGTTGGATACCCCTGGTGAAAAAAACAGCATATGCTGGTAGGTTTAAGCTCGTCCTTTGCTGGTTTTTGCTGGTCATGTTGCTGGTCAAGGACCAGCATAAACCAGCTAAGGACCAGCTTAAACCAGCATCAAAACATACCTACCAGCATATGCTGGTTTTTTCACCAGGGTGTTTGCAAGCAATGAGCAGTTTTCGACACTGTGGTTGTGCGTTTTTATAGAACAGACATGAGTGTTGATAACGATATCAAGTGAGTAAAACATAACTGGGAAGAAATTGGCGTTAATGTGTTCATTCGGGATGACAATCCATAACTAAGGACTAGAACTGTGAAACTGAGGTAGTGGCATCGCAGTGCCATCTAGTGGTGAATGTGGTAGTTCACACACGCACATAACGTTTATTTTTGTTGAATTTATATTCCCCTGTGTACTGTATATATATGTCAGAATGTGTAAAGGACGTTAGAGATGCGGCGACACCTATGTTATAATTTTTTGTTCCAAAATGGCCATCAATTATTTGCTATTTTGCTAGCAAAGCGTTACGTTTTCTAATAACTGATAATTATGTAAATATTAGCAGTAAGACCAGTCGGTTAGCAGTCCGTTTAGCCAAACTAGTCGGGGTATTATCATACACGTCTCAAGTTTCAATGCCTCCCAGGGGCTGTAAACTTGAGAGGGTGGGGATAGGATGGGATGTACTGCTGCTCAAAACTTTTCTAGAGCTCAAAACTTCTGTACATCTGTGACAGTAGCAGTTACTACCGTATCTGATCTGATCTTCTCTGCTGATCTGAAGAGATGTCTGAGTTGGGCTCCATTGACAATCCGGTGAAGTTCAAAGATCAGGACTATGATGCCCTGCTGCAGAAATGCCTTAAATCTGCCGTTCTGTTCTCTGACACGGTGTTTGCAGCAAACCAAAGCTCCCTCGGTATCCCAGTGGATCCTGATCCTAAAAAGGCAGTGAAGTGGCTGCGCCCCAAGGTAACTTAATTTACACATAAGGCTAACTACAATGAAAATAGTATTTTTTTTTTATTATTATCAGCATAATTTAGTTTCAAATGGACTTATAGTTTTTCTAGAAAGCATGTTTTGCATTGAATTACGTGCATTTACAGCATATTTATTTGCATTTATCAACAGTCATTTTGACAATATTTGACAGTAAGTTAAAAGAAACAAAGTCAAGTAGAAAAACTAGTAAAGTCCCTTCACACTTTATGATGTCATTTAAGGTGATGTTGCATCTCAAGGGAAAACTGTCTTTTAAAAAAAGTGCTAAAATTAACAATTTAAATGACCTGCTTTGTACTTTTACACCAACATGTGACAATTCTTTTTTTAATTTGTGACCATGGACCACAAATCCAGTCATAAGGGTCAGTTTTTGGAAATTGAGATTTATCATCCGAAAGCTGAATAAATAATCTTTCCATTTGTTAGGACATGACAATATTTGACCAAGATACAATTGTTTGAAAATCTGCAGTCTGAAGGTGCAAAAAATTCGAAATAGGAAGAAAATCGCCTTTAAAGTTGTCCAAATGAAGTTCTTAGCAATGCATATTACTAATCAAAAATTACGTTTTGATGTATTTACGGTAGAAAATGTACAAAATATCTTAATGGAACATGATCTTTACTTAATATCCTAATGATTTTTGGCATAAAAGAAAAATGGATAATTTTGACCCATACTATGTATTGCTACAAATGACTGGTTTTGTGGTCCATGGTCAGATTTAAGTATAGTTGAGGAATATCAGAAAACACAGAAGTGAGTAAAATTACTTTAAACCAAAAATGAAACTGGGTGAAAACAAAAATATAGAGCTTATACATTAAAACAAAAGGCACATAAAATTGAGGGTATTTTTTAAAGTCAGTCAATAATTTGGATATGCATTTAATTTTTTTTTTAATACTCAAGTGCGCATTAGGGATAAAAGGAATGAAAATTCTGTCATTTACTCACACTCATTTGTCTGCTAAAAAAAAGAAGATATTTTGAAGAATCTTGGTGACTAAACTGTTCTATGTGGTTGGTTCCAAGTTAATTGTAACTGAAACTGTTTAGATGTTCTTCCGAATATCTTCTTTTGTTTTCCACAGAAGAAAGAAATACATACAGGTTTGAGATGACAAGAGGGCGAGTAAACAATGACAGAATTTTTGCTTTATTCCATTAGGACAGACAGTTCCTGAACCTGTATAGTTCTCTAACATGCATGTGTTTTCAGATGTCCTCATCAGCCCCTCACATGTACTTGCAAATTGTTTTTGGCTCACACCCATCTTCCTTCCCCACCTCTCCCCCTCTTCAGGAAATCACAAGTAATGCTGTCTTTGTTGAGGGCACCATGGGCACCACCGATATCTGCCAGGGCCAGCTGGGTGAGTGTACGCCCGTGTTAGCGCACGGTTGTTCATATTTTATGCCAGGATAATGGGATAACGCCTTACTGCACTTCTCAGAAACCAAATCACCCGATAGCCCCCTCAAGGCACGAGCGCTATCAGTGAAATATCCGTCTTTGGCAACGCTCCCACTCTTCCTCTCCTTATCATGCAGATGCCCTCCCCCCATCTTCTTCCTCCACCCAGATCTTCCTCATCGTGCTTAATGTACTATCCTCATTCTGCCCCTGTAGCCGCGAGACACTGCGCTGATCTCAGAGCCTCCTGCAGAGTCCCTGCTGAGAGATGCAACATGGAGCCGCCGCAGGCCACTCACATCAAAAACACGACAAATGTACTAGAGACAGGGAGGGATGAAAGCAGAGGGAAGAAAGAGGGAGCGAGAGGTCGGATTGGCATCATCTGTACACCCCTCCTTCTCCCGCCCCCCATTTCCCTCCCACCTAAAGAATAACAATTATTGTGCACAGCGGGTATTGTTTTATTGTTTTGCCTTACCCCACTCGCTCCCTCTCTACATATGGCGTTGATTTGGTGTTCACTTTCAGTGTTGGCGAGATGTTCAGCGTTTACATGCTTAGCTATATTCTGTAGTTTAGTGTTTCCCAACCTTTTTTGTCTTACCCCTAAAAGTCCCATGAGAAAGGGTCAAGTACCCCTTTATCAACATCAAACCAGAAATCTGTGCCTTTTTTTTTAACATATACACATATATCAACAAGGTATACACTACCAGTCAAAAGTTTTTGAACAGTAAGATTTGTAATGTTTTTTAATGCTCACCAAGCCTGTATTTATTTGATCCAAAGTACAGCAAAAACAGTAAACTTTTGAAATATTTTTATTTTATTTTAAATAACTGTTGACTATTTAAATAAATTTTAAAATGTAATTTAGTCCTGTGATCAAAGTTACATTTTCAGCATCATTACTCCAGTCTTCAGTTTCACATTGACCTGCAGATATCTTTCTAATATGCTGATTTGCTGTTTAAGAAACATTCTTTATTATTATTATTATTATCAATATTTAAAACAGTTGAATGCATTTTTTCACGATTCTTTGATGCTTTAAAAAAGCTTTCTTTTGATGAGAAAGACATTTATAATGTTACAAAAGATTTCTATTTCAGATAAATGCTGTTCTTCTGGACGTTCTATTTCTCAAAGAAACCTAAAAAAAATTCTACTCAGCTGTTTTGAACATAATAATATAAAAATGTTTTTTGAGCAGAAAATCTGAACATTAGAATGATTTCTGAAGGATCATGTGACTGGAGTAATGATACTAAAAATTCAGCTTTGAAATCACAGAAATAAATTATATTTTCAAATATATTCCAATAGAAAACAGTTATTTAAATACTTCTTTAAAAACACTAAAAATCTTACTGTTCAAAAACTTTTGACTGGTAGTGTATATCAAGTGAAATCATAAGTTATAATAATGAGTCAATAAGTAAATATTTTTAAATCCATTAAAAAATAATGCCAAATGTGTTAATTTACCATGCATTTTGATGCATGTGCCATAGCAAAACCAGTGCCTGTCATAATCTAAATAACCTCTAAAAGGTGCATGTATAAAGGTAATAAACAACTTCATAAATTCATTTATTGCTATTTTCACCCAAAAATGAAAATCATCTATCATCTCAAGCTCATGTCGTTCCAAACCCGTAAGACCTTAATGCATATTCAGAACCCAAATCAAAATATTTTTGATGAAATCTAAGAGCTTGCATAGACAGCAATGCAACCGACACGTTCAAGGCCTAAAAAGGTAGTAAGGACATCGTTAGAATAGTCCAAGTGACATCGGTGGTTCAACCTTAATTTTATTAAGCTACAAGAATACTTTTTGTCCATAAGGAAAACATAAATAACAACATTATGTAAAGCCAGAACTTTATAATTGGCCTACCCTGGTGAAAAAAACAGCATATGCTGGTAGGTATGTTTTGATGCTGGAATGCTGGTTAAGTATGTTTTGATGCTGGTTTAAACTGGTCCTTAGCTGGTTTAAGCTGGACCTTTGCTGGTTTATGCTGGTCATGTTGCTGGTCAAGGACCAGCATAAACCAGCAAAGGACCAGCTTAAACCAGCATCAAAACATACCTAACCAGCATCCCAACATCAAAACATACCTACCAGCATATGCTGTTTTTTTCACCAGGGTAATGCAGTTTGTCTAAACCTTGTCCATGCTCATACCAGTATTCTTATGCTTTGTTCACGTAAAGCATCAAAATGGTATTTTACTGGTAATGCCACAACTTCTCATACCAGCAAACTGCCAGAACTGATTCACCAGTATTTCTCAAAAGGTCCTGTGCACACATGATCTTTAAACGGTAATTCATCTTTAATTTTCTGGAAAGGGCTAACTCCCTTTTTGTATCCCCCAAGGATACAATATTAAGGGGTATCCCTAGATACTAGAGTGGAAATACCAAACAATATCCTTGTCACGACAACATCTGGCGATCATTTATTGCGAAATCCATCTTTTATGACTTTTCTTGTGTTGTTAAAACACACATACAAAGAACTGCAGGCTTCTTGCACCAAAACACGCAGATCTTTGCTTGAATCGTGAAGTGTGCGATTGCCACTCAGGATTTGGATGGCCTCCCTAAATAATATATGAACATCGCAACGCATCAATAGAATAACAAACGCATGTAAATAATCTCATTTGAATGGAAATCTCCCCAAATAATGACTTATTCTTAGCACTTCAAGCAGAAATTTTAATTATTTGTTTTCAAGTGACGTTCCACATCAACATATCCAGCCCGTTTTCTTGCGGACTGCGGATTAATTGGACGTACTCCATTGTAGAGCTCTGTTTGGTGTCATTCCTATGGGAGCTGCTGTGTTAAGCGTGTTTTTTATGAAGTGTTGTCACACCGAATCCATTTCTGTTTCCCCCACACGGGGCAAACGAACATCTGTTACCTGTTACAGAGGAATGTCACTGTGCGTGAGACGGACCGCATGTCTCCTGCCTCTTCAAAGCCTGAATTTCCACTTTGTGTTTGACGCTGTGTTCATATGTCGTAAATATTGATGGAAATGATGTGTTGTGTAACAGATCCTGTTCTTGTGTCCTGCTACAGGTAACTGCTGGTTGTTGGCGGCCCTGTCCTGTCTCACCATGCACCCGACCCTGTTTGTGAAAGTGGTTCCATCTGGACAAAGCCTGAGCGAATCTTACGCGGGCATCTTTCGTTTTAGAGTAAGAGGAAACCAATTAAAAACAACAATTATGAGACATTTATGAGGTTATCACATCATGGTTTTCATTAATAACTGCTATTTAATCTTAAATTAAAATGAGGTTAATAAATAGGGAAAGCATGAAATAACCCATAAATTTTACATAAAGGGGGCCATTTTTAAAGTCCAAGTGGGGGTCTGTGAGCGAGCCGATTTGGTCCAGAATTTATATCCTCGTTTGAACGTCTTCTGTGTAATTATGCGTCAGGATTTACTTCTAGCTGGAGATGTAGTACTTTGAAGGAAGCGGTAATTAGAATCAGTCGTCTTTGACCTTACCATCCCTAACAGCTGAGGCTCATTCCAGAAACATCTCCCGTCATCTTCCTTTTGTCCCAATGACATGTACATCTGCATGCACCTCCCCCTTTAAACACGCACCACATTGGCACAAATTATCATAATTCAAATGTCTGTTTTTCGTTTATAGTGAAGGAACACTGCGTTTCTGTTTGTTTCCATTCCCATGTTGTATGTTTGTTGCAGACCCCTTTAAAACCAGCTTTTACCCTTTAGTTATTCACTTGGTCCACTAATGATCTAAATAGAACCAGACCGCTCAATTAAATCCCATGTTTGGAATGACCACACATCTTAAAATGATCCTGGAGTTGCAAACGCTCATGTATCAGTGCTTGCCTACACAGTTTTCACAATTACTGATAAAAAAAGCAGATAAGACCAAAATTTTGTGCACCCCTTAGGAATCATGTAGGGCTTTTTATTTAGCAGGAAGCACACTTACAAAAATACACTTACAAAAGAAAGCTGTGTTTATAGTGGTAGTGTGAAAAAAGAGGCCCACTGTGAGGCTCAAGGAAACATCAAAGTGAACTGATGCACTGAAAGATGTGAAGGTGGGTGGAGTTTGTTCATCCAGTCCTGTCAGTCTCATAGCAAGTATATACAGAGTGCAAATTATGGGGGAATCTGAGGGAATTTGACCTAGTGTTTTGTCTTTAATGTCTTTAAGATAGGGGCTAGTGGTGGCAAAAGACAAATTGTGTTCGTAAAATTACTGAGAGATATTAGTGAAGGAATTAACCTTTTAAAGTTCTATTATCTTCCTTTTCTGCTTAATACAGCAGTGAGGAGTGGGGTAAGATGTGCAATGTTCATTCATTCATTTTGAACAAATCTTTAATCTGACTCGGGACGAACGAGTCATCTCGGGGAGTGATTCGTTCAGTCACACAAGCGCAACATCCTATTAAGTTCTGTGCTGGAATTAGTTCACCTGTTTCGAGTCTCCGGGTTTTTGGAGTCGTTCGTTCATCTTATGGGGCTGTCACGTGATGAACAAATGACTCGTACTCGAAGACTCGAGAGATGAACTAATCAATCCTCTTTCCGGCTCAGACTGCATTGTTTAAGCATAGGGCTGTCACGTGATGAACAAACGACTCGAACCCAAAAACTTGTCAGACAAGAAGTGAGGTGAGCTAATCATAAAATAAAGACACAGGTAAACAATGAATTAATCTTTTCTGTTTCTTATAGCATTATAGTTTTGTCTTGTTTGTAGTGTGATCAACCTTTGTGTAAGCAGTAGATGTGTTAGGGAAGTAACAAGTAACATTTTTATTATATTTTGCTAAAATGAACAAAATGAACGAAATGACTCGACAAAAGATTCGTTCATTTTGCTGAAAGAGACTCAAAGGTCCGAGCCGGTAAAATGATCCGAACTTCCCATCACTAATGTTCGCCCAAAAAATGATTTTATTATTTACTCACCCCCAGGTTGTTCTAAACCTGTATGACTTGTATGATATTTTGCGAAACAGAAAAGAATGATATTTTGATAAATATGCAGAATCAAACAGTTACAACTGACCAAAAAATTCTAGACCAAAAAAAAAGTATATTATGAATGAAAATTTATTTTTGTGTAAACCTTCCCTTTAAGTTATCCTCTAGACAGAGTGAAACAAAGAAAGAAAGAAAGAAAGACATAATTAAAGAAAGAAAAACATAATTATAGTGTAGAACAAAATAAGAGAAAAACTTTTATTACTGCATAATCCTATCACAAATTGTCATTTTTGCATTATTTGAATAGGAAAATGTGTAGAAAAGTGTTTTTTCTGTGTGTGTGAAAACATTCTAAATATACATAATAATTATTGCAATAGTAATAGTATGAACATTATATGTTTATTTTATGTTTTTTGCATTTGGGGTGGAGTGCAAAGTTTACTGGTAATTATGAGTATCGACACAGTTTACCCCAAAGTATCTGATACACTTTACTTCACTGCTAATATTTTAGGGAAAATACTTCATTCAATAATTCTTTAGGCTAAAATTGTTTTTATATTATTTTTATATGGTCTTATATGATTATATGATACATTATAAAAATATTTGTTTTTAGACCTAGATAAGTTTTTAGCTGTTCACTTTCTCATATGAAACTCTCAATAATAGGCAGTATGATATAGAACAAAACAAAACAGGCTGTATGATATGTATTCTAGACCTAGATAAGTTTACTGACAAATTTCACTTCAAACTAAATTAAACCAAAACAAAGCAAAACGAAAACAAATGAGTAAAATTTTTAGCTGTTCACTTTCTCATATGAATCTCTCAATTACAGGCTGTTGTATATAATGAGCCCTTTCTAAATATATGGTATTCATGTACTCCTCAGGATTTTGTGACGAATGAACCATTGCGATTGTAATCATTCCAGGAAAGCTGTTTGTTTCAGAGAGTTCACCTTGACAAACATGCAATAAAACAAGCCACTACAGCTTTTGTGGCTTGAGTGATGTTGTGTGCATGGTTGTAAACTGAGGTTAAACTTGTGAGATAACAGCACAGTTAATGAAACAATCAAAACATATTAGCACTGAAGAGTTCTTATGAAAAGCGTTATGTAACTGTTATGGCGTTCTCATCATATAATTACCTTTTGCCTGCCATAGTATTACATTCGGAGGCTAAACAGGAATGCGCAACATGACTTGACCTGATCCAAGAGGGTTAGAGAGGAGAGGAAAGAAAAGAAGACACATCAGTGACAGGATTGATAGGAGAGAAATGAGAAAACAAGGAGGTAGAGGATTGTTGATTGGTGGATGACTCCTGAAATGTCTAGACTTGTTACTGTAGCCCAAGGCTAGGACACAGAGACAGACACATGGACATACAAACAGTGCTACCTGCAGGCCAACAGGTCCATACCTGCCTGTCTATCATCACATAAAGTCTTTCAACTTTACATTTAGGGGTCGTTTATACAGTTCTACCTTAAGGTACAAAAGTGAAAAGGTAATTTTTTTTTTTACCTTACCTACCCCTAAACAGTAGTTATTAGTACCTTAAAGGTACATTTTAGTACTTTGAAAGTACATATTGGTACCTTAAAAGTACATATGAGTACTTTAAAAGTACATATTTGTACCTTTACACTTTGTACCTTAGGGTACCGCCCCAGTGACAGAATTGTACCTTTTTTTTTCTGACAGTGAACGGTCTTTACTATTACTTTTTATCAGTTTAACACATCCTTACTGAATAAAACTATTAATTTCTTTCAGTCAAAGAACGAAAAAATAATTACTGACCCCACACTTTGAACGGTAGTGTGTATTGTTACAAAAGATTTCTGTTTTAAATAAATGCTGTTCTATTTAACATGTTATTTATCAAAGAATCCTGAAAAAAGCGTTACAGGTTCCAAAACAAATATAAAATAATACAAGCACAACTGTTTCCAACATTGATAATAAATTATCATATTAGAATGATTTCAGAAGGATCATTCGACACTGAAGACTGGAGTAATGATGCTGAAAATTCAGCTTTGCATCACAGGAATAAATTCTATTCAAATAAACACAGCCTTGATGAGCAGAAAAGACTTCTTTAAAAACAGTAATAATCTTACTGATCCAAAACTTTTGCACGGCAGTGTATGTAAGCGTTTTACACCAAAACAGTCATAATTTAAATTTCCATGACTATTTTCCAACATTTTTGCTGCTGTGCCTTCATGAAGGATGAATTAAATTGATAAAAAGTAGACATTTATAATGTTACAAAAGATTTCTATTTCAAATAAATTCTGTTCTTTTGAACTTTCTATTCATAAAACAGTCCTGAAATAAAGTGCCGTGGTTCCCATAAAAATATTAAGCAGTACAACACTGTTTTCAACATTGATAGTAAAAATAAATGTTTCTTGAGCACCGAAACAGCATATTAAAATTATTTCTGAAGGATTGTGTGACACTGAAGACAGGAGTAAAGGCTGCTGAAAATTCAGTATGCCATCAGAAGAATAAATTACATTTTTAAATATATTTAATTATATAAATGTTATTTTAAATGGTAATACTTACTACATTTTTGATGAGCATAAGAGACATTTATTTAAAAAAATAATAATTATATTAAAAAAAGACTAATCTTACCAAACCCAACCTTTTCCCCCCTTTTTTTTCAAGTACATTGACCTCTTTAATATATTGGTCAATGTTGGTAAATGTTGCAAAACCTCAACAGATACAGAACAAGGATCCCACTTTTTAGGGTACAATAAATCCCAAATGTGCATGTATTGAGCAAATCTAACCCTGTCCTCTCTCTGTTTCTGTGTGTGTGTAGTTCTGGCAGTATGGTGAGTGGGTGGAGGTGGTAGTGGATGACAAGCTGCCTGTGAGAGAGGGCCGTCTGCTTTTCAGCTACTCTCGCACCACCAACGAGTTCTGGAGCGCCCTGGTGGAGAAAGCTTATGCCAAGTCAGTTCCAGCATATGTGTCCTTGACTGTGTGGGCGTGTGACTGTTCATTAGTGACACCGTTCACGTGAAGGCCATTGTTCCTTTGTGTTATTTAAGGACTGATATTTTTGGAATAAATTATCGAAAGCAATTGGCAAACGTAGAATAATTCATGTGAACTCAATCCAACCAATGGAAGCCAAATAGTAATATTTGTATGTGTGTCTGTCTATCTGTTCTTAAAGGCTGATTGGTTCTTATGGCAGTCTGAAGGGGGGAATCATCTCAGAAGGAATGGAGGATTTTACAGGGGGCATTGCCTACTCCCTCCCCGTGTCTTCTCGGTCCCCACGCATGCTCTGGAGAGCCATCACTGCTGCCCTGGCCAGGAGCAGCCTGCTCAGCTGCTTCATACATGTACGGATACATATTCACACAGTCAAACACACATATAGACACTACTGTTTAAATGTTTGGGGTCAGTAAGATTTTCTCTCTTTTTTTTTTTTTTTTTTTTTGTAAAAAAGACCCTCTAAAAACCCTCCACATCCCTAGCTCCACCTGTATCGATCTGCTACGGGTTATTATATATGCTGTTTGTGCAGCAGCACTATGTCTTTAATACTCACAGCACTGTATCAGCATATGTATTGGCAGTAGCTAGTTCCTGTACTTGGTTTGCAGCAGCTGAAGCAAAAATATACAAGGTTTATTTAGCAAGGATGCATTCAATTAATCAAAAGTGGCATTACAGACTTTTATAATTTGACAAAAGTTATTTTAGTATTAGGCAGTACAACTGTTTTCAACATTGTATATTGCGTATCAGCATATTAGAATGATTTCTGAAGTACCATGTGACACTGAAGACTGGAGTAATGGCTGTTAACAATTTAGGAATGAATTATGGAATAAATTAAAATGTATTATAATAGAAAACAGCTATTTTAAATTATTATAATATTTTACAATATTACTGTTTATACTGTATTTTTGATCAAGTGTGGCCCTGGTGAACATAAATGATGCAAACAGTATAAAATATACATGATTGTATACATATTAAACATGCATATGTTGTGTTTGTATGTGCAGGCTGTGAGTGTGAAGGAAATTGGTACTGTGACATCAGAGGGTCTTATCAAAGGTCATGCCTATGCCATCACTGTTACAGATAAGGTATAAAAACAATACACACATACACATCATTTTATGAATCTTTGAACATTGAAGGAATCTCATAATGAAAAATGACACTTTATTGTACAGTGTTCTTTACTATACTAAATTATGAATAATTACATGCAAATAACAATAAACAAAAAACTACTCTTAAAAAAAACCCTTTTTACCATGTCAAAATCAGCCCTAAGTTCACTTTTACATGTTGTTTGAACATTAATGTGTGTCGGCAGTGTATGTACAAATCTACCCTATAATGATAAAAATCCATGCGGTGGTTTTTAATTAATCTGTAAAAATCATATTCCCTTTTTCAAATCGAGCCATTCTCAGATGCCTGTCGTTGTGGCGTCAAACTGACTGAGGCCGCTCCCACGATAGTTGATTGACATGAGCGTCTTTCTTAAGATCAGTTGTAACAGTCCGACCTCCATGTTTTGATGCCGGAGCAGGGATGTAAGTTAGACAAGAATTGAGCGATTGAGGTGTTGTGTTGCTGGATGTAATAATGAACGTAGTGGTCGTCATTTACTCCCGACATCTGAGCTGCTGAAGATGCAGTAGATTATGTTTGTTTGTGAAGGGAATGCGCCTCCCGATCTACATATATCCGTCTATGTTCACGCGAATCATTCGTGATCCAGCTGCACTTACAGCAGAAGTGAGTATAAGGGTTTTTTTATGAATCTTTGCGATCGCCTTTCCTAGTAATGTGCTAGTTAGCAAGTTTAGCAGCTAAACGCAGCTAAAGTAAACAGGCTCGTCACTCCACAGAAAGAAGAGAGGGGCGGGGCGAGCAGAGCTCATTTGCATTTAAAGCAGCCTCGACCAGAATGGGATGGTTTTTGCAGAGCTGATTTTGACAAGGTAAAAAGGTGTTGTTTTACACAACAAATTGAGAATTTTTAACCAAAGTATAATATAGACTTTTCATTAAGACCATAAAGAATCATATCAACTTGTGGAAAATGGGCATCCGATGACCCCTTTAATATTATTCAGTACTTAAATGTGCTTAAGTGTCTTTATGTATGTTTGTTTGTATGTATGTATGAATTATGACCTAGACATTTTATAGACAGTGAATGATTCATCCAATTAATGATTTTTAAATAGCTTTTGGCAAACATCTCTGTGTTAGTACCCTTGAGAGCCTAATATACACCCCATAGGTTCTCACATGCTTTGTGTGTATGTGTGTGTGTGTTCTTTTTTCCCTGCAAGGGAAAAAAATTATAAAAAAAAAAAAAAAATATATATATATATATATATATATATATATATATAGAGTTATATATATATATATATATAACAATGCAAACAGGTTTTCTATAAGGGGTATGTTTAAGATTAGGGAATAGAAAATATTGTTTGGTTAGTAAAAAAACGATAGAAGTCTACGGAAAGTCCCCACAATTCACAAAAACCTAACGTGTGTGTGTGTGTGTCTAGGTCCAGAAGGCATCTGAAGAGGTCTTACTGCTGAGGCTGCGTAACCCCTGGGGGTTTGTCGAATACTGTGGACCCTGGAGTGACAAGTGAGAAAGACCTCAGCAGCTCATTTTCTAACCAGAGTTGCGTCTCAAGGCTGCTAATGACTGCATATGCACATTTGTGTTTGTGTGCAGGTGTAAGAACTGGGACTCTATAGACACAGCTCAGAAGACCAGACTTGAGTTGGCGAAAGTTGAGGATGGAGAATTCTGGTAGGTAAATGTACACTGTACACAATCCCTCTTGACACACCCCTGTAAAAAAAAATGTGTATGCTGATTAGGTATGTTTTGAAGCATGGCAGCTGATTTAAGCTGGTCCTGAGCTGGTTATTATTAACCTGGCTTCTGCTCAGGACCAGTTTAAACCAGCTCTCTATTTTTCAACAGGAAATTCCAACTCACACAATCAGAATTTTATCTTGGGACATGCACAGAAACTTTAATATTGGTATATAAAAACATTTTATGTCAGACAAATGGTGGAAATAAAGTGGCGTTAGTAGCTCTGCGGCACGCTAAAAATAGAAACAGGCTGCTCATCAACTGAAGACGCAATTGGTGCTTCCAGTAGACAAGCGCCATTGATTTTATCATGGGAGTGATCTCCTCACACACACACACACACATCTTTATCTCTCGCTATTGTTGAGCACTTGCCAAATAGGAATCAATTAAATGCTTATGATTATATAACACTGCTAATACTACTACTAATAATAACTGCTACTGCAATCAGCGCATCCCTTAATAGGCTATTTAGTTGAAGAGATAGTTCAACCAGAAAAAAATAATAATTCTGTCATTGTTTAGTTCTTCCAAACCTGTTTTTTCTGTTGAACACAAAAGAAAATATTTTGAATAGTGCTGTGCAACAAAAAAAAAAATTACATATTGTGTGTATACTGTGTATATTCATGATGTATATATAAGTACACACACATACATGGATATATTCAAGAAAAATGGTATATTTATATATTAAATATATTTATATATAATATTGATTATATCAATTATTTTCAAAATATATACTGTGTATGCATTTATATATGCATAATAAATATACACAGTACACACATGGATGCGAATCATTGCACAGCACTAATTTTAAATTTGATTTCCATAGTATTCTTTTTCCATGAAAGTCAGAGGTTACTGTCAACTGCTCAGTTACCAATGTTTTTTAAAATATCTTCTACTGTGCTCAACTCATACAGGTTTGGAACAGCTTGAGGGTGAATAAATGGTGACAAAATTTAATTTTTGGGTGAACTATCCTTTTAAATCTGCTTTTGTCTTGAGTTCATAAGCATTTGTGTTTTTTAGGATCGGAATAGAGGATTTTTGCCGGCTGTTTAATACAGTGGAAATGTGCAGTGTGAATCCGGACTCTATGTCGGGAGAGGCGAGTGACGACACGGCCACCCCATCCTGGACTCTGAGCTTACATCAAGGCACCTGGGTTCCGATGTGCTCTGCAGGGGGCAGTCGACGATACCCTAGTAATTGCATGTTTATTAATGAATGTCTGATTTATATATAATGCAAATTTATATGTAACATAATGTTAGATATAATATAATATGATATAATTTAATATACTGTCAATTAGAAGTTAAAGGGATAGTTCACCCAAAAATGAAAATTTGATGTTTATCTGCTTACCACCAGGGCATCCAAGATGGTCAGTGACTTTGTTTCTTCAGTAGAACACAAACAAAGATTTTTAACTCAAACCGTTGCAGTCTGTCAGTCATATAATGGCAGTCAATGCTACCAAATCTTTGAGAGTAAAAAAACATGCACAAACAAAACTAAATTAAACCCTGCGACTCGTGACGGTACAGTGATGTCCTAAGACATGAAACGATCGGGTTGTGCGATAATTTTTTTTTGTTTATTTTTTTTTGTAACCTCTGATTCACCGCTATGTCCTACTGTCCTGAGCGCTTGCACAGCATCTGGCGTGTGACACTCCCAAAGATTTGGTAGCATTGATTGCAATTATATAACTGACTGACTGCAACGGTTTGAGTTAAAAATTTTCATTTGTGTTCTACTGAAGAAACACTACATTATCACCTTGGATGCCCTGGGGGTAAGCAGATAAACATCAAATTTTCATTTTTGGGTGAACTATCCCTTTAACTTAAAATTAAAAAAAAATTTAAAAAATTAAATTAGGGTCAGAAATTCTTACATTACTTTTACATTAAAGGTGAAGTTTACTTCCAGAATTGGTTAATTGGTTATTTTCTAAAACAAAAATGACAGTTTATGTACTTTTTAACCTCAAATGCTCATCTTGTGTAGCTCTGTGTGAACTCAAAATCATCTTAAACTGCAGCAGAAGTACCAACCCAGTGTTTACAAAGTGAACGTACAAAGAAGATCAAATGCCCTTTACAAAAAAATGTAAAACAGCGATGTAGAACGAATTTGAAGTTGACGGAGAAAATGAGATGGGAGTTTTTCAATATAACCTAACTGTCATGAACCGGAATACACAGAGTTCACGCAGAGCTAGACAAGAAAAGCTTTTGAGGTTAGAAAGTATATAAATTGTCATTTATTTTAGAAAATAACCGATCGTTCACTAGATAAGATGGCTGGAATCATTTAGAGCCCTTTCGAAGCTGCATTTAAACAACATTTTGGAAGTTCAAACTCAGGGGCACCATTGAGGTCCACTATATGGAGAGAAATCCTGGAATGTTTTCCTCAAAAAAACATCTTTGATGACAAGGGGGTGAGTAAATTATCTGTAAATTTTTGCTCTGGAAGTGAACTTCTTTAAGGGGCAATTTTTGATTCCCAGGGGCATTTTTTACATTTGCGAGTGCAATTTTAATAATCACCTTATTATAAAGACCATACTATGCTGTCTTTAATGTGAAATACATAAACTTATCCAGTTACTTTAATCAATGTTTTAAATTGTTGTCAGTAACAGTAGATGGTTTAGAATTGTATCTAAATTATACATGCAAATAACAGGAGCTCACAGCGCTGCAATGTAATCACAAAAATATTTTTTGTAGATTATTGCTTTTTATATTGTAATAATGATTAGAAAACAATATAAAACATTTCTGGTTCATTTTTAGCACGTCACATTCTGGCTACACACACAAACATATCGGTCCATGGCGTTAGCCAAGTCTAGCACAAGTTATGGAAGAACCTTGTTATACTCACTGAAGCTACAATATTAATCTTTTATTTACATGATATATTGTTTAATTGTGCGATTTTGTTATTTTTTGCTATTTTTTCCCTGTGTCTTGAATTTATGAGGCATTTTTGTTATTTCTGCTGGCATTTTTACCACAAGCCATCACTATTTCCAACCTTGCTGTCATTAACATACAGTTTAAAAGATTGGGACCAGTATGTTTTTTTTGTACATTCAGTACATTTATGCTTTTACAAAAGAGTTCCTCAAAAATATTAAGCAGCACAACTTAGACAGTAATAATAAAGTGTGGTTATTTTTCAGTATTATTTATAATTTTACTGTGTAACTACTTCCTCTTGTTCCTTAACATGCTTCCTCATCACTTATTTCTTTTGTTCATTCCTGCAGGATCTTTCTGGAAAAATCCTCAGTTCCAGATGATTCTGTCTGAGAAAGATGTGGATGACTATGATTATGGTGAGGGTGAAGAAGGGGAGGAACCAGATGGAGAAGACGATGAAGATGGTATTGTGGTGGCTCCTGTTAGCAAGACTGAGAAACAGGGAGAGAAAAAGAAGAAGTGCACAGTACTGGTGGAGCTTCTCCAGAAATACCGCAGACAGAAAGATAAAGTCAACTTTCTCAACATTGCATTTCACATCTACAAGGTGAGAGATTGGGACACCCTGTTACATGTGTTATATAACTGAGTAGTGCATTTTAAGCCAGGCCTAAAATATGTAGGTGATGCATATGACATAATTTTATTAGATATACACTACCAGTCAAAAGTTTTTGAACGGTAAGATTTTTAATGTTTTAAAGAAGTCTTTTCTGCTCACCAAGCCTGTATTTATTTAATCCAAAGTACAGCAACAGTAAAATTTAGAAATTTTTACTATTTAAAATACCTGTTTTCTGTTTGAATATATTTATATATTTTTAAAATGTAATTTATTCCTGTGATCAAAGCTAAATTTTCAGCATCATTACTCCAGTCACATGATCCTTCAGAAATCATTCTAATATGCTGCTCAAAAACATTTTTTATTATTATCAATATTAAAACAGTTAAAACAGTTGAGTACATTTTATTCGGGATTCTGAAGAATAGAAAGATCCGAAGATCAGCATTTATCTGAAATAAAATCTTTTGTAACATTATACACTATACTATTCAAAAATTCAAAAACTTGTCAGTATAATTATCTTATTTTTTATTTTTTGGGAAAGAAATTATAGAAATTAATACTTTTATTTAGCAAGGATGCTTTAAATGAATCAAAAGTGATGATATTTATAATGAAGTGATAACTTTTATAATGATACAAAAGATTTCTATTTCAGATAAATGCTGTTCTTCTGAACTTTCTACTCATCAAAGAAACCTAAAAAAAACTACTCAGTTTTTAAGCAGCAAATCAGAATATTGTATGACTGGAGTAATAATGCTAAAAATTCAGCTTTAAAGTCACAGGAATAAATTGCATTTTAACATATATTTAAATTAAAAAACATTATTTTAAATAGTAAAAATATTTCAGATTTTTACTGTTTTTACTGTACTTTGGATCAAATAAGAGACTTCTTTAAAAAAAACATTAAAAACCTTACTGTTCTTACTGGTAGTGTATATAATAATTAAAATAATAATAAAAATGAGACTGAAGACTGGAGTAATGGCTGCTAAAATTCAGCTTTGTTGTCAGAGGATTAAATTACATTTGCATTTTTAAAATAAATTTAAATAAAAAATAACATCATATGCTATTTTAAATTGTAATAATACTTCACAATATAACCATTTTACTGTATTTTGGATTAAATAAATGCAGCCTTTGTGAGCATAAGAGACTTCTTACAAAGACATAAAAAGTCACATGTGTTCTGTGTGAAGGCTGGTAATATAAATATTATAATAATAACATTTTTTAGTAATAAAACCATAAAAAAATAATACATTTTAATGTGGGAGGGATAAAGAAACAATTGTTTATCTCTGTAACTTTAGATTTATTTCTTGTTATACCTTACCTCTCTTCGTTCTCTTTTTCAGGTTCCCCCTGAGGTAATCAGCTGAATGAACATCATCTAGCAGCATTAAAATACAGACTCACTTTCTAAAACACTTTCCTAAAACATTTCTTGATACACAACGCTATTGAAATACAAACACATGCACAAACATCTTCACTACCTTCAGATGCAGGACAAACCAGGATCTCTGGACCAGCAGTTCTTCTCCAACAACCGTGCAGTTGCTCGATCTGGAAAGTACCGTGGCATTAGGAGCGTGTGGCGGAAGGTGCACCTAGAGCCTGGCAGTTATGTCATCGTAGCCTCCACCTACAGGCCCAACCAGCAGGGGGAGTTCTTCCTCCGCATTTACACCAAGACTGGCAACATACAGGGGTACAAAGAGTGAAAGACATATCATTTCTATCAGTTCTCGGTTGTGATTGTGGCACAGTGCTGTTCGCAGTATGTCTGTCCAGTGGTTAACCATATAAAAGTTTCAAATCTGCTTTACAGGTTCCAGGATTTCCCCTGCATCAACAATTACTCTGCGGTAGGACATCTACTGACTAAAATGATTAAAAGAACAACCATCTGTGTGTGATCTTATATATAATATCGTTGTTTATATTATTCTCTCCATACGTTGTTCCATAGATAGTGATGTCAAAGCCAATCTTACCTGAGGATCAATTTAGGGTGCAGAAGTGGTTTGATGAAAAGGCTGGATCGGTAAGCATCTCAATCCGGTCTGTAGTGTGGAAAAGATTTGCGGGCATCTGATGAATCACGGAAAAAGCCAAACATCTCTGAATATGTCATTATGTTTTTCACTTTCCAGGATGACAGAGTGAATGCTATGCAGTTTATGAACCTGGTGAACTCAGGTCAGGATGTACACATTTAGCACAAACTGTCACCACAGGGATTGTTCACAATATTTAAAGGTATAGTTCACCCAAAAATTTCAATTCTGGTAATTATTCACCTTCACGTCATTTCAAAACTGTAAGACCCTCATTTGGAACACAAATTAAGGTATTTTTTTATTTGAAGGAAGACCAGAACACTCTCAGATTTCATCAGAAATATCTTAATTTGTGTTTCGAAGATGAGCAAAGGTCTTACGGTTTGAAACGACATGAGGGTGAGTAATTAATGATTAATGATTTTCATTTTTGGGTGAACTATCCCTTCAAGCAAACACACTTACTGTACCACAAATCACCACTAGGTGGAAGTATTATTTAGCTTCTCTTACAGAGAAGTTAAGCCAGTGTGATGAATTCCAGCAGCTATACATTCATCTACTTGTATGCATGTACTGTATAACAGCGTTTATATAATAAAATGTTTATGTAATAATTTACACATGAAACTAGCATCCATATCAGTAGCCTAAAGCTTTATTTTTAACACTTTTGTTAATCACACTTTTGTTGTGTTTTAATTGTGTTTTAGTGTTGGAAAAAGACTATGAACTTCCTCTGGAGACCTGCAGACAGCTCATCTTTGGGGAAGACGTATCCTTCTTCCATGTAGCAATATTTTAAAGAAATTAAAGGGATAGTTCACCCAAATTCTGTCCTTAATTACTCACCCTCATGTCGTTCCAAACCCATAAGACCTTTGTGTATCTTCTGAACACAAATTAAGATATTTATGATGAAACCTGAGAGCTTTCTGACCCTGTATAGACAGCAACACAACTGACACCTTCAAGGCCCAGAAAGGTATTAAGGACCTCATTAAATTAGTCCACGTGACATCAGTGGTTCAACTGTTATATATATATATATGAAGCTACAAGAATACTTTTTGTGCACAAAAAGCACCTTTCTGGGCCTTGAACATGGTAGTTGTCTATGCGGGGTGAGAAAGCGCTCAGATTTCATCAAAAATATCTTAATTTGTGTTCTGAAGGGTTTGGAGCAACATGAAGGTGATTAATTCACTTTTTTTATTTATGATTAATAATTTTTTATTCAGCAAAGATGCATTAAATTGATCAAAAGTGACAGACTGTTAAACTGTTTAAAAAAATCAAATTAAGTGCCGTTCCAGATATTAATAATAAAAGTTTCAGCATTAATAATGAAATGATTCCTGAGCAGCAAATCAGCATATTAAAAAAACACTGAAAAATGGAGTAATGACTGCTGAAAATTTAGCCTTGCCATCACAGGAGTAAATTGCATTTATCATATATAAAAGATTACAGTTACTTCAAACTGTAATAATATTTCACAATATTACTGTTTTACTGTCCTTTTTATTAAATAATGCAGCCTTGGTGAGCAAAAGAGACCTTTGAACAGTAGCATACTTTTTCTCCTTTATAAAAAAAAATATTTTTTCCATTCTTGGTCGATATTCTTAACGGCTGTGTGTAGACTGGTGGCCGAGGCCGTCTGAACAGAGCTCAAGCAGAGAAGCTGCTCACCTCCCTACGCAATCTGCAGGTATCTTAGTTCTCATGCGTGAAAAGGTCACTCTCAGCTTTGGCACAGAGTTAGAAAGAGCAGTGAGGACACTGAGCTGTGACAATTATCAGGTTGTGTTAGGTTACATGGAGCTTGTCTTGCACAGACCAAAAGACCTTGAAATGTTGTTGTTGCTGTTGTTGTTTATCCTGTTTATGAACTCATTTTAGTGCCTTAGTTCTCTGTGCAGAGCTAAATCCCAAACACTGGCTTCCTTTTAAGAAAACAGATAAATGACTCCTGCTTGATATTACAATTTATAATTCTGTTCTTGCACAGTCTATCTTTTTCCAGTTTGATGAGGATTCGTCAGGAACTATGAGTCCGTTTGAACTCAGTTTGGCTCTGAATGCTGCAGGTGATCCCATATGTACACAACACCACACCCTGTGTTAATATACAAAGGGAAAGTTACAGTCTCTACACTGCAACACTCACGTTCCCTCGCCCTCCTTCTGTGTCTGTTTTTGCCCTCAGGTGTGGAGTGTGACAATGTTGTGGTACAGTTGTTGTGGGAGCGGTTTGGCGCTGGTGAACAGTACCTGCCTTTTTATGGCTTTGTGTCTTGTGTTGCCAGACTGCAGGTGCTCTTTGGTAAGTCCTTGAGTAGAGAGTTATTCTTATCCGTTTTGCAATGCAGAAGTAAACTATTTGCCACTATTGGTACTAAATATCTTGAAGAATAACAAACTTTATCAACAGTTAACAAAACTAATACATTTGGTAGCCTTTTAACTTATTTAGGATCATTTTAACTATGTCATTACTACCTTTCTGGGCCTTGAACGTGGTAGTTGCGTTGCTGTCTATGTTTAAAAAGCTCTCAGATTTTATTAAATATATCTTTATTTGTGTTCTGAAGATAAACTAAGTTCTTACAGGTTTGGAACGACATGAAGGTGAGTAATTAATAACAGGATTTTCATTTTTGGGTCAACTATCCATTTAATATCCAAACAGCCAAACATGCATCAGCAATTGCATAAAAGCATTGAAACGTTTAAATAACAATCAGTTGCCATTCAGATCAACAATTGGAATGAGGACGAAACACGATCTAAGTGACTTTGAACATAAAACGATTGTTAGTGCTAGACAGAATGGTTTTAATTTCTCAGAATCTGCTGATCTGTGTTTTTTTGTGAACAACACTCTGTAGAATCTGCAGAGAATGGTATAAAACACATAAAAACATCCAGTGAGTGGCAGTGCTGTGGACAAAAATGCCTTGTTTATTCAGAGAGGTCAGAGGGGAATGACCAGACTGGTTCAAATGGATAGGAAGGTGACAGTAACTGAAATAGCCCGGCGTTAGAGAAGCGCTGCGGAGAAGATCTCCTCTAAACACACGGCATGTCAGATGTGGCAGTGGTCGTGCTACAGCTGCAGCAGACGACGGGTTTCCACTGCTGTCAGCCAAAAATAGGACACTGAGGCTGGGCACAAACTCCCCAAAACTTGTCAGTAGAAGACCGGAAAAAACATTGCCTGGTCTAAGGTGTCAGTTTCTTTGATGACATGAAGATGTCAGAGTTTTTCTAGACAGTGTGAATTCTGTCTTCTGTCATTAATCATTCACCCACATGTTGTTCCAAACCTGTAAGACTGTTGTACATCTTTGGAACACAAATGATTTTTGACCCTGCATAGATGGCAATGCAACTGACATGTTTAAGGCCCAGAAAGGTAGTAAGGACATCGATAAAATAGTCCATGTGACATCAGAGGTTCAGCTGTAATGTTATGAAGCTACAAGAATACTTTTTGTGCACAAACCAATTTCTTCTCTTCAGTGTCAGTCGTGGTACTCCCATGAAAGTGCGTTGAAGACTGAAACGAAAGAGGAGAAAAAGTTATAAAGTCAATATTTTGTTTTCTTTTCTATTTTGTTTTCAGTGGGTCCATTGGTGAGGAAGTGAAGTAATACTAAACTTCTCCAAAATTGTTTCGATATGGAAACAAACTCACCTGCAGTGCCTTGCAAAAGTATTCATACCCCTCCATTCTTTTTTTAACATTTTGTTGTGTTGTACACTTATGTTAAGATGCTTTAAATTACTTTTTTCCCCCTACAAAGTGACAAAGCACAAAACAAGTTTGTAATAGCTTTGCAAATTTATTAGAAATAAAAAAACTTCTCCATTGCATAAGTATTCATAGCCTTTTCTAGGACACTTTGAGCTCAGGAGCACTTATCGCTAGTAGATGTTACTACACTTCAAATGGCTCAAAAACAAACTTGCGTCAAGTCACAGATCTGGGATGGAGTTCAGAAAGAAATTTTGCTGCATTAATAGCCTCCATTATCCAAAATGGAAGAAATTTGGAACAATCAGGACTCTTCCTAGAGCTGGCCTCCTGGCCAAACTGAGCAATTGTTGGAGAAAGGCCTTGGTTAGACTTTTGACCAAGAAGCTGATGGTCACTCTAGTTGAGCTGCATGATCATATGTGGAGATGAAAGAAACTTACAGAAGGACAGACATCACTGCAACACTCCACTGATCTGGGCTTTATAGTGGTGTGGCCAAACTCAGTCCTCTCCTCAGTGAAAACACATGAAAGTCCACTTGGAATTTGCAACAAAGCACCTAAAAGAAATCTCAGATTGTGAGAAACAATATTCTCTGGTCTGATGAACCTCAGTTCCAAGCATCATGTATGGTGGAAACCAAGCACTGCTCATTATCTCCACAGTAGCATCCCAACAGTAAAGTGTGCTGGTAGCAGCCTCATGCTGTGGGGCTTTTTTTCAGCGGCAGGGACTGAGGGACTCGTCAGAGGAGAAAGAAAGCTCAGTGCACCAAAAAATTGAGATAGCCTTAATGAAAACCCAGTCCAGAGCATTCAGTACCTTAGACTGGGCAAAATGTTCACCTTCCAACAGGACAATAACCCTAATCACACAGCAAGAGTGGCTTATAGACAACTCTGTGAATGTCTTGAGTGGCCCAGCCACAGCCTGGGCTTGAACACAATCAAACATTTCTGGAGAAACATAAAAATGTCTGCCAGACCCCATCCAAGCTGACAGAGCTTGAGAAGTGAAGAGGTGAGGTAAAGAATAGCAGATAATTGCCAAATGTTGATGTGGAAATCTTGTTGCATCATACCCAAAAAGACTTGAGGCTGTAAAGGTGCTTCAAATAAGTACTGAGTTAAGGGTATGAATACTTATGCAATGCACTTATTTCAGTTTTTTATTTTTATTAAATTTATGAAGTTGTGACAATTCTGTTTTTGCTTTGTCAGTATGGTGCATGGAGTGTAGATTGGTGTGGGGAAAAAAAGCAATTTAAAAGAGTTTTAAAGAGGCAGCAACATAACAAAATGTGAAAAAAAAAAAATGAAGGGGTATGAATATTTTTGCAAGGCACTGTACATCCTGAATGACCAGAGTAAATTTTTAGCAAATTTTCATTTTTGGGTGAACTATACCTTTAAGCACTGGAATGCTGCTCTTTATATAACACACACAAGCAAAATGATATATGAATCAGATACATCTCTTTGTATCAGAAAAGGTTGGAGAGCAAATCATCTGTTAATGCAGAAACGCTACTCATGCTATCAATTATGATTCCTGTTACTCATTATTTGAAGGGTGTTATATGTGGTCTTTTCTATGTTTATTATTTTTTGTAAGATTGTATTTATGTTGCGCCTATTTACATATGGTTATCTGCTCTTAGTGTGAAGGTAAATATAATTGTGTAGCGCTGCATCTCATCATGCTGTTTATTGGCACGCCTTAAAGCTGTCGAGATGTTCGTGACGTCATTAGCAGATATGCGAGAGTCTGTAAACATGTTAATTGGAAGGATTCAGCTTGCCGATTGTTTTCCTCAGATCTTTTTGAGTCGGAGACCAACCCAGAGGTGAAGGACAAGGGCATCAACGCTGTAAGATCTTGTTTGTCAAAATCAACTTATTTCTTTCAGTCTCTTCCACAGCCATCTGACTGATGTTAAAATGATTAACGCTTATTAAAATATCACTGCATGTCCAGCTATAGTAAAGAGACATTAGATATAAATGTCTTCCAGATAAATTCTGGAATAGACAAGAAGTGTCATTTTAAATGTTCAGTTGAGGTAAAAGTTTACATACGCCTTGTAGAATCAGCAAAATGCTAATTATTTTACCAAAATAAGAGGAATCATACAAAATGCATGTTATTTTTTATTCAGTACTGACCTGAATAAGATATTTCACATAATAGACATTTACATATAGTCCACAAGAGAAACTAATAGCTGAATTTATAAAGATGACCCTGTTCAAAAGTTTACATACACTTTAAAACTGCTGTTTACAGTGATTCACAGGTGTTTTTTTGTTGTTGTTGTTGTTTAATGATAGTTGTTCATGAGCCCCTTGTTTGTCCTGAACAGTTATACTGCCTGCTGTTCTTCAGAAAAAATCCTTCAGGTCTCCTAAATCTTCCAGAAGGAAAAACAATGCAGTATAAGCCGGGGGTTGAAAACTTTTGAACAAAGAAGATTTTTCTTATTTTGCCTGAATATCATATTTTTTTCTCTTTTAGTACTGGCCTTCAGAAGTTACAGAAGATACTAACATGTTTCCCAGAAGACAAAATAAGTTAAATTAACCCCGATCTTCAAGTTCAAAAAGTTTTCACCCCCCGGCTCTTAATGTATCGTTTTTCCTTCTGGAGCATCAGTGAGCATTTGAACCTTCTGTAATAGTTGCATATGAGCAAGATAAGACCCTTCTTCCTCGGCTGGGATCTTTTACAACCGCATTTAGGATCGTTTGAAGCCGCATTTAAACTGCAAATGAAAATGTTTTTTCTCAAAAACCATAATTTCTTTACGACTAAAGAAAGAAAAACATGAACGTCTTGGATGACAAGGGGGTGAGTTACAGATAATTTACATTATCTGTAAATTGTTGTTCTGGAAGTGGACTTCTCCTTTAACTGTTCAGGACAAACAAGAGACTCATGAACAACTATCACTAAACAAAAAATCATTCAGGTAACAACACAGTATCAAGAATCAAGCGTATGTAAACTTTTGAATGGGGTCATTTTTAAAAATTTAGCTATTATTTTCTCTTGTGGACTATATGTAAACATCTTTTATGTGAAACATCTTACTCAGGGCAATACTAAATAAAAAATAACATGCATTTTGTATGATCCCTCTTGTTTTGGTAAAATAATTAACATTTTGCAGATTCTTCAAGGTGTATGAAAACTTTTATTCTCATCTATATATTATAAATATTCAAATAAATCATAATCAGATTAAAAAAATTCTTCAGTACCTGAATAGTGATATTTAAAGGAATGTTTTTACCAAAAAATTTAATTCTGTCATCATTTACTCACCCTCATGTTGTTTCAGAACTGTCGATAGACGATATTTTAAGAAATGTTGTGTATAAGTGGTCACCAAAATGGTTTGATTAGCAACATTTTTCAAAATACCTTTTATGTTCCACAGAAGAAAGTAAGTCATACAGGTTTGGATCAACATAAGTGTGAATGATGACAGAATTAAAATTTTTGGATGTACTGTTCCTTTACGGTTGCATGCATCCATGTATATTATAAGCGTATATTTATTAATAATGTGCGCAGCACGTTCCCTGAATCATTTTTCTGGTCTTTGTGCAGTGGCTGCTCAAGCTGTTGGCTGTGTGAGCCTGTCCAGACCCGACACCTCAGCGGGACAGACCTGCTAGGCCAAGACTGCTCTGACGTCATCCACCTGGACCTGCGTCTCCTACATCTCCCCCTCTTCTATCTCATTTGTGATCTGTGGACCTTTGCCCTGCAGTTGCATCCACCCACTCATCGCTCCATCAGTTGGGGTCTATGACCATGTAGGTCATTACTGCCTGGATACAAAACAGACTTTCGCATTTCATCCCCCTCGCCCCACCCTAAAGCGTGTGTGTGTAGCTCATAATAAGCGAAACATTTGAATATTTTAATAGGACTATTTTACTTGTAAATGAACATTCTGTCATCATTTACTCACTTTCATGTCATTCCAAAGCCATATGACTTTATTTGTTTGAGGAACATAAAAGAAGATATTTAGCAGGATGTCCAAGCTGCTCTTTTACCATACAATGAAAGTAAATGGAGACCAGGGACAGTTGTAATCACCATTCAAGGGTTAGTTCACCCAAAAATGAAAATTCTGTCATTAATTACTCACCGCCATGTCGTTCCAAACCGTAAGAACTTTGTTCATATTCAGAACACAAATTAACATATTTTAGATTAAATCTACATAGACAGCAATGCAACTGACACATTAATGGCCCAGAAAGATAGTAAGGACATTGTTAAAAGTCCATGTGACATCAGTGCTTTTTGAGTGCAAAGAAAAACAAAAATAATGACTTTAACGAGTATAAATAACAAGTACCATGACTTATGTGTGCAAAAGCCGGCATAGAAGCCGGATGCACTGAGCCTGAGAGTCTCGGATTTCATAAAAAAAATTATCTTCATTTGTGTTCCAAAGGTGAACGAAAGTCTTACAGGTTTGGAGGGTGAGTAATTGAGGGTGAGTAATTAATGACGGAATTTAGATTTTTGGGTGAACTATTCCTTTCAATTTCCAAGCATTGAAAATTCTTCTAAATATCTTCTTTGATGTTTCAAGAAGAAAGAAAGTCATTAGAATTTGTTTGTTTTTTAGTACAATGCATTTAAATCTATATTTCAAAAGAACGATAGCACATTTATCCATTTCATTAGCAAAGCGGTCAATTTAACGTTAATTTAGTGTGATTTAGTGCCAGCAAATATTGATGTGATTAATCAAAATATCACGTAATTAATTGCATTTAGATTTTGAGTTAGTGATTGCTCTAATTATTTTGGGGCATTATACAGTCAGATTTTGAACAGTCATATCTGCTTTCATTTGCTTTTAGAATTGGAGCTGGCCTGTTAATGCATTTAAAGCAGGAGCTCGTAATTACGGTCAAGCTTGCAACAAGCCTAAATGCATATTTTTTCGTTCATCCAGCATGAGTCGTACTTCCTCCTCGACTTTTTTCCCTCTTTGGAACGTTTATGTATCTCCGCTTAATGTCTTTAAAAGTTGAGAACGTTTTTTGCTTCTAAATATAAAAGCACAAGTCATAATCTTTCATCACGGGGCATTTCTATATTAAATTTTTTCTGTGCGTATACCTACACCTCCACACACACACACACACACACACACTCTATCACACACACATTGTTCAGGGAGCGAGATAGTAGCTGTGGGTATTAAAAGCGATGTCTCAGCAGCCCTGCACGCACCGGCTCTATTCTTATCGCTCTGACGCCACGCACAGCGTCATCACGCCATCGCTCCCTCCTCCGCTACGCTCTCCCTGCATCCCTCCCTCCAGCTCTCTCTAGTAACTGTCTCATTCTCACAATCTGCTTCCTCCTCCTCGCGTACCTCGCGCTCGCTCGCTCACACATGCGCGTATGCTTGCTCACACACACACTCACACGCTCGTACGCTCTTGTCCTCTCTCCCGCTGCTCCTATTAATAGAAACCTTTGCTCACACAATGCTTCCTCCCTGCCGTAAGGTGACCGAACAGAGGTTGCCCCCAGCAACAGTCCAAGCGCCTCTGGAAACGACTAGAAAAAGCAGGCACGCACGTCCGTCATTGCTCTCTCAATCACTTCCTACTCCATCATTTTCCCAGTTACATCTTGTACTTTCTAGCTTGACTTGGTTCTAATTGTCTTGCTTTCTGTCCGTGAGGCGAGCCAGAATAATTTTCCGAAAATGCCAGGAAAAAAGCATTCCCATTCATCTCAGATGGCACAAGATTCCCTCAAGTATGCGATTTGAAATCTGCTATCTCGAATCGCAAAATCGATTTGAAATCTGACATCTTTGCTCATTTGTGGTTGGTTCGGCTATTTGTTGTTTGGACCAATCACTTGAGCTGCAAATGCCATGTGACTAATCACTCTTGACTTGATTGGCTGATGGCGACACAAGAACGCTCACAGTGCCGAATCCTTGGGAGTTGGCATGAAAATCAGCAGAGACCCTGATAGCACACTTACATTTTGGAGACGTTCTCATTTATATGTGGAAGAGAATTTTTTTAGTGTTTGCTCATCTGCAATACATCTATAGGACGTTTCCAGTCAGATGTCTAATAGACGTCTATTGGATGTCTTTAAGATGTTTATGATTTAGAATGTATGTAAAACTGACATCTTACAAACGTCTGTCAGATGTTTGTACACAGCAGATTCTTTCCAGATCAAGTGATCTTTAACAGACATCTTGCAGACGTATTTGTGCTGTCTGGGGACAGTATGTCAATTTTACACTTGTAAGAGCCTTCCAGAAAAAAAAAAAAAAAGCATTGGTGAAACATTACCTATAATGATATATTGAGGATATACAGACTATAATTTTTAATGGCCGTCAATGAAGAAAGATGTTTTTTGCCCATATAGTATAGTTGCAGTCAAAAGTATTCACCCCCCTTGAGCTGCAAGACATATTGCTGCAGAGAACTGTTTATCAAAGTTTCTAACTACACATTGAGTGATTCTGAGGACGTAATGTTGATGAAGCATGAAAAAATGGTTCTAAACATTCATGTTCAAAATTATTCATCCCCCAAAAGTCAGATTTGTTGCAGAATCGTTTATTCTTTAAAATCACCAATAAATGCTGCTCGGAAAATCTTTGGTTTTCTCTTTGCCATTGCTTTCTTCAAATTCAACCTAATATTTTCAATGAGAATTAAATCTGGAGACTGAACAGGCCACTCAAGCACATTCTATGACTGAACCAAGCATAAGGAGATTTTGGATATATACTTTACTATGGCTGTCCTGCAGGAAAATCAGTTTATCAGCAGCTTCAGTTTTTGTACCAAAGGCATCACAATTCTTGCCAAAATGGCCTGATACTTTAAAAAATCCATGAGGTTCTTCGTACAGGCATGAATTCCACTTCCTGCAACCCTTGTAACAAGACTGATCCACCTCCATGTTTGACCATGGAGATGGTGTTCTGCTTATAAGCATTGCATTCTTTTGCACCAGACGTACCGCTGATCCAGAGGTTCAAGTCGGCCTTTTATGCTCTTTCTGGTCAAGAGTGGCGTTTGGTAAGATGCCCCAACAGGAAGGCCATATTTGTCTAGTGTTCTACTTATACTCTGCATTGGAAAGATTTCCTCCTTTCATTGAGTCATCTTGCAAGTCTTTGGCTGTACACTGCAGGTTTTTCTCAGTTGCTCAAACATTTTCATTCTAACACCCTCAAATGTTTTCTGGTAGAACACATTTTAAACTAAGAAATACGGTTGCCAGCTGTGTCTCTAGAACCTTTTAATGTCTTGGAAATCTTCATGTAGCTTTAGACTTTCTAATGTAATAAAACTATTTCTTCTCTAAAGCTTTTGTGAGAGTTTTGTTGCCACATTTGCTACTGTACTTCAGCACATGCATGGACTAAATGTATGTATGTGTAACAGCTCAAGCCAATTCTATTTATTAATAGAGTTTCTAAAGGCTTAAAAGAGAAGTTCACTTCCAGAACAAAAATTTACAGATAATTCAGTCACTCTCGTCATCCAAGATGTTTGGGTTTTTTTTCTTCAGTCTTAAAGAATTTTTTTTTTTTTGAGGAAAAACTTTCAGGAACGTTCTCCATATAGTGGACTTCTATGGTGCCCACAAGTTTGAACTTCCAAAATGCAGCTTCAAAGGGCTCTAAACGATCCCAGCTTCAAAAGAAGGGTCTTATCTAACCAAACGATCGGGTACTTTCTACAAAAATTAACAATTTATATACTTGTCATGTCTAGCTCTGCGTGAACTCTGTGCATTCCGGTTCATGACAGTTAGGGTAGGTCAAACTCCCGTTTCATTTTCTCCTCCAACTTCAAAATCTTCTTACATCGCTGTTTTACCGTTTTTGTAAAGGGTGTTTGACCCTCCTTGCACGTTCACTTTGTAAACCCTGGGTCTGTACTTCTGCAGTTTTTCGACATACCCTAACTGTATGAAGCAGAATACACAGAGTTCACGCAGAGCTAGACAAGACGAGCATTTGAGGTTTAAAAAGTATATAAATTGTACATTTTTTAGGAAATAATCGATCTTTTCGGTAGATATAAAACCCGTCTTCCTTGGCTGGGATTGTTTAGAGCCCATTGAAGCTGCATTTAAACTGCATTTTGGAAGTTCAAACTTGCGGGCACCACTGAAGTCCACCATATGAAGAAAAATCCTGAAATTTTTGCCTCAAAAAACATGATTTCTTTACAACTGAAGAAAAAAAGACATGAACATCTTGGATGACAAGGGGTGAGTAAATTATCTGTAAATTTTTGTCATAGTTGAATAACTATGACATAGTTGTCTCATTAAAAAATTAAAAAAATATAACATTATACATTGACATTATCACTTCTAATATGCCAGTGGATCTTCAGAAATGCTTGTATTTGCAGTCTCTGGGGGGTTGAATAATTTTAATTGCAACTATTGCAGATTTCCGTGGTTCTCTGAAGCGAAAGTTATCATTTTTTGGGTAAACTTCTATAGTGGGTAATGGAAACTACAACAAATCTAATTATTGCTTTCCCATTTGCTCCGATAACAAAAGAAAAAATCCATGATAGCACTTCTACACATTGCCAAACAAGAATAAAAATATTAAGAGATTAGTACCATTTGTCAAATCCAAGATGTATGAAAATGAAATCAAATAAAACCCATGAAAGGTCACTTATCCTTAAAGTAAAAATACTAAATACCAGACTTTAAAACCACAAAAACATGCCTTGCTGCCAAATACATACCATTCTAAAGCAGTCATGGTGTTTTATCAGTGATTTGGCTTAAATATAAATATTAAGTATCAAAAAAACAGAAGGTTAGTGTTTTTTCTGTGGATAGAAAGTGTCTGCCAAACACGCCGCAGACCAAGGTTATTCACACAGACACAGTAGCTTTCTTACAAATATTGCACTTGGCTTAAAAATAGCCTTGGAATATTCATTCCCATGTTTTTGTATTAATTTGTCATGATTAATTGTTATTACTAATAGTATGTAGAATAATTATTAAGCATAAAAATTAGCTTCTCTCCTTCACTGAGATGTGAAATCTGTCTCTGACGCAATGACTGATGTTTTGAACCCGTCGGTTCTATCAGATGCGCGGCCAATCGGATTTGGTTGGAAAGAACTGAGTATCTATTAAAAAGTTTGCCCACCTGAACGCGTACGAGCCAAGATGACAGATGGCTAGAAATATCAAAAATGTGTGGGGTTTCCTTTCTGAGAAACGCGGACGAAAATAACCGAAGAATTAGAATCGGGTTTCTGGCAGAAAGAACATTTACTTTGATTTGATCTAATTACTAAGGAGGAAATAGGCACAGCAGCTTGCCGAACATGTGTTTGTGTGACATCGACTGATTCAGAATCGCAGGGTTGAATGAATAAATTCCTCCAACCTTTTCTCCACCTCCTTCCATCTGTGTTCATGCTATCATTCTTTTCTCCGTCACCCCTCGCTTCATTCCCCCATTGATCCCATTGGTGCGCCGCGATGACACGTTTTGCCTCTATTTCTTGCCGACACTTGGTAATTTGGTACAGTTCTATGGGGGTGGCAACAGGAATAGCTCCAGAGTTGTAGTGCAGCGTGTGTGGGAGCCTTTTCCAGAGTGAAAGCTCCTTAAGGAAGGTGCCTTTTTTAAGTAGACTGCCAAGATGCATTTTTAGACCTGGCTGGAGAACACAATACTACTGAAATTGATGTCACAGGATGCATTTATAGATATTTACATGAAGAATTTCATGGGTTTGTGGGGCAGCTGTGTCATATTTGAGCTTCATCACCCTGAGAATGTGTATCAGTCGGACGTTTGCTTTTTTCACGCAAAGTTGTACTATAAATGAAGAGAGCGTTTGGGAGTCAGTGCTTACGAACAACAACAATATGGGTAAAATGTCAACTCTTTGGGTGTGAGTGCATCACACACTGACTAATGCGTCACTCAAACTGCATTTGACTGTTTGCCCCCACACTGACTACTTAGTTAAATGTGTTCACTTTTACGTCAACTCATTAACGGCTGACGCATTAATGAAACTGGGGTGAAATTGCTCTGCACTTCATAGTTTTTTATGCATGTTCCGGGATGGTGTAGGTATTTGTGTGCACATGTTGAGCAGGAGGGAATGAGTAAAATGGTTATATGATATCAAAGTAATAAGAAGATTTCTCCTCACAGCCTTGATCTAATTGCTAACCTACCTCTTCTGTATTTATTGAATAACAACTACTGTAATTGCTCATAATTGCTGGTAAAGGTGCGTTAATGCTATATAATTACAGACTGAAGTGTCTTTGATTCAGTGTAACGACAAAAGTACGGTGTTGCCTAAATTGCTCAATTATTTAGGCTATATGAATACGCCTAGTGGAACTCGATCTAGAAATTCTGGCTGGATTACTGTTGTCGTTTGTTCCAAACTACAGTATATTTCACACTGCTTTGTGTGAATCAGGTGCTTGAAGAAGCTTCAAATCTCTGAGGAATTAATGTTCTGGCCTTAATGTCAATCTGTTCATTAGTAAATATCTCCTAGGCTTCTGTCTTAAAGAAACTAAAACCAATATGCAGATTATGTTACACCATGCAGCTATTTCTGACAAATGCTTCACCTCAGACCTAGTAAAAATTTGTGATTTGCTCAGCTGTCATCTCCTAAATTTATAACCACTCCTGGCTAATTAAAATGTGGGATTATGTGATCTCTCTCCATGTGCTGAAAGCAGTGCAGAACGTTTACTACAGCTATACCATATTTGGTTCCAAAACACAGTAGTCCATGCAAAAAATGAAAATCCTGTCATTATTTACTCGCCCTAATGTCTTTCCAATATACATATATTAAGAAAGACATTGGGAACCAAACCACATTGAACCCCCTTGACCTTAAAATCTCTTATTTTATGTTAGACAGAAGAAAGAAAATCATACAGATGACAGAAAATAATGTCAATCTAGTCCATCACAATGTGTATGTTTTTTTTTTTTGTTTGTTTGTTTGTTTGTTTGTTTTTGATAATACACTGCCTCCATTTTATGGAAGCCTGTTTTCTACACTAAATAAAAAAAAAAGGCAATTATGACTTTTTATCTCGCAATTCTGTCAGAACTGTGACTTATCTTGCCATTCTGACTTTATAACATGCAATTATATGTTATAATTGTTAATAATTGAGTTATTAAGTCAGATTTGTGAAATATAAAATTGCAGTTCTGAGAACATAATCAGTCTTTTTTTGACTGCGAGTTCCTGAGAAAAATTTAGAACTGCAAGATACAAATTTGCGAGAAAAAAGTCAGAATTGTGAGATACAAACTCGCATTTGTGAGAAAAAAGTCTGAACTGGGAGATGCAAACTCACATTTGCACTAAAAAAGTCTGAATTATGAGATACAAACACGCATTTTGTGAGAAATAAGTCAGAATTACAAGATACAGACTCCCATTTGTGAAAGAAAAAAGTCCGAATTGTAAGATACAAACTCGCAATTGCCCGAAATAAGTCAGAATTATGAGATAAAAACTCGCATTTGTGAGGGGAAAAAAAGTCCGAATTGTGTCTGAATTGTGAGAAAAAAATCCGCAAACTTGCATTTGTGCGAAAAAAAGTCAGTGAAAGAAAAGAATCAGAATTGTGAGATACAAACTTGCATTTGTGAAGAAATAGTCAGAATTGTGAGATAAAAAATCACATTTGCGCAAAAAAAGTCAGAATTCCAAAAGACAAACTTGTATTTGCGAGAAATAAGTCAGAATTATGAGATACAAACTTGCAACTCCCATTTGTGAAGAAAAAGTCTGAATTGTGAGAAAAAGTCAGAATTATGAAATACAAACTTGCATTTGTAAAGAAAAAAAAGTCAGAATTCAGACTCAAACTCGAATTCATGAGAAAAAAGTCAGAATAGTGAGATACAAACTCGCATTTGCGCAAAAAAAGAATTGCGAAAAACAAATTCGCATTTGTGAAGAAAAAAAGTTCGAATTATGAAATACAAACTTGCATTTGTGAAGAAATAGTCAGAATTGTGAAATACAAACTTGTATTTGCAAGAAATAAGTCAGAATTATGAGATACAAACTCGCATTTGCGAGGAAAAAAAAAGTCAGAATTATGAAATACAAACTTGCATTTGTGAAGAAATAGTCAGAATTGTGAGACGCAAACCTAAATTTACGAGAAAAAGTCAGAATTGCGAGTTTATGGACCAGTTACTAAAAGCTTGAACCAGTGCAAACTGTCTTTGCCGTTAAAATATCAGGATTTACGCAGTGAAGAATTAGCACTTAAAAGTTATATCGAATATGCATTTGTAGATGTTTCCCCTTCAGATGCAAAATTTATGGGAGGAGAGTATTAAAATGAATCACGCAACACGATTTACTAACGTTTGCACGTGTCAAATTACTGGTGTTGGTATTATTATTTAACCCCTATAAAGATTGTACTGGCCATTATTGAAGTGAGATGTTGCGTCTGTGTTCTTTAATGTGCTCATTGTCAGTAAATCACATGCAGAATTTTCCCCTCCCATCTGTGCTTTTATGGAATTGCGCTCTAATGCTAATTTGCCGTTTAGTAATTCTGACTTAACTCGCAATTCTAATTTTATGACTTGCAATTGCGAGTTTATGTCTACAATTCTGAAAAAGAAAGTCAGAACTGTGAGATAAAAAGCCACAACAAAAAGGCTTCCATACCATTTAGCCCCAAATTGATTTAACACAACTAATTTAATATATCAAGTTAATTAAGCATGATTCATTTTGTGATTTCAGAAATTATGTTAATCCGAATGTCTTCCAGAACTGTATGTTCTTTAATAAAAACTCGCTTGGAAGTTTGCTGAGGCCCTTTAGTGGGCCCTGGGGTTAAGAATCACTCCTCTAGTCTAATACAGGCATTGTTAAAGTGTTACAAAATTCACCGGCATGATACTAAATTTACCTGAGATTCACCTTTCAGAGATACATTTCAACACTTACGGACTATAGTTGAAGAGGAGGCCTTATTCAATCTGATGCAAATGAAAACAGGGCTGAGAGGGACAAATGTTCAGTCCTGTTGATCATGTTACACTATTGTGTAACCCACAGTCCATTTTCATTTGTCAAATCGAATATGGAGTTTACACTGACTAGGGTGCATAGCTCACTGCCTGCGCTACATTCCAATAAAATCATGAACACATGTAATTCTGTTTCCTTTTAATTTATGGACAAGGCCCCGTAAGCCTCACAACACAGAATTCCCCGCTTTTATTCAGTCCTAATATTTTAAATGTTAAAAAAAAAATCTGTTTAATATATTTTTAAATATAATACATAGATCAGGGCTCTTGGCAAGAATTTAATTTTGATATAAAAATATTTGTGCATCTGTGAAATATACTAAAATGATTAAGTACTTGCATATAATGCATAGTATAATGTATTGCATAGTATAATGCTGTTTACTCGCTCATGCTCCTCTTTTTTCAATACAGCACAATGCTGTTTTCTTCTACAAGCACATGTTTTGGCCAATAAGAGCACAGAAACCAAACCAAGTGCAGTTCTAAAATAACAAACAGATTTTTGCATCAAAACGCAACGGAAATGCAAACACAAACTCAAATCTGCAGTAATGAAGTAATACATTAACAAATGAGGGTGTGTTTCACATGTGGATCGTGTTTGTGATTTACTAGGTCTTGTTAAGAATGTTTCTTAGATTTGAAAGACAAACAAGCTCAAGTGTTTCTTCAAAGAAAAGGAAGCTACTTAAAGTGTTAGTTCACCCAAAACTGAAAATTCCATCATTTACTCACCCTCATGTCATTATAAACCTGATTTTCATTTGTGGTACAATGATATTTACGAAGAATGCTTGTCCAAACAACATTTGTCTATGACTTTCATTGCATGGAAAAGAAAACACTTAATTTAGAGCAAATTAGATTAGATTAGATTAGATTTTTGGGTGAACTATCCACTTAAAGGTGCAAAGTTTTGCAATAATTAAGATGGCTTGAGAAAGCCAACTTACTGATATGCTATTTTCTTTGGAGACTAAATCTGTCGACACTAACTCGTCCTAGAGCTTTAACTCTACAAACTCCAAACTCAGCCCAGATCTTCAGACTGATCCCACCGAGTGTGCTATTACTTTTCTAACTGATCGGACTTACGATTTTCCTAAAAATGACGATTAAAATTGGGAAAAATCCCATAGACTTACATTGACGGAATGTTCAAATGAGCCAACACTCTTCAAATTCCAACTGTCAAAACTCCCAGAATCCTTTGAGCCTCAATCAAGCTTCCCTTCTATGTACTGTATTTCTAATCCATTTAAACTCATTCAAACTCATCTATCTATCTGTCTATCTATCATCTAACCATTACTAACTATCTATCTATCTGTCTGTCTGTCTATCTATCTACACCCAGCAACCAGAATCATGCTAGTAACTTGCTAATTATGTTAGCAAAATGCTAGTAACTTGCTAATCATGCTAGAAACATGCTAGTAACTCGTTAATCATGTTAATTACATGCTAACGACATGCTAATCATGCTACAATCATGCTATCAACATGCTACTAACTTGCTAATCTTGCTAGAAACATGCAAGCAACTTGCTAATCATGCTAGTAACTTGTTTATCATGCTAACAATATGCTAGTAGCTTGCTAATTATGTTAGCACCATGCTAGTAAAATGCTAGTAACTTGCTAATCATGCTAATAACATGCTAATCATGCTACAATCATGCTATCAACATGCTACTAACTTGCTAATCTTGCTAGAAACATGCTAGCAACTTGCTAATCATGCTAGTAACTTGTTTATCATGCTAACAATATGCTAGTAGCTTGCTAATTATGTTAGCACCATGTTAGTAAAATGCTAGTAACTTGCTAATCATGCTAATAACATGCTAACAACATGCTAATCATGCTACAATCATGCTATCAACATGCTACTAACTTGCTAATATTGCTAGAAACATGCTAGCAACTTGCTAATCATGTTAACAAAATGCTAATAGCTTGCTAATTATGTTAGCACCATGCTAGTAAAATGCTTGTAACTTGCTAGTCATGCTAGAAACATGCTACCAACATGCCAGTAACTTGCTAATCATGCTAACAACATGCTAGTAACTCGCTAGTCATGCTAGAAACATGCTAGTAACTTGCTAATCATGCTAACAACATGCTAGTAACTTGCTAGTCATGCTAGAAACATGCTAGTAACTTGCTAATCATGCTAATAACATGCTAACAACATGCTAATCATGCTACAATCTTGCTAGAAACATGCTAGCAACTTGCTAATCATGCTAGTAACTTGTTTATCATGCTAACAATATGCTAGTAGCTTGCTAATTATGTTAGCACCATGTTAGTAAAATGCTAGTAACTTGCTAATCATGCTAATAACATGCTAACAACATGCTAATCATGCTACAATCATGCTATCAACATGCTACTAACTTGCTAATATTGCTAGAAACATGCTAGCAACTTGCTAATCATGCTAGTAACTTGTTTATCATGCTAACAATATGCTAGTAGCTTGCTAATTATGTTAGCACCATGTTAGTAAAATGCTAGTAACTTGCTAATCATGCTAATAACATGCTAACAACATGCTAATCATGCTACAATCATGCTATCAACATGCTACTAACTTGCTAATATTGCTAGAAACATGCTAGCAACTTGCTAATCATGTTAACAAAATGCTAATAGCTTGCTAATTATGTTAGCACCATGCTAGTAAAATGCTTGTAACTTGCTAGTCATGCTAGAAACATGCTACCAACATGCCAGTAACTTGCTAATCATGCTAACAACATGCTAGTAACTCGCTAGTCATGCTAGAAACATGCTAGTAACTTGCTAATCATGCTAACAACATGCTAGTAACTTGCTAGTCATGCTAGAAACATGCTAGTAACTTGCTAATCATGCTAATAACATGCTAACAACATGCTAATCATGCTACAATCATGCTAGCAACATGCTACTAACTTGCTAATCATGCTAGAAACATGCTAGCAACTTGCTAATCATGCTAGTAACTTGCTAATAATGCTAACAACATGCTTGTAACTTGCTAGTCATCCTAGAAACATGTTACCAACATGCTAGTAACTTGCTAATCATGCTAGTAACATACTAGTAACTTGCTAATCATGCTAACAACATGCTAGTAACTTGCTAGTCATGCTAGAAACATGCTAGTAACTTGCTAAGCATGTTAATAATATGCTAACGACATGCTTATCATACTACAATCATACTAGCAACATGCTACTAACTTGCTAATCTTGCTAGAAACATGCTAGCAACTTGCTAATCATGTTAGAAAACATGCTAGCAACTTGTTAATTATGCTAGTAACTTGCTAATCATGCTAACAATATGCTGGTAGCTTGCTAATTATGTTAGCACCATGGTAGTAAAATGCTAGTAACTTGCTAATCATGCTAACAACATGCTAGTAACTTGCTAGTCATGTTAGAAACATGCTACCAACATGCTAGTAACTTGCTATTCATGCCAGTAACATGCTAGTAACTTGCTAACCATGTTAATAAAATGCTAACGACATGCTAATCATGCTACAATCATACTAGCAACATGCTACTAACTTGCTAATCTTGCTAGAAACATGCTAGCAACTTGCTAATCATCCTAGTAACCGGGTAATCATGCTACCAACATGCTAATTATGTTAGCACCATGCTAGTAAAATGGTAGTAACTTGCTAATAATCCTATTAGCATGCTAACAACATGCTAGTACCTTGCTAATCATTATAACATCATGCTAGTCACGGTAATCATGTTAATAACATGCTAACAACATTCTATCTATCTATCTTCTATCTATCTACTATCTATCTATCTCTGACAGACTGTATTGCCTTCAAAACATCCAAACGTTAACCTTTTAAAACTACTTTAGAATTCAAACTATTTCAGACTGAAAACCATCAAATTTAAAACGTTCTGTTCCGGCTTTCTCAAGCCAACTTAAAGTTTGTCTTGACAAACTTTTTTATCTAGTTTATCAATAATGTATGAATCACTGCTCAATACTAAATGTAAATGCACCTTAAAGGGGACATCGCATGCAAAAATCACTTTTACATGGTGTTTGCATATACATGTGTCTTAGCAGTGTGTGGACACAACCATTCTACAATTATATAAATTCATTCACTTCTTTTATTTTAGTCCCCAAAAATACCTAAACAGTCTCAATTATATGGGACAGACTGTCCCATACTAGCATATTTTCTCCGTGCTTAAGCAGCTGTAGCGACAACGTCTTGTCAGCAATGCAGGTGTTTTGTAGTTAGAAGTTAAAAGAGTCTTAATTCTCTCCCGACATCAGAGCCACTGAGGACGCAGTGGATTAGTTTTGTTTTTGATGGTAATGCGCCACCGAATACATAATAAAATGGAAGAGAGGGCAGGCCCGTAGCCAGCCTAGCGGAAGGGGGGGTTCTTTTTTTCCAAAAAGTGGACCTTTTTCAGTTCCCACTCATTTTGTATTTAACTATGAGGTTCAAATACTTCATTTTGTTGACTACTCATGCACCAATTTGTGCTGTATTATCATGTGTGCTGGTATTTTAATAAGCATGATTTTTTGATTCACCAAAAATATTTACTACAATGTTGTCAAACTGCTTACCAAGATATCGCCTTGTTCAGTAAATATACACAAATACCTAAAGCAATAAGTAATTTAATTAAATGAATGACATTTTTAATGCAATAAAATCACAGATTCTTTGTACTGACACATATCTAAATGGTGGGTGGATGTGTGTCCCTCTAGGGGTCTGGGGGCATGCCCCCCAGGAGAAAATTGTACACATTTTAAAGTGAAATTCATTAATTTGGTGTACTTTAAGAACTCAAAAGTAAGAGCTCCAACCCATGTTCATTGCACAAATTGAAAAAACAAAAAAAGTTGATGACAGTCTGAAAAATCGGTTCTAGAACTGCCCCTGGTGAGAATATACTGTGTTCTTCCTTGACCCATGCTACACCCTTCCACTGAGTTTTCTGAGCCCCCATTCTGGGCCCCTTTCAACCTCTGAGCCCTGTGCAGTCTTTCCTCCTTTTCAAAATACAAATATCAAGAAAGGAATTTTATGCAGAAAAAATAAATAAATAAATAAATTATATATATATATATATATATATATATATATATTAAAGACCTGCAGAAATAGAATTAATATGGAAAAAGCTGTCTAGTAATATGTTAAACTGATATCCTGATTTACAGCTCAGATAATGTTCATTATCAAAAACAGTAACATCTGTTAAAATTGTAACAACCTTATTTTTTAAAAAAACTTTATTATGGACAGGACAGATCAGAAAGGACAGGAAGTGATATGGACGGTGGGAAAGGTCCCCGAGTCGGGACTCGAACACGGGAAGCGCGGAGCACGCTGACCACAAGGCCATCGGCGCCGACAACCACCTTATTTTTGTATGATGAAATTATTAATAATAATTATTCACCTCAATACCATGGTATAAAAATGAACTACATGGGTTCTAGGTGTTTGTATGAAGAACAGTGATCTTAGTATTAATGCACAAACGCTATTAATCACAAAATACTGTAATTATATTCCATTACTCCTTTAATAGATTTAATACATGTATACATAATAATATAACAGTTCGATATGTCCCACAATTATGCCGCAATACCAGTCAGTGTTACAGTAAAAATAATCCATATTAAATGATTCTGACTATCGTTGCGCACAGTGTTTCTCCTGTTTGTCAGCGCTGTTTCATCTGTTTAAATCGCCATGTCATTGTGTTCTTCACCGAATTCAAGCACTTCACTCCGGTTCTCACAGCGCTGTTTAGTGCTCGCGAGTAAACGCTTCTGCTCTAGTAAACTTGCGCTCTGCTGCTTTGTGAACTGTGATCCGAGCGGATAAACGGTCCGTGTGGTTCGCTTCAAACGACTAGCACATTTAATCCATAACGCTATTTTTGTCTTTCCGTCCCCAAATTTAAGACCTCTTGAAATTATAATTAAGACTTTTCTTATACTTATTAAGGTATTTAATACTTTTTATGGCTTTAAAAGTGCGTTGTTATTTAAAAGAACACTTGTTTATTTAAAAAAAAAAAAAACGTACATAAATTCCGGACCTTTGACTGGATGGGGTGGGTCGTTCGAACCACCCGAACCAGGCTACGGGCCTGCTGAGGGGAGGGGTGAGCAGTAGCTCATTATCATTTAAAGAGGCACCGAAAGGGGTCACTGTGAACAGAGCTGTTTTTGATAAGGTAAAAAGGGTGTTGTGTTACACAACCATCACACCACAGAATCATATCAACTGTCCACACCAGTGCACAATAACAATCTGTTTATTATCTGACTATCTGGCTGCATTTACACTGCAAGTCTTAATACACAGATCTGATCTTCCAATTTTTTGTCCCGCCTGTTTACATTTACTTTAGACACAGTTGGTTTCTGATATCTGTGTTTACATTAATTCCCGCCCTAAATGACCAGTGATTGCTTTACACATTTTGAATGACCGTGCTATTAAAACTATTAAAATAATTTATATAATTGTATAATTGCAGCCACTGTTTATTATCTGACAATCTGTTTCAGTCTGACTTTTTTTCTCAGATTTGAGATATAAACTCACAGCTGCAAGTTCTAACGTCAGAATTGTGAGATACCACAATTCTGACTTTATAACACATTTGCGAATTTATATCTCACAATTCTGAGACGAGGCAGAATTCCAAGTTTAAATCACAATTCTGACTTTGTAACTCACATTTGCGAGTTTATATCTCATAATACTGAGAAAAAATGGAAGAATTACAAGTTTATATCACAGTTCTAATTTTGTATTTCACATTTACGAGTTTATATTTCAGAATTCTGAGACAAAAATTCAGAATTGCGAGTTTATATCACAGTTCTGACTTTATAACTCACATTTGCGAGTTTATATCTCACAATTCTGAGAAAAAAGGCAGAATTGTGAGTCTGTCTCACAATTCTGACTTTATAATTCACATTTGCGAGTTTATATCTCACAATACTGAGACAAGAAGTAAAAATTGTGTTTTTATAACAATTCTGACTTTATAACTCACATTTGCGAGTTTATATCTTACAATTCTGAGACAAAAAGTAAAAATTGTGTGTTTTTATAACAATTCTGACTTTATAACTCACATTTGCGAGTTTATATCTCACAATTCTGAGACAAAAAGTAAAAATTGTGTGTTTTTATAACAATTCTGACTTTATAACTCACATTTGCGAGTTTATATCTCACAATTCTGAGACAAAAAGTCAGAATTGCAAGTTTGTATCACAATTCTGACTTTGTAACTGACATTTGCAAGTTTACATCTCACAATTCTGAGACAAAATTTGGTCATTAAATCCACAAAATTTGGTCATTAAATCCTCACTCTCAAGTTGTTCCAGGCTTGTATAAATTTATATCTCACAACTCTGAGACAAAAAGTCAAAATTGCGTGTTTTTATAACAATTCTGACTTTATAACTCACATTTGCAAGTTTATATCTCCATTCTGAAACAAAAAAGTCAGAATTGCACATTTTTTTTTTCCACAATTATGACTTTGTAACTCACATTTGCGAGTTTATATCACACAATACTGAGAAAAATGGCTGAATTGTGAGTTTATATCACAGTTCTAATTTTGTATTTCACATTTGTGAGTTTATATTTCAGAATTCTGAGATAAAAATTCAGAATTGTGAGTTTATATCAGTTCTGACTTTTTAACTCACATTTGCAAGTTTATATCTCACAATTCTGAGAAAAAAAGGCAGAATTGCAAGTCTATCTCACAATTCTGACTTTATAACTCACATTTGCGAGTTTATATCTCTCAATTCTGAGACAAAAAGCCAGAATTGCAAGTTTTTATCACAATTCTGACTTTATATCTCACAATTCTGAGAAAAAAGGCAGTTCTGACTTTATAACTTACATTTGCAAGTTTATATCTTAATTCTGAGACAAAAAGTCAGTATTGCATGTTTTTATCACAATTCTGACTTTGTAACTCACATTTGCGAGTTTATATCTCACAATTTTGAGAAGAAAGGTAGAATTGTGAGACAAAAAGTCAAATTACCTTCTTTTTTTATTATTCAGTAATGGAAACTTGCTTCCATACTTTTATTGAACATCAACTGAAAAAAAAAAGAAAAAGAAAAAAACACTTATGTGATTCCATATCATTCCACAAAATTTGGTCATTAAATCCTCACTCTCAAGTTGTTCCAGGCCTGTATAAATTTATATCTCACAATTCTGAGACAAAAAGTCAAAATTGTGTGTTTTTATAACAGTTCTGACTTTATTACTCACATTTGCAAGTTTATATCTCTGAGAAAAATGGCTGAATTGTGAGTTTATATCAGTTCTAATTTTGTATTTCACATTTGCGAGTTTATATTTCAGAATTCTGACACAAAAATTCAGAATTGTGAGTTTATATCAGTTCTGACTTTTTAACTCACATTTGCGAGTTTATATCTTACAATTCTTAGAAAAAAGTCAGAATTGCAAGTTTTTATCACAATTCTGACTTTGCAACTCACATTTGCAAGTTTATATCTCACAATTCTGAGAAAAAAGGCAGAATTGTGAGACAAAAAGTCACAATTACCTTTTTTTTTTTTATTATTCAGTGACGGAAACTTGCTTCCATACTTTTATTGTTCATCAACTGAAAAAAAAAAAAGAAAAAGAAAAAGCACTTATGTGATTCCATATCTTTCCACAAAATCTGGTCATTAAATCCTCACTCTCAAGTTGTTCCAGGCCTGTATAAATTTATATCTCACAATTCTGAAACAAAAAGTCAAAATTGCATGTTTTTATAACAATTCTGACAAAAAAGGCAGAATTGCAAGTCTATCTTACAGTTCTGTATAAATTTATATCTTACAACTCTGACACAAAAAGTCAAAATTGCGTATTTTTATAACAATTATGACTTTATAACTCACATTTGCGAGTTTGTATCTCACAATTCTGAGAAAAAAGGCAGAATTGCAAGTCTATCTCACAATTCTGACTTTATAACTCACATTTGTGAGTTTATATCTCACAATACTGAGAAAAATGGCTGAATTGTGAGTTTATATCACAGTTCTAATTTTGTATTTCACATTTGTGAGTTTATATCTTACAATTTTGAGACAAAAAGTCAGAATTGCACGTTTTTATCATAATTCTGAGTTTGTAACTCAGTAATAATTTTGAGAAAAAAAGGTAGAATTGTAAGACAAAAAGTCACAATTACGTTTTTTTTAATTATTATTCAGTAACGAAAACTTGCTTCCATACTTTTATTGTTCATCAGCTGAAAAAGAAAAAGAAAAAACACTTATGTGATTCCATATCTTTCCACAAAAATTTGGTCATTAAATCCTCACTCTCAAGTTGTTCCAGGCCTGTATAAATTTCTTCCTTCTGTTGAACACAAAAGAAGATATTTTGAAGAATGTTTGTAAGCTGACGGTAGCCACTGACTTCCATGTTTTTTTTCCTCTACTACAGAAAGTCAGTGGCTACCATCAGCTGTACCTTCTGTACCATACAGGTCTGGAACTACTTGAAGGTAAAAAAAGAGATGAATTTTCATTTTCAGGTGAACTATCCCTTTAAGTCTATTTTTCTCCCCCAGTGCTGTTTAATTGACACTATAAACTAAAATTGTGCCCTTTCAGTAATGTTAAAGTCCTAAATGACATCCAGTATAACACGAGTTACAAGAAACACTTTCTATATTTTACTTGGAGTCCCACAGCAACCTTACACTCTTACCTCAATCACAATAAACGCCAATCTCGCGAGTGTTTCATAAAACAAGGTTCATCTAGACTCGACCGTGGGTGAGCGGCAGGGGGGTGGAGGTGATGACGGAGAAGAAGAGTGGCACATGGGGGGGCAGGGGGAGTCGGAAAGGGACAGTTTGTCTTCCACCTGACGTGTGCAGTGTGCACAGACAGCACTCCTGGACCCCCCTTCCTCCTGTCTCCATCATTCCCTCCCACCTGCTCTTTCAATCTCTCTTCCCTCACAACCTCCCCCATAAAAATAGGGCAACTGTTGCATAAGCATTGGAGGAGTGGGGGAGATGGATGCGAAGAGCAGGAGAGAGAATGTGGGGGTTGAGAGAAAGAATTGCTGGAGACTGATGGATATGCAGAGAGGAGGTAGAGAGAGTTGCAATCGCTCTTTCTCTCTCTGTGATCCAGCGCTGTGCCTCTCTGTCTGGCATGTGGCCTGCCGAAAGTAGGCTACGTTTGACGCGCTTGAGGTTTACGCTGTCTGAGTCACACTACGCTGCTGAATACTAAACCCACTGATTGCATTTCAGTAATGCTTTAGCCCGCCGGATTGCACAGTCTTGCATGGAACAAAATGGCAATTCATGTTCTTCTACACAATGGACTGCCAGTGATAGCTGGATTAGAACAGACAATTGCCAGTGGTGAATTTAAACTACGCTGTAAAAACTCTGCCCTGTTCGGTGTTTACTTCCTAAAACACATTCCTTCGGTCTGATTTTGATCAGAACGCGGAAAACGAGTTTAAAAATGTTCCATCGTGCCGCTGATTATCAAAGACAGCATGCAGTTTCCTTTTCCTTCGCAGTTTCCTCGACTGCTCAGAGACAGTTATCCTGACAGGAAGTTCTAAATGTAATGGAGAAGTGTAGCTGGTCGAATAACTCCCCCGTCACCAGTCTGCGGTCTAATATTGGGCAATATAGTCATCGAAAATACTTCGCTGTGTAGGTCAGGGTCACCCAAACCACGCTGTTACCTTTGGGATGTTTATGAGGAACCATACATTACATACAAACGAAAGAACCTTTCAGGTTCTTAACCATTTTTTCTTAGTGAGAAGAGCATTTTAGTAATCTTAACAAACTTTGTTCAACATGGAACCAATATATAAGACTAAGGACAGTATTTCAAATATCAGTTCTTGACTTTGTTTCTCCGTTTTACAAAACTTAAATTCCAGTTTCTATAAACAAGTTATCAGGAAAAGGAATGCTGAAACAGGCGAGCCAATCGCAAGGCTCCATTTCCTACAAAAATGTAAATTCCACAGCTTCTCGCTCACATTCTTTTAGCACAGACAGACATACACGCATGGCGAACCCGGACGATGAGAGCGCAGGGGAGGTAGAGCGATGACCTCATGCTGTCTGCCCCTCCAGATGTTTCCAGACACGACTGAGAGTTTCCCCATTTATGAGATGGAAGAAAAAGAGAGAGTGTAAGAGTCTTTTTTCTTGATGAACAAAACTAATAGAAATCACAGATATCCAAAAGAATCAGACGGTTGATCACAAGCTGCTGACATACAGGCGTATCGCATGGCTACGAGTTACATAAAATATAACTCGTAATAAGTTACATAAACTATAACCCTATGCGCTCAGCCAAAACTGCTTGCTTTGGAACACATAATAGATTAATGAGACCAAAGACCGCCCGTCTAGGCAAAACAAATTATATCTCATGTTTAACCACTACTATCAGAGCCAGCGGAAGATTCCAGAAGATCTGGCCGAGGCAAGGCTGCTCTTGGCGGGTTCATGTGCGCTGAATGGCTGCTCGTGCCTTGGAGCTCCAATTTGCGAAAATGCTGAAGGCAATTTTCAAATAGACGTTATCCTTATTAACAAACCGCATTTTTGAAGTCTAAACAAGTACATACTCGTCCAAAAACTCTTAAAACTACATTCCGTGAAACAAAAACACTATTATTAATAAAATTTAAATGGATTTGGGCATCCACAAAGACACACGCTTTGAGAAATACTGCAAGCGGAGGGAGACAAACGGTTGGAGATCTGTTATCACTAGAATATCACACTCCTCTTAGCCAATCAGATTTGAGGACCAGAAAGAACTGGTGTATAAATATACAGACAAAGCACAAAATAAAAATTTTTTTTTTGTTTTTTTTGAAGAACAAGGATTACCAAGGCCTAGAAAAACCTACACTACCAATCTAAAAACAGTCAAATTTAAAAATATTTTTTACTATTTAACTGTTTTCTATTTGAATATATTTAAAAATGTTATTTATTCCTGTGATTTCAAGGCAGAATTTTTAGCAACATTACTCCAGTCACAAGATCCTTTAGAAATCATTCTAATATTCTGATTTTGCTGCTCAATAAACATTTATTATTTTTATTATGTTGAAAATAGCTGAGTAGAATTTTTTCAGGTTTCTTTGATGAATAGAATATTCAGAAGAATAGCATTTATATTAAATATAAATCTTTCGTAACATTATAAGTGTTTTTATCCTCATTTTTCATCAGTTTAAAGCATCCTTGCTACATAGAAGTATTTATTTCTATTATATTATATATTTTATTTTCATTTCCAAAAAATTTAAATAAAATAAAATAAAAAATTATACAGACTCCAAGCTTTTGAATGCTATATACTAAATGTTTCTTGAACAGCAAATCAGGATATTAGAATAATTTCTGAAGGATCATGTGACACTGAAGACTGGAGTAATGATGCTGAAAGTTCAGCTTTGATCACAGGAATAAATTACTTTTAAAAAATACATATATTTAAATAGAAAGCAGTTATTTTAAATAGTAAAAATATTTCACAGAAGTGAATTCTTTAAAAAACAAACAAAAAAATGACTGGAAGTGTAGATATATTAGACAGGCTCATTCTAGAACGCCACAGACATTTTTATAAAGAATATAAATTTTTCCTAGTTATGCCAAGTTCTAAAAGTCATGTAAACTCAATGGTTAAAACAGGAAAGGCTGAGAAAAGCCACTCAAAAACCAGCCCACCAACCTATAGACTGGTTTAAAATGGGTCTTTTTGTCTCACTTTGTTATTTTTAGTAGAGTAACATTCAAGATTTAAGCCCATATTCACAACAAAGATGTATGCAAGACTATTTTCTTACTCATTAACATATCACTCACTTTATAAGGCAAGAATTGTTTTTTTAGGCAACTTAACATGTCCGCAGGGTAGCTAAAATCTATGTAAACAAACTACCACGTTAATGGAGGTTACAGCAGCAGACAGTCACTTTCAGTTCAACTGCAGATGTTCCAGCTCTTTGCAACTCCGTGCGTCTGTGCAAATATATCAATCCAAGCCCAAAGAGTAAAGAAACTCGAAGTTCATTCAAGGCCATAAAACAAAAGCAACGCGAGCCAAACTCACACTGATTGAGCAGTTTTCTTTAAAAACGTGCCGTTTTTTACGAGACTGCTAATTTTGATTTGTGGTGCTGGGAAGTTAGAGCAAGAGGTTATGCAACGGCAAGAGGGTGCCAAGAGGGGTGTCAACAACACAGAGCTATTGTGGGATGGGCTTAGCTGTTGCCTGGTTACAAATATTTTGGGCAGGGAACCAAGCAAACATGTCCCGCCTCCCCAGGAAACAAGACACTCTCGTGACTGCTGCAGGGGTTCAAGCTGTACAAAGAACAGAGAGACAAAAACAGAGAGCGTCGGGTAAACAAAACATACAGTGCTCCCCGGCATTATGGAACTTTTTTGGAGCAGGACGCCAAGGGTTAATCAAAAAAAAACAAACCAAAGTAAACAGTATGACTCTGAAGTAGTGCCAAAACAGGAAAACGGAGCTTTATTTTTGCATAAGCCAAATGAACACATGAGAACAACCGAGACCCGCGAGCAAAGTTGGGGCAGTTTGAACTGAAATGCAAATAAACATTTTCCTATTCATTGTTCTGCCAGTACCACACAAACTGCAGGAACTGCAGTCACCTAAGAAACAACAAAACATGTAATGATTATCTCAGTAAACTCTCCTAGGAAGTTAGTTAATGATTACTGGGCATATCAGCATGCCAAATGACGTGCCAATATACAGTATGTTGACTCATAGGTTAACTTACTTGACTAACAAAACATTTAAAAAGAATAAATTTGTATTTGTATCTACATGTGTATCAATCAATGTGTCAATCAATTCACACTGCAAATCTGCGAGTCATTTTTGTACCTCATAGCATGTAGTTTCTCACCACAGTTTCTGTCTTTGGAACTGCTAGACTGTCAGTGGAATAATCATTTTTATTAATATTCAGTTTTGCATTTCCCCTTTAGCACAAACTGCAACACTTAAATTGTGTAATGATGATCTGACAACAAGATAATGATCTGAAACAGGTGTGATAAATAAGTTAAACATACAAAATGAGCAGTTCTGTGGGTCCAACCAGGATTGAAAACCACTGTCTTCAACGTACTGAGTTTTACTAGTCAAGTATTTTTTACTGTAGCATACAATATTAACAGCAAGTTGATAGGAGATAGCAAAAATGTAGATAAATGGCAATTTCTATACTTGATATATGATAATGACCTGTATACGATCATTACTTTTATAGCATTTGCATAGTACACTAATGTTACATGACACTTGCTGTTTTTCAGGCCATGGCAGCCATTAAAAAAAAAAAAGCTGTCAAGAACATAGTGTTCTGTTCCATATTGTAACCCAATTTAATAGCACGAGTAACCAATGAGAGGCACCATAATGGATTCTAACTTCCATTTGGGTGCTTTCGTGTTCTGGTCTCCACAGAATTCCATGTTAAAACAAGGTAAAAAAGATCAACTGACTTAAAACTTTTTCAGTATAACTAAATATAAAAATGTGCACAGGTTTAACATTATATTATCAGCTCTAAACATATGTTAATTTGACTAGTAACGCTAGAAACCTAAAATATAAAGCACCGCACCAGTCAGGCAAGACTTCTGTGTTCAGAAAAAGGTGAATAGTAGAGAAATTCTGTATTATTATGGAATTTCAAACGATTAAATGCGATTAATTGCATACAAATAAAAGTTTGAGTTTGCCTAATATATGTGTGTGTACTGTGTGTATATATCTAAGAAATATTGGCAAGTACATGTATTTATTATAATTTTTATAGAATTTATATTATATATAAATAAAAATATTTTGTACATAACATATTTCTCTTAAATATATACATTAATTTGTGTGTGTGTGTTTATATATACATAATAATTACACACAGGACACACATTTATTAGTCAGGACAAGGCATTATTAACTCTTTTCTTTAATTTTCCAATTAAGTGCAGTAAACTGCAATGACTATATTATGTTAACTGTAGATACATAGATGCAATTAGTTATCCTGTAGATAATTTTGAAGCAATTTACTTGTATAATAGCAATCAAATCTACTCTGTATTATATATATATGTGAACCAAACAACATATAGACTTCATTGAAAACAGATCAAAACTGCTTGATTATGTATATCAGTGCATTTTTACTGTAAAATATCTTATAATTTGTATAGTCTGCTGAGTTACAATGTGCAAAAGTGTTGTTGCCACGTATAGCAGTACATGCTAGCTATTTAAGAAATGAATAATGCACTAAATATGCCAAAATATCAAATACATACCACATTCAGCCAAAGTTTTGTGCATTTAATGATACATTATACCTGAATTTCCTGGTATGGAAGCATGTTTAAATTACTAAAAACTCAAGTCAGTACATTAGTTACTTAAGTATGAAAACAAAACAAATTCTACTATATTTTTATAACTCCTAAACTTGGTTTGATATGGGTAGGTTGTTGTTTTATACAACATTAACTGCTACTTTAAAACAAAGACGCCTGAATTCACGACCACATGGTAACATTAGTTACTTCAACTTACTAGCCACAGCCTTTGGTCTTTATGCAAACCCAAAAGTACTTAACAGAAACAGCCAAGCTAGTTAGCATAAGATGTGTTAAAGATAAAGAAAGTACGACTTTCGATTGTGAAACTATTTTATTGTTGCCTACTTTCTGTTCTAACAGGCTGTCTTGGCTAACAAGAGTCCAAAAGTCTACAGCTATCCGACAGATTATACACATTTCGAGCAGTCTGTCTCTTTAATCGAGCATGCAAACGTGATTTTGATAGAGTGCAGAGCTATAATTTACTTTTTAACAACACTATTCGTTTGCAGCGTTTCTCTCAAGTAACTAGACGGGAAGTTTAGCACGTTGGCTACACGGCTAATGGCACTTACTGCAAAGATAAATGGCAACTAAAATAAGTCTTTGTGTGGTCTAAACATTAAACACTGACATACTCGCCTCTAAAGAGCTCGTAAACGTCAAAAGAATGTAAACATGCGCGTACACACATGAAAGCGCACTTTCCCTCGTCTGAGAAACCTCACAGACAACATTAAACCACTGTGCCGCCCCTTTAAGGGTTACCACGGAAACCGGTTGCTACGCAGCAAAAACAAAAAAAGTACCAATCGTCGTGACGTCCTTGCGTCAGACGTGCGGGAACGGCGTTTCCACGGCGACGAGACGTTGTATACACACGCAGGGTTGGTTGTAAACGTCGCGGGATTGTTTGCTTTAGGAATCCGTTTAGTTTATTTTGCATTAAACCACAAACTGTCCGACGGTTAAAAGACGTTTGTTTGTTATCGTATTGTCTGTACATGGAAATGTTATGGTTTAGATCAACGGAAATTAAAGAGACAGTTCACCCACAATTAAAAAGTCATAATTTGCTCACACTAATGTTGTTCAAAACATGCACGCATTTCTTTCTATTGTTAAACAGAAAGACAGAGCGTTGGTGACTGACAGCCTTAGTCACCATTCAGTGAAAGTGAATGGTGACTCCGACTGTCATTTTGTCTAGCATCACTTTTTGAGCTCTGTGGGAGAAGTAAAAGTGATACATGTTTAGTACAACACGAGGGTGAGTAAATAATGACTTTTCAGCTCATCCTCGGTTTTTTCATAGCTAATTTACATGTAAAAAAAATAACATGCACCTGCCACACAGTTTCAAAGCTAACTATAGATACTTCTCCTATCTAGCTTATCTTTAAGCATCCCACATACAATTTCTCTGACGTAACCACCGGTTTTTTAATGTGCTGGCGGGTATTGGTAAAATGTTTGCCGCACATCGAAGTGCTCCGCATTAGTCATTCCTGTTCAGTCGTTATAATGTCTGCCACTGGACACGGCGTTCTCCGCCGGTGACGTTAAAGTGTTGCTGACTAATTGTTGTTATCCCCACCCTTCCCCACCGTCGAGGTGTACCAACACCGGCGTACAAACGTTTTATCACGGCATATTTCACTTCCCAAGTTTATTTGAGTTTTACCTCAATAACGAGCAGCCACACTCATTTCCTTGCACACAGAGCAGTGAATCACCTTTGTTCCTACATGAGATGAAATGTGGCAGTATGTGACACTCACTATGACTTCCGTCACTACAGCCCACTGCCCGACTTGGAACTCATACACGGCTTCTTGTAAATGGTGAGCGTATCAAGCATAATAATAAGCGCTTTGTTTTGCTGAACAATATGCGACTGCGAAACTGACACGTCGAGTTGATCGCCGTATATTGTAACTTATATCAATCATGCACTTGGTTTAATATTCATGCTATTTATACTATTTAATAAATACATTTTTTAATATAGCATTCTTGTATTTTGACATATGTGGTGAGCACATTTATATACAGACTAACATAAATGATAATGACAAAGAATTAAATACATAGTTCCCAAACTTACCCAAACTTTATAGACAACGGGCAATGTAAATCTCTTCTCCGACCGGTTCTCAAGACTGTTAACGTTAGCGACGAATCAAGCTCCAGTGTATCGGGGATTCCGTGGGGCGTGTCGGTGAGAAAGTTTACAATGGAGTCAAACAGCTGAAAGCGGGCTTCCCTCCTGTGCTTAACCGCTACCTCAGCAAAATATTCTTTTTTAGTTTTAGCTTTACGACAGTTCGTGTGTTTTCTCTTGCTCTGTAGTTTGCATTTATATACATTTGTAGAGAGTGTCATCCCACTAAATAAACAACTAAAAACAACAAAACAAAAACAACAAAAAACTGACTTTCAGTTAAGTAGCCTAAAAGTTAAAAAGTTGCATTTCATCGACCACTCTAATTTATGAAAAATAAAATGAAAATAGCAGACTAAAAATAGTGGAAATGGCATTATGATACATTATATGACATTAGGATTTTTTGTGCACTCTATCGTTTTTAATAGCCTTCAATAGTGTCGTGTTTGTTTATGTACACAGTATTTTTATTTGTTATTTTTCTGTTTAAATCTGGTGTTTACATTTCTATATTTTAATGAAAAGATAGCATTTTTAGAACAAAGAACGTTTTTTTTTAACCTGATGATGCCATAAACATTACATAAAGCTGTTGTTATGCAAATGCACTTTTTGACGTAAATCATTTGCAAAATGTTTCGTTTCTAAATATTGTCTGTGAAAACCGTGTGACAATTAAAAATATCTTGTGGAAGTAATAGTAAACGTACCTATTCTTGACCGCGATCGAGCTGTCTCTTTCTGTGGGTGAGGGAATCCCTTACACGTCATATTGCTTAGATACCGAAAACAAAAACAGTGCTTTCTGGCCCATATATGGGCACCTACGTCAGCGGAACACCAGTAAGAGGCGGAGCCAGGACTCCCTACTTTACAATGCGTTCTCAGGCTTCATTCACAAGAGGAAAGCGCTGCTGCCGAAACACCGAACAACCGTCTACTCCCGTTTGTAGTAAACACATTGCGGATTATTTTATGGATTTATAAATGCACATTTCAAGGATTGTACCACGGCCTGGAAAGTGTTATTGGAATTTAGAAGTTTCCTCCAGCAGGAAACTGGATTGATGTCTTAATGCAACTGTTTTGGAAAGAGACTAAGGGCAACTTTACGAAGACTCAAAGTAAAACTTGCTACGGTAGGTGACTTTAATATAATACAAATCTTTCGATTATAATGCATCCATTTTGCTTTTCTTTTATTGTATGTATAATGCATTACGGTTTACAAACGCAAGCGAAGGCTGATGTTCTTACGAAAATGCGCTTCAGTGTAACTTATGTTGGGTGACAGGTGATATCCCGTTTTCGCCGGGCACAGTAGGTGTTTCGGCTTCTCTCGGCTCCACCGGGGAGATGTTTCAGGGGTTCCCCGGAGACCCCGACACCGGCTCCCGTGGAAGCTCATCTCCTTCTCTTGAATCTCAGTACCTGTCGTCCGTGGAATCCTTCGGGAGTCCGCCCACCACCAGCGCACCGCAAGTAAGTCACAGTATTTATTCACATTTACGCATAGTCTGTACAATAAAAAGAGTGTTTTGCTAAACAGCACGGCAGCTGCGAGATGTACTTGTTACTGTTAGAGAAGCGGAGCGACGTTGCTAACGGAATGCATTTGAATTCGTTTAGACGTTTAAAGATGGAATAGAATTCAATAGAATGCTGACAAGTCAGCATGCGCGCCCAATCAGGCCGGTAGCAACGTGGTGGGTTTACAGCATGCCGCGAAACAGATGACAAAGCTTGTGGAACTCTCCGACGCTCGAACACGAAGCTCCGCCCAGCGCTCGGCGCTGCTGCTCTCGCTTCTCAGACTTCGGCGTGACGTCAATGCGTTCTATTTTGGAGTGTTACGTTGCGTTGCTAAGGGGAACACCGGGGGTGTGACGGGGGCGGAGGAACAGGGACAGGAGGGGCGATTCGAGGCCGTTTATTGGCTACGCCGTACTGCGTGCGCCTTTGCCGAACACGCTTTTATATGAATATTAATGAAACATGGAACTCAGACCGGCATCACTGGGCCGTCTTTTTCTAAAAAAAGAAACTGTACCAATATAGATTTTTCCCCTTGACATATTTAAATAGCTGTGTACAGATGTAAAACGTTAAATATCAACGAGGTTTAGGCACTTATATTAGGAAACCCATTTGGGATTTTTAAAACAGCTTTAAAACAGAAATCTCCATGTCTTTTTTTATGTTTTTGTTGGTTTTCATTATCCTTACTCATTTTTGTTTTTAAGATCTTTATTCATGGAGGAAAATACAGCTTTACAGCAAGTGGTATTTTACTAGCACTTACATACAATTCCATTCTTTCTTAATATTTTGAATTAGATTTTAGATTTACATTTTCAATTTAATTAAATGTTTTAGTAAATGTCTTGTCATTTTTATTCGTTTACTTCATTTTAGATTTTCAGTACTTCAAGTTAAAGGGATAGTTCACCAAAATATGAAAATTCTGTCATCATTTTTCCTCCTTTATGACAGTCCAAACTTGTATGAGTTTCTTTCTTCTGTTGAATATAAAAGAAGATATTTTGTAGAATGTGGGTATCCAAACAGTTTTGACTTGACATGGTCCCTATTGACTTCCATAGTTCAGAAACTATGGAGGTCAATGCCAACCGTCAACTGTCTGGGTACACATATTCTTCAAAATATATATTTTTTTTATGTTCAGCAAAAGAATAAAACTCATACAGGTTTGGAAGAACAGTTTTCAGGGTGAGAAATGGATGACGGAATTATAATTTCTGTGCAATCTCTTTAAACTAAACGAAAATTTAAAACATTCCCTTGACTTGATTTTCACATTAATTTTGCTTCAAGTAATAAAAATGTTTTTTATGGTTTTAGTTAACAATAACAGCCTTATTTATGGCAAGCTGGTGGGGCCCATAGTTATATGCTGTTTATGTGTTTGGTTTCCAGGAGTGTGTATCTGCCACTGGCGGGGTAGGGGTGGGTGGAGGGACAACTGGCACCGGGGCAGGGGTGGACATGCCCAGCTCATTTGTGCCCACAGTGACGGCCATCACCACCAGCCAGGATCTGCAGTGGTTGGTGCAGCCCACTCTCATCTCCTCCGTGGCACCCGGGCAAAGCGGCACGGGCTCCAGCACCATGACGCAGCCTGTTGCTTTGGATCCCTATGACCTGCCAGGCCCAAGCTTCTCGTCTGGTGGAGGCTTCACCCCACCAAGCTCTGATACTCCTGGCCCGGTGAGACAGTCTCGGAGCCGTCGCCGTGCACGGGATGAAACAGTGAGTGACAGCATAGTTAGTCATTTGACATTTTGATTCAAAAACAATCTACAAGACACAAGGTTTAATAAGATACTAAATCTGTTCCGTTCCCAGCTGACCCCTGAGGAGGAGGAGAAACGACGTGTTAGACGGGAGAGAAACAAACTGGCCGCCGCTAAGTGTAGGAACCGACGGCGTGAACTCACAGACAGGTTGCAGTCGGTGAGCGATGCTGTACTTACATATAATTACAATATTTTATCCATGACTGCAAAGGCATCATAATTACCACATTCGTAACATGCCAATCTGCTCATAACAATCATTTAGTTTGTAAATGATTCCAACACACACATATGCATTATGCTGCATTGTAATTAGAACAAAGAGCGTATAAACCCACCTTAATTATATTGTGGGAACTGAGTTTGCAATTAAGAAAGCGGCATTTTCCCCAAGTTTATTTGGTTGTTGCTCTCTGAAACTATAGCAACGTGTGTTTTGTCCTCATTTCATGTGATCATATAATCTCTGTCCCCTTGTGTCCTCCTCTTGTCTCTCCGACCCAAGGAGACAGACATATTGGAGGAGGAAAAGGCCGAGCTAGAGGCCGAGATATCCGAGCTGCAGAAGGAGAAGGAGCGCCTGGAGTTCGTCCTGGTCGCCCACCAGCCCGGCTGCAAGATTCCCTATCAGGACCAGCCCCCCGCGCCGCTGCCGCAGACGTCCCCGCAGACGCCTTCGGTCTCCGTGGTGGGTTTGACTGTGAAGGAGGACACTTTCTACCTGCCGCCCGCCTACTCGTCCCACCACCACCACCACGTCCCGGTTTCACAGCCCACGCAGACACAGCCAGCCCCAGCACAACAGCAGCAAGGGATGATGCAGGAGGTAGCCTTTTCTAGTTCTTTCTATGGGCAGGGCCAGCCGGCGCCGGACGGCCCGTGCCTTGTTGCCGACGGTGGCGGTAACCCTGACGCCGGCAGCTACATCCCCTCATACACATCTTCATTTGTGTTCACCTACCCAGAGGGAGCCTGCGGGGCCAGCGCTAACCAGCGAACCAGCAGCAGCGATCAGTCCTCTGATTCCCTGAACTCACCCTCGCTTCTTGCACTTTGAGAGCTCTGCGTCTCTCTGCCTCTGCTTGCCTGTCGACAGCAACGCACGCACACGTTCAAATTCAAACACGACACCTCTCAGACGTTGTACTGATCGATTACATTAAAGCCTTTCGATTTGAAACCTTGCGAGGCCCAGATGCGTTAGCGTCTGAGTGACTTCATCAAATGATGTAAGTGTATATTAATTCACAATGAATTCAGGCTTAATATCAAGATGAGTCATTAGCCCTTACACACACTCACACACACTCACTTAAATTGTCATAGACATTCAAATCCGTTTGACATACAAATAAAAGCACATCAGCGCACTCCCCCTTGCTTTTATCTTTTCTCGCTCTGGCTTACATTGGTGTACCATCTCCCTCCTTCTCTCTCTATCCACGCCAGGTGCCTGCTGTGTATTTGTCTAAGCCAAAAAAGGGGGCACAGAACTGCTTTGTGGGTTTTTCGTTTGGTTTTGTTTTGCGTTCCGGGCTACCTTGCTACCCTTTCTCTCTCCATCCAGTCCATCCACACCTCTTCCTGTGACAAAAGGACATGACCAAACACTCTCTAGCTACAGTACCTATCTCTCTCTTTTGTTTCTCCCTCCGTTGTCCATCTCCACATCTGTTTCTCCTCTCTCCTGTCTCTATGTACCTCTGGTTCTCTCGGAAGTCTTCGGCCCCTGAGAGCCCGTTGGACCCTGAAAGCCCATGGAACCTTGAGTGAGAGCCAGCCCACACCCCAACACCACAAATTCCCTTCGCAAGGACCGGCCCACAGTGGAACCTCAGACATTTCAAAAAAATCTAAACGAACCAGCCGCAGCACGCAGATCAAATGCCATCTCAAGATGCCACCACGCTGGCTTAAGGAACGGGACTCTTTGTTTCTCCTCAGCACTGAGGATTTGATTTTGGATGAGTGGAGACATGCTGGCTAGACTTTGGCAAGGCCAGTGGAGGAGTTTTGGAGAGCCCTTGGAATGTGGAGGTATGAGATGGTCCACTGGTCCTCTGAAAGCTTTCGCACCGTGTTCGCCCTTTTCCCTGTTTGTTTCATTCTGTGTTTTAATGATAGTATTAACTCTGATTTCAAAAGTGGCTTATCTGATGATAACATACAAGAGTGGCTCGACACTCTGTGTTTGAAGAGCATTATAAAGAGCAACCAAAAAAGAAAAAAAAAATGAAAAAAAAAAAAAGGACAACCTCTTGGTTTTGGATGAGTGGCCTCTGTGCTTTCTTAAAGTCCTTGACATAGTCCTTGAGTTGTGGATGTGGTTTAGCACAGCTCCAGGCTTTGATTGTGAATGGAAGCCACAGAGTACTACATCTCCAGTTGATTTCTTTCTTTAAGGGGGTTGTTGTTGTTGATGATGATGTTGTTCAAATGGAAAAAAAGCACAAATGCCGGCTGCGGATGGAAGGAACACGAAACGGTGGCCAACCTAAAGGACGGGATGTGCTTTTGAATATGAACCGTTTACTTTCCTGTGAATGTTTTTGATGTTTTGAGTTACTGATTTTTCATTATGCTTTTTCTCTTTTGCTCTTGATTGTGTCGTTGCTGCCAAATGGAAGAATTTTGTGGGGCTGTTAGCTGCTCCTTCTATCTGTTACTGTCGTCTTACTGCAGTTATCACGAATATTGTTATTATGGTTATTATTATTATTATTATTATTATTATGATTTCATAGTTATCTCATGTTGGCAACTAAACAGGCATGTTGTGCACTATGAAACTTTTTTATGTCTAAAACTATATATAAATATATATAAAAATATATATTATGTATGCATATATATACATATTCAGTGTGTATATATATATACAATGATTGTAATGTAATGTATGAATGTTCAGAAAATGTTATTTTTGTCAATGAAAACAGAAGGGAGAGCTTGATGCACTTGGTTTTGGTTTAAACATAGATATTTTTCTAAAAGAACAAAAAATATATTATAATAAACAATAACAGCCCGCCTTTCCCTTAATATGAAAAGCATTGTCACTGCCTTTCATTCGAAATGTGTAACATGTATGATGACTGTATTGAAACTGTGGTGCATATATGTATCGCAGATTTGTGCTATGCTTGATTTGCAAATGAGGTTGTTCATCAACCCCTGTGGACAAAACACACTGGACGCAAAATATCTATAAATGCATAAAAACATCAATAAATACGCTAAAGAAAAAAAACAAAGAAGATATGAATTGAGTGTCTTAATGTATTCCAAATATTCAGCTGTGTTTCTCAAGCAGTGTGTTGCATTGATTTATCATGTCCAGTGTGTGCTGTCTGCCCTTTGGCTTTTGCGTGCGTGTGATATTCAGGGCTTGATGGACAACTTTCAACCAGCCCTTATTAATTCATGCGTGCCGACGTCATACACAGATGGGAAGTATTTTACAATCAGACGAGGTCCATTGTTCTTGACTTTGGCTTCAGTGTGTGGAGTATTTTATGGGGTGGAAATGATAATATTTGTACAGATGTTTAAATCGAAATGCCTTTTCATGCTACATTTATATACACAGGTGCACCATTGTCTTGTTGGTTGAATTTAGACCCAGAGGTTCAAATTTAAGCAGAAATGGAGACAACTGCGTGAGCTCTGTCCAACAGAGCCATTTGATGATATTATGTTCTCATTCGCCATTGAAAACTGAATTATGGTGACGTAATGAAGCCAGAGCTGTGATTTCACAAAGCGGGACGTTTTTAGAAAGCACAGCTCCATGCTCCATTACACTGATATCAGTTCAACTTTTCTTCAGAAGACTTTATTGTGTGTCACAACAGTTTTATGTTGTTTTTATTTTTATTTTTTAGCTGTTGGTGCTTTTGTTACTCCTACGCCAAAACATTTTGTTACTGTATCTGACTCTGATATGATAGCATAAGGAGATGTTGGTTAAACGATACAGTATCAGTGACTCTGTGGTCTTCCACTTTGCAAAAACTCCTTGTTTAGATTGAGCTGTGCTAGCTAGGAGCGTCCTAGGTATTTTCAAATTCACACAGTGGAATGCAATATATCAGATACTCTATGAGATCCATGTAGCAAATCAACTGAATTGTATGATGAAAGTCGTTCCTTATGCTACAGTGTCACAGTGAAGAATTGAGACAATTTGTTTTGTCTTTCCAGTTTACCTTACATATGATTTACTCTGCTGAGACCTCAATGACGGAATGGTTATTATGCATTATGAAGATGTAAAATGTCAGTACCTCTCGGGTTTATGATAAGCGTCATTTGATAGGTGAACTTTTTCACTTTCTAATGCACATTTGAAGATTGCCTTCAGTATAAAATGAGTGAAATATCAGTCTAATGTTACAACCACTTGATCAAAAAATCGAAAAGAAAGAAGGCTGACCTGTTTTTTGCCTTTTTTGAAGGGAAATGAAAGTTAGTTGTAATAAGGATCATCACATGACATTTCAGAAATTATATGGTGCTTTTTCAATACTGTTTGTCTTTGTATATTCTTGATTAAGAGTGCCGATGACAAAGGTGTCTGGGAGATTTGACGTTATGGGGTCTGGACACTCGTGATTTTTAGAGTGCTCGCCATGACTGCTCCAAGTTCTCATATTGAACAGCATATTTAATACATACTGAACAACCCTTGTGAATTATATAATCCGCCGTTCTACATCTTTCTCTTTTCACCCTTTCTCCATTTCATTTCACTTTATGCTATATTTCTAGCCCTTTAATGAATGGAGAAGGACATTTCATATTGTTACATAGACTGTGAAATCTTGGTGTACTGTCCTATCTAAATATCTTTGTATGACGTCCAATTTTCTTGTAAAGGAAATGTCTACAAAATAAACATATTCACAAAGATTTTCTATCTGTTCTTCATCTAAACGTTCTGTTAAGTCTGTAAAAAATGTCACTGTTAATGTGAAAGAAATTTCCGTATTTATTTTTCTGAGATGTTTTGCCTGTATTTTGATTTATGCATTGCATTGTGTTTGAATTGCCTGTAAACTTACCGGTATGTCCTGTCAGAAAATTACCGGGGTCTTTTCCGTTTTTTCAATTTTTTTCCTTACAGTGTATACTTTAACATCTCCACAGAAAAGGTTCATATTAAAATAATTATTGTTTTGGCTCTCTTACCAGTTTTCAAACCGAAGTTCACAGATGTACTGCTAGCAGGTTTCTGGAAAAGTCTTGACAAAAACAGTGTAAAACATGTAAAAACATAAATAACTAATAAAAAATAGTTAAAAATAAGTAATTATACTTATCTCTCACACAAGGATAATCATATTTCGACGTCCTTGGCATCTAAATGAATGAAAACCCGCGGTTTTCATCAGGGACATGTATTAATGAGATTTTACCTCCCTCTACTGGATAAATTAGAAATAGCTTTTTACACAATACAATTAGCCAGACATCAAATGTAAGTGTATTTTCACCAAAACTGACAATATTATCATAACTTGTTTACCCTGATGTTGTTATAAGATCGTGAGACTTTTTCACGGATGAAAAAGAAAGGGCAGAATGTCGCCGTTCACTTGTCTTGCATCTCTTTTCCATATAATAAAAGGTAACTGAGGCTGTCATGGAAAATTCCGTTTAATAACAAACTTCAAATTGTTATGGCGCCGGCTATTACACACAAACTGACCGACTGGAGCAACAGAATGTTGAACAAGACATGTTTTGGAGCCAGTGATCGCTCGGCTTATTCGGAACATTCGGGTCAGCCGATTTGTTCCGAAGACGGAGAGGATGTTACGTCACAAGATTTCCGCAACGCGTCGGTTTTTCCCTGGGAAGATGGCGACCGTCACAACAGGTAAGAGAAAGAAATGACCCTTATGTGTGGAATATGGTCACTATATAGGTCCGCAAAGATGCTTAAATTAACCTCTAACTATCCGTGGTGGGAAATTCAGAGAAGAATGTCTTGTGGAGGTTAAGATATGGTCTTCACAAAGAGCTAAAGCGCAATACTGCGGCTTGGTTCAATGAAAACAGGCCACGCACTGGCACTGCATTACTATTGTCTCGTTAAGGCACAACATTATTGTTACTATTATTATTTATATCACACACATATATTGAGATATCATATTAGCGTTTAAAGCTAAATATTTTTGTATCGTGTAATTTAGTAACAGTCATTTTACGCGGGCTTACTATATGTAAACATGTTCACATGTTTAAAATGATAGTGGCAGAAAGTATGTGTAAAGCAAGAACTGTTTTATACTCCGCTAAAAGAAAACATTTATGAAATATCAAAACTGGTTTGTTGAGCTAACACTAAACTAGTCTCCCAGAGAAGTTAGATTGGTTTCTTGGTTGATTTAAGAAAGTATTTTGGCAACTTTTTAGCTGTGAGGCTAGTTTGCTGACCAGCTGAACCAGCTGTACTTGAATAGTCTTAGACCAGCAAACTATTTTAGTTGGTTTGAAACTGTTATCAGAAAGGTACTGTAATAAACTGTTAATGATATGTGACCCTGGACCACAGAACCAGTCATAAGGGTATATTTTCATTTATATATAAGCTTTTTATTGCTGTATGGTTTGTTAGGATAGGACAATATTTGGCCGAGATACAACTATTGGAATATCTAGAATCAGAGAGTGCAAAATATTGAGGAAAAACGCCTTTAAAGTTGTCAAAATGAAGTTCTTAGCAATGCGTATTACTAATCAAAAATTACGTTTGATATGTTTGCGGTAGGAAATTTACAAAATATCTTCATGGAAAATATCTTTATTTTTCTGTTGTAAATTTATTTTGACTGTATCCATTCAGATAGTTTTGTTAGGCTTGTGAACAGCCTTGAGCAGGAGAATTCAGTTACAGACACAAGACTCACGGCTTTAAAAATAACACTTGTGCAGCTGCTCTGGCTGACCATGTGTTCTCTCTTTGTCATGCATGTCCCATATGCTGCTGACCTCATTTCCATGTTGGGTTTGCAACACTTTTTTTGTTTGTCTCCTAGAATTAATCTAGAAAGCTGAATAAATAAGTATTCCATTGATGTATGGTTTGTTAGGCTAGGCCAACATTTGGCCGAGATACAACTATTTGAAAATCTGGAATGTGAGGGTGCAAAAAAATCTAAATATTGAGAAAATCGCCTTTAAAGTTCTTAGCAATGCATATTACTAATCAAAAATTAAGTTTATATTTACATAAGGAAAATATCTTCATGGAACATGAGCTTAATATCCTAATGATTTTTGGCATAAAAGAAAATTCAATAATTTTGACCCATACAGTGTATTTTTGGCTATTGCTACAAATATACCCATGCTACTTTACGACCGGTTTTGTGGTCCAAGGTCACATATGAAAACACACTGTCATCCAATTAATGTCAAATACATAATTTAAAATAAATTCTTGAATAATGACGTTATAGTTTAATTAGTAAAAATTGATCAAAACTGATCAAAATTGCTATTTCTGTGTTTTGAGTTGAGTCCATTCACAACATTTTTTTTTTTTCACAACACTTCACAACATTGTAGACATGAAGTAGAGTGGTGTTGACCATAATAAGTGTGACATTGCTGACAGTTTTAATTTTACAGTCACTTCGTAACAAAGATATACACATTTCTTTTTGATTCAAAATGTATGGTATTCTTCATAATGCCTATAATCACTGTGTTTTCTTTCTTTAGCCACCTCAGAATGGATCCAGTTCTTCAAAGATGCTGGGATCCCTCCTGGACTGGCTGTCAACTACGCTGTGTCATTTGTTGATAACAGGTAAAAACAAATCATTGCCTTTCCCTGGCTACATTTGCATGCAACCTAATAATCCGTTTGTAATCGTACTGATGGCTCAATCGGATTGAAAAGCCTTCATGTAAACAACTTAACCGATCCAGTTGAGCTCAGTGTGAATGGAAGGGGTGGTGTAGACCTTTTCTAATCCGATCCAGAGGATATGTAAACACCGGAACTGGAAAGTACTGCGTTTGTGCAGTGACGTAGTAATGTGGTATTGACGCATGATGCGTGGAACGAGCTGTTGTTTTTGTAGAATGAAGTGTTGTGAATTACTGTCATGTTATTCTAAAATTCTCTTTCCACTTCAGTCCTCACGTCTCTCATTCAGAGACAGCTTGTTTTGGCTACAGGAATAGGCAGTTTTACAGCTTGGTAAATATAAACAGAACTGCACAAAGTGTGCTTGTCTCCTAATTAAGACCCAAGATAAATATTAGGTCTGCTCTTTAAAACAAAGAAAAAAAGCAATAGTGGGAGAACAGTATGTGCAGACAGTGGGAAACTCTGTATATTAGTGCAATGTGTGTGTGTCAAAAGATCAAATCTGATATGAAGCTTATGATATATAAACACGCACATCAACCTGATTTAGACGCTACATTCCGATTCATCAGAATGTTTTCATTCTAATTTAAAAAGAAAAAAAGATGTCTGTCCATGTAAATGTAGACAGTGTAGTGAACATGTCCAAAGAGAAATAAACTGGTTCATCTGGTTTAGTAAAGGATCAATCTCATGTCTGCTTATGTTGCTTTACTTGGATGTTTTCTCACCATTTTGAACAGTCAAAATCTGTCTTTCTCTGAAATGTGAACAGACAACATTCTGAACAAAAGGTAAAAGCTTCAACTACTTAAAAGTTAAATGTGCCACAGGCACAGATGACACAGTTTTACTCTGCTGTTATATTAAGTCTGGTTTGGGTCAGCCAGCAAATCAGATATAAGACTGCAATGGACTGTTAGGACAGCAGAAAGGATCATTGGTGTGCATTTGCCCAACTTTCAGGACTTGTACAACTCTAGAGTGAAGAAACGGGCAGGAAACATCATCACAGACCCCTCTCACCCCGGATACAACCTGTTTGCACTTCTCCCCTCAGGCAGACGCTACAGATCTCTGTGCACTAGAACATCTAAGCATGAAAAACATTTTATCTCCAACTTAAACAGCTAACACAGGAGTCAATGCCTGTCTTCCTCTCTTTTGTAATTCATTCTCCATCTCTAATTATTGCCTCTTTAAGTATTATGTAAATACATATGCATATCTCTTTATTTATACAGCTGTATATAGAGTAAATAATGCACAAATCTGCACATAAATCTTCTGTTCCAGATTCATACACATTATTATTATTATTGTTATTATTATTGTTATTATTTATAGTTAAGTTTTACTATTTAAATGTTTTCTGTTCTCATGTCATGTCATGTCATGTATGTATGTATGTATGTATGCAAGTATACATGTATGTATCAAGAGCACCATAAAAAAAAACACATCAAATTCCTTGTGTGTCTGCGTACACTTGGCGAATGAAGCTGATTCTGATTCTACTTTTCTTTTTTCAGGATTCAGAAAACCATGCTCATGGACCTCAGTAAGGAAATAATGATGGACTTGGGAATTACAGTCATCGGGGACATCATAGCCATTCTCAAACATGCAAAGCATGTGTATAGACATGTGAGTGCAAATGGTATTGTTAAAAAAAAAAAAAAAAAAAAAAATATATATATATATATATATATATATATATTGTTAAAAAAAAATATATATATATATATAAAATTTCAGTAAACCACTGTTTAATACAAAAAAAAAAAAACTGAGGTATGTACCGTCAATGTAACAAACATATCTACCGGTAACACTTTACAGTAAGGTTCCAATAGTTAATGAACTAACATTAACAAACAATGAACAATACATTTATTACAGACTTTATTAATCTTTGTTAATGTAAGTTAATGAAAATACAGTCATTTACTTTTAACTCATGTTAATTCACAGTGCATCAACAAATGTTAACAAGCACAACTTGTGATTTGTTTTAAATTTGTATTAGTAAATGCTGAAATTAACATTAAGATTAATAAATGCTGTGGAAGTATTGTTTATACTTAGTTCATGTTAACTAATATAGTTAACTAATGTTAACTAATAGACCTTATTGTAAAGTGTTTTTTGTTGAAAACTAAAGGTTTTCTTATTTTTCGTACATGCACGTCCATTGGCATGCTTCATTATTCTAAATGTGAAATAATCATCTTTTATCCTTTTAATGCAGGATATGTGTAAAATGACAACCGAGGCCATTTCGTCTGGACAGACTAGTGTACAGGCTGAACTGAGACGTACTGCTAACACTCGTAAGTATTAGGTTGTTTTGCATTTGTGTCATGTGTCCTTAGCTGACAGTTTCCCTGCAGTTCTTCAACTGGTTGCTCATATAGGGAATGATTTATCTTTGTATGAGTGGGCTGAATCTGTAGCTCTGGTAATGTTCTTGTTCCTCTGACAGCTGCCACACGCATGATCGCCAATGCTCTGAGCCGGGACTCCCCACCAAGCACGCCTGCTCGGCGCCCTGACAACCGAATTTCAGTAACGGTCTCCAATGCCAGTGCCAAAACAGGTTCGTCTGATTAGGTTAACAGTATTTATTTGAAATAGAAACTTTGTATATACAGTGCATCTGGAAAGTATTCACAGTGCTTCACTTTTTCCACATTGTGTTTGTTACAGACCTTATTCCAAAATGGATTAAATACATTATTTTCCTCAAAATTCTACAAACAATATGCCATAATGACAGCATGAAAGAAGTTTGTTTGAAATCTTCATTTATTAAAAAAAAAAAAGGAAAAAAACAAAACAGCCTTTTGCTCAATACTTTGTTGAAGCACCTTTGGCACCAGTTACAGCCTCAAGTATTTTTGAGTATGATGCTACAAGCTAGGAGTCGACCGATTATCGGCCTGGCCGATATTAGGCATTTTTATGGTTATCGGAATCGGTCATTTTCAAAGCCGATTCGCCGATAAAATAGTTTCATTTTGAAACATTCTATTTGGCTCTGATGCCGATGCAGCCTGTCGGAACTCACCACTCTGTGGCCGAGAGCAATCTGATTTGTTGAGTCACAAGTCCGACCAATCAACACAGAACACTCTCTCACACCTAAAGCGCTTGCTAACTGAAGGCTTCAGTGAACACTCACGCATCGATGTCTCTCAAAGTTAAGGCAGCAGCAGACGTTGCTGAAGTCGCAATAAATCTCAATCCACTAACGACACACTGAAGTTGCAAAACACCTCAATATTATCTATTATTTCCGCGATGCGGAAAATGCAGACGAAATTGTGGAATCCAGTCATAAATGGAATTTACTGTATAACACGGAATGCCACAGAGTTTGTTAAAATTTAGAGGAGTTTATCAAAAGTAGGTCAGCAGTAGTATTCTTAGCCTAAACTGAGTCGTGATATGGACTAGTGTCTGTAAATATTAAGCCTCAAAAATACCATTTAAATATAAATCCTGCATGTTCTGCGTGTCTCTGTAAATGTGAATGGAACAGACTTCGGTTTTGTTTATACACATACGGAAGCGCGTGATGATGCTTGCGGTAATTTCAGCCGCGTCTGTTGTCTCACTAAATGAGGGCATAAATACATAAACAACATCTCCAGATCTGCTCTGAGGGTCACTTCATAAACATGTGACCATTTCATGTGAGGAAATTCTCATATCATATAATAGGCTACAGAAACTCAAAATGTCCTCATGGCAACCCCTCAAAATATAAGTTCTGTTTAGCTTAAATTGTCAGAGATGTATTGCTGTAGTGCAGTAGAATATACGTAAGACTACTACTACAACAATTATTAAAATTTTGTTTAAAAGAATAGTCATCAATTTTAATGGTAAACCCCTTTGTTTGTCAAAAATAAAGTGTTTAACTCTCATTTGATAAAAGAGAAATGAAATTGTTTTATGCCTTCATTTACACTGTACTCGAAATAAAACTAACTGAAATTTCTAGTCTCACATAGGCACAAAATGATGACAAAATGTATAAATTTCAATCCTAAGTGTGCCTATAATAGACTATTATTGTTATAGCTTCATGAAAATAGTAGTCTTCTTTACAACTTCAACAATGGAGCTATGAAGACAATTAAATTGTTTACACTTATTATATACATTGTTTTTTTTTTTTTTTTAATCCATTGATGTGCATTAGATGAATTGAATAGTCAGTTACTTTTTTAGGTTATGTTTTAGTCATCAGAAAAGAATTAATGGGGAATTACGAGAGGTAACGGTATTACACTTACATTTCTAGCATGTAAATTATTGAAGCCAAATACTTATATTTCCCCAAGCTGTTTAGCTGTAGTACAGTATTCATAGGCTTAATCATGAAGCACACAGTCAGCAGGGATGCAGTGGCCCCACTTTTAACTCTCTCTTTATATTACCCTTATTGTAGATGGATGCACAGAGGTAGACAAGAGAAAGAAGTGCAGTGTGGGATTTCTACACTCAGTTAACACCAGGGAAGGCAGTTTTCATCAGAGCCCTTGTTATTCTTAATTTTGACATTAATTAAAATTTTTACACTAGACATGTATATCGGTTTAAAATATTGGTTATCGGTCTACTTGCTCTGTAATAATCAGCATCGGCATCAGCCCTAAAAACACACATCGGCCTACCCCAATTACAAGCTTGGCACGCTTATTTTGGGCAGTTTCTCCCAATCCTCTTTGCAGGACCTCTCAAGCTCCATCAGGCTGGATGGGGAGCGTCAGTGCACAGCCATTTCCAGATCTCTCCAGAGATGTTTAATTGGGTTCAACTCTGGGCTCTGGCTGGGCCACTCCTTTGTTATCTTGGCTGTGTGCTTAGGGTCATTGTCCTGTTGGAAGATGAACCGTCGCCTCAGTCTGAGGTCAAGAACGCTCTGGAGCCGGTTTTCATCAAGAATGCCTCTGTATATTGCTGCATTCATCTTTCCCTCTGAAAAACATCCCCACAGCATGATGCTGCCACCACCATGATTCACTTTAGGGATGATGTTGGCCAGGTGATAAGCGAGAAGTGAATTTTTCTTTCTTATGGTCTGAGAGTCCTTCAGGTGCCTTTTTTTCGCAAACTCCAGGTAGGCTATCATGTGCCTTTTACTGAGGAGTGGCTACCATCTGGCCACTCTACCACACAGGCCTGATTGGTGGAGTGCTGCAGAGATGGTTGTTCTTCTGGAAGGTTCTCCTCTCTCCACAGAGAAACGCTGGAGCTCTTTCAAAGTGACCATCGGTTTCTTGGTCACCTCCCTGAATAAGGCTCTTCTCCCCCGATCGCTCAATTTAGTTGAGTCCTTTTGGTTCCAAACTTCATGCATTTACTTTAATGGAGGCCGCTGTGCTCATTGGGACCTTCAATGCTGCAGAAATTATGTACCCTTCTCCAGATCTGTGCTTCGATACAATCCTGTCTTGGAGTTCATGGCTTGGTTTGTGCTCTGACATGCACTGTTAACTGTGGGACCTTTTATAGACAGGTGTGGCATTTCAATGAACTGTCCAGTCAACTGAATTTACCACAGGTGGACTCCAATCGAGTTGTAGAAACATCTCAAGGATGATCAGTGGAAACAGGATGCACCTGAGCTCAATTTTTAGTGTCATGGCAAAGGCTGTGAATACTTATGTACATGTGATGAATTTCTTTCATGTTGTCATTATGGGGTATTGTTTGTAGAATTTTGAGGAAAACAATTTAATCCATTTTGGAATAAAGCTGTAACATAATAAAATGTGGAAAGAGTGAAGGGCTGTGAATACTTTCCAGATGCACTGTAGAATGTAGAAGTATTTACTGTCACTTTTGATACATGTGGTTCATCCTTACTTAAAAAAAACCTTACTGACCCCAAACAGTAGAATACATCTTTGGATTAACTGTTTCTTTAAATGGAACAGGATGATTTACTTTCTTTTTTTTTCACTCTCTCACAGTGCCCAGCAAGCCAGCAGAAGAAAATGGGTTGCAAGTGAAGCGCCGGCGAGTCACAAGAGAAATGGAGGGGAAATATATCATAAACATGCCAAAAGGCACAACAGCTCGCACTCGTCGCATCCTGGCACAGCAGGCCAAGAAAGGTGCCCTGAGATAGTATATCTGTTGAGTCTTCAAGCTTATATGATATTGCTGTAATTTGAACTGTTGAAATTAGAACAGCCGAACTGAAAATTTGAAATGATACAGATGAGATTGATCTTATAATTTTTCCTTTCATTGCTGCAGCTAAGGTTTTAAAGCGTACTTCAGTGTTTGATAGACTTGGGGCAGAGTCTAAGGCAGACACCACCTCAGCCAATAAGGTGAGAAATTGTGTTGCATTGATTTTGTCTAAAGAATAAGCAAGACCGTAAAAACCCAGACTCTAAGAATTGTTTTCTCTTTATTACACACATTATCATTTAATGACTCTGTAACACTGCAGTAACATTTATTTTGATGAGATTAGTGCATTGAATCTGCTATAAACCATTTTTTAGATCATTGATTAATCTAGGTTAATCTTAAAGGGATAGTTCACCCAAAAATGAAAATTCTGTCATTAATTACTCACCCTCATGTTGTTCCAAACCTGTAAGACTTTTGTTCATCTTTGGAATACAAATTATATTATTTTATATATTATATTATATTTATTATATTATATATTTTTGATGAAATACAAAAGCTTTCTGACCTTGCGTAGACAGCTAGGCAACTGACATGTTCAGGCTGAAACAGGTAGTAAGGACATTGTTAAAATAGTCCATGTGACATCAGTGGTTCAAATGTAATTTTATGAAGCTACGAGAATAATTTTAATCTCTTTAAATCCTTAATGTGCTATTATTCATTTTTGTTTGTTGATAATACATTAACTAATGTTGATTTATACTTCAAATTTAAACTTAAAATGTTATAAATGTATTAGTATACACTACCAGTCAAAAGTTTTTTTTTTTTTTTTTTTTTTTTTTTAGTCTCTTCTGCCTACCAAGCCTGCATTTTTTTTAAAAAGTACAGCAAAATAAGTAAAATTTTGAAATATGGTAGTATTTAAAATAACTGTTTTCTATTTGAATGTGTTTTAAAATGTCATTTATTCCTGTGATTTCAAAGCTGAATTTTTAGCATCATTAGTCCAGTCACACGATCCTTCAGAAGTCATTCTAATTTTCTGATTTGATTGTTGAAAACTAAGTATTTTTTTTTTCAGGTGTCTTTATCATCACTTTTGATCAATTTATTTATATATATATATATAGATAGATAGATAGATAGATAGATAGATAGATATAGATATATATAGATATAGATATAGAGATATAGATATAGAGAGAGAGAGAAATCAAAAGTATATAAATAAATATATATATATAAATAAATAAAATATATGTACTTGTATGCTTTTGAATGGTATAGTGTATAATATTACAAAAGCTTTTTTTTACATAAATGCTGAAACAATCTTGAAAAAATGTACTCAGCTGTTTTAAATATTGATGATAATAATAATAGTAGTAGTAAATGTTTCTTGAAAAGCAAATCAGCATATTAGAATGATTCCTGAAGGATCATGTGACACTGAAGACTGGAGTAATAATGCTGAAAATGTAGCTTTGATCACAGGAATAAATTACATTTTAAAATATATTCAAATAGAGAACAGCTATTTTAAATAGAAAAAATATTTCAAAATGTTACTGTTTTTGCTGTACTTTGGATTAAATAAATGCAGGCTTTGCGAGCAGAAGAGACTTAAAAAAACATTTAAAATCTTACTGTTCAAAAACTTTTGACTGGTAGTATATGTAGAAATTAGCATAAACCTAAATGAATAAATGCTATAAAAAGTATTATTTGTTGTGAATATATTATAAAATGTTGTTACCAATATCTCTTTAAATATCCTGATCCTGACATCACTGTCTTCCTGCCTTTTTTTCATGTAGCAACCAACAGGTGTGTTTAGCCGACTGGGTGAAGCAGAGGAAGATGAAGAGAGTGGAGGAAAGACTGATGGTGTTGCAGAAGCATTTGAGGATAATGATAGCGACGGCGAGGGCTCTGTGCTGCAATATGCCGGCGTCCTCAAACGACCCCCACCCACGTCTAAAAAAGAGACTGTATCTGCCAAATCTAAACCCCTCACTCTGCGCCGCATAGGCGCAAAGTACAAACTCCCCTCATATGAAGGCACACCACCAATTTCCTCCTCTACCTCCTCCTCCACCCAGGAGGGGACACCCAAATTGGGTGTACTGCAGAGACTGGGCAAGGCCCCGTCAGCCAACCCTACCTCCTCTACCCCTTTAGTCAGTCAGCCCGCAGACACGCAGGACAGTCGAGTTACGAGCAGCAGAAGCAAAGCCCAGGGCAGCTTTGCTCTGGCCAGCCCTAAGGTCAGTAGTAGCACAGGTGACACTCACGGGGCTCAGATGGACGCTGGGGCAGTCAGTGTATTCAAGAGACTGGGTGCCCGGAAAACCTAATGCCCACCCCACAAAAAAACTAAAAGGGCACCTCTTTTTATCCCTTTTATAACTTAAAACCAACCTGAATTTTCCTTTTGAGTGAATGGAGAAACCCTAGGACCACTCTTGATGGATTGGGAAGTCAATATGCTGTACCTCATGAAGTGTTATGAATTGATGATGACAGGGGAAAAAAGGGACAGCTGCAATATCTGTTAAATGTCAGTGTGGACGTACCTTATGTTTGGTTAAAGGAATCACGCTCTATCCCGCTATCCTGTTTTTATAGCTGCTCTCCTGCGCCCCCTGTGAGTGAAACAGTTTTCCAGATTAAACGGGGTTTGTAATAAAAAATTTTAATGCATGGCGCCCAGCATTAAATGCTCAATGTCAAGATTTTTTCCCACTACAGTAGCCAAGAGAATAAGTGAAAGCATGTGATATGTTTACCTCAAACACCTCAGCTTACTAATTTCTCCATGAAGTAAGCTCATGTTCAGTTCTCTGCTTACCTCACAGTTTTTAAAGGGATAGTTCACCCAAAACTGAAAATTCTGTCGTCATATCCACCTTTTTCTGTCAATGCGGAAGTAAACCGTTTTGTGGTAATGTGTGAGACTTCCGGTTTGTAAGCCAATGTAGGGAAATAACGAGAAGAATAATGAAGTGCAGTAAATGGTAAAACTATTTGCATTACAAACCATTGTGTTCATAATAAAGTTAATAGATTAAAATAACATGGTAAGACACACCAGTTTGCAATATCAAGCAGTGAACGAGCTGTTTTGTACAGCTAAAAATAGCGGGATGCAGACGAGACCAAAAGCGCCTGCTCTTTAAGAGAAAATAACGTGAATACTCATCCTCATGTCATTCCGAAAATGTATTATTTTCTTTCCTCTGGAAAAGATTTTTTTTAAGAAAATAAGTCTAGTTTTGGACAACTGGGAGAGTAAATGGTGACTCCATTAATAATTTTTGGGTGAACTATACTTTTTACTTTAGCCTTTCAGTTGCTTAAAAGTGCACACATGAGCATTTTCCATTAATGCGCCTTAAACTGCGGTCACACTGGACTAGAAAAAAAAAGTTTTTAAAGAAGTCTCTTCTGCTCACCAAGCCTGCATTTATTTGATCCAATGTACAGCAAAAAGAGTAACAATTTTTAATATTTTTACTATTTAAAATAACTGTTTTCTATTTGAATATATTTTAAAGTGTATTTTATTCCTGTGATTTCAAAGCTGAATTTTTTGCATCATTACTCCAGTCACAGGGTTCTTCAGAAATCATTCTAATATTCTGATTTGATGCTCAAAAACAATTATTATTATTCTGGTAAAAACAGCCGAGTAGAATGTTTTCAGATTTCTTTGAATAGAAAGTTCAGAAGAACAGCATTTATCTGAAATCTTTTGTAACATCATAAATGTCTTTATCATCACTTTTGATCAAGTCAAATCATCCTTGCTAAATAATACATTTTTTAATAATCAATTTATTATAAGATAAATGCTGATCTTTGGATCTTTCTATTCATCAAAGAATCTTGAAAAATGTACTTAACTGTTTTAAATATTGATGATGATGATGAGAATAATAATAATAATATTTCTTGAACAGCAAATCAGCATATTGGAATGATATCTGACTGATCATGTGACACTGAAGACTGGAGTAAAGATGCTAAAATTTGCAGGAATAAATTGCATTTTAAAATATATTCAAATAGAAAGCAGTTATTTTAAATAGTAAAAATATTTAAAAATTTTGCTGTAATTTGAATCAAATAAATGCATGCCTTGGTGAGCAGAAGAGACTTCTTTAAAAAAACATAACAAATCTTACTGTTCAAAAACTGTTGACTGGTAGTGTACATCTGAAATGGCTCCATCTGAAATGGAAAAAAAAAACCACAATCTACTCCTTTTTTCCTGCGACTCTGCAAACCTGCAGCTTTAAAGTTCGTTTTTTTTATTCAGCTAAGAGGTTTTTTTGCTGGTCAGAGTTGCAGCCTAAAAAAAGTTAGAGATTGGAACGTCACAAAATGCACAATTCATCACGTGAGCTTGCGTTTCCGGTCTCCCACGTTCACACGCATATGAATGAAATTGAAAAGTGTTGTGTGACCGCCCTGCTATGACCACAACTGTTACCTTTTTTAAAGGCACAAAATCGCAATCGCAATCCGTGTGCTAAAGAGTCTGTGAGTGCTCTGAAATTTCCGCATTTAAAATGCCATCCAATGGAAATTTGTGTTGTTGGGTGTTATTTGGACAAGCAGAGCAAAAATATTTCGTTGGTGATAGCATGCTGTTGCCAAGCAACACACGTGGAGGTGGACCCTTGTGTATTGTAAAAGTTTTCACCCCTTTGTACTGTTCACTACAGTAGCCACTAATCATGCCGTTGTAATAGGAATTCACCTACACTTTGTGTTGTGTCATGTTTCACTTTTTTTTTTTTTTATAGATATTTCAATTTAAAGCATCTCAAATGCAGAATTTCATTACATTATGTTTAAGGAATATTACGAGAGATAAAACCTTTTAACTGGGTAAGTTTATAAAATATTGATGAAGATTTGTCTTGGGAATGGATTGAATATAAAAAGATAAAATCGAAAAATCTTGAATTGTTTCTTTTATTAAATTTTATATGAAGTGCATTGTGTTTAACATATAAAAACTGGGGTTTGAAGCATATTCTAGTTATTTTATCACATTTATAGCCATAATTACAACTCTGATTTTTGCATTGAAAATGCAAACTAATCTGCACTCCTCTCTGTAAGTTTTAAAGAGCAGAACACAAGCAAGTTGACAAATGAAGGTCTGCGATCATACAAGCCAACATTAATATCCCGCATTCTTACATTTGGGACTTTTACTGCATAATTAGTTTGATTAAAGGTTGATATACAGAAATTTAATGATTTTAGTTTTTAGTCGCACTAGCGCACGCTCTAGTAAATGACGCAGATGGTGAGGACGGCACAAGTCCTTATGTTTCCAGTGTTGCAGCACACTGAGCGATTTGTAAGAGGACTTCAGCAGTTCATCATTGTTCAACATTTGCCTCTTAATGCTGACTCTGGTTTTTCTATTAGGCTGGGTTATTAATTTAGCCTAGATATGCATCGGCATTACAATTTAAAACTACACCTTTTACATTTATTTGTATTTTTATGTTCTTATTAGCTTAATACATGAAAGCAAACACTTCTGGATACCTCATCAGTTTCATTTTATTAATGACCTTTATCTTAAAGAATTCTTAAAGAATCACTTCCAGAATAAAATTTTTCTGATAATTTACTTGTTCCCATGTTATCCAAAATATTCACATATTTCTTTCTTCAGTCAAAAAAAAAAGGTTTTTGAGGAAAATGTTTAAGGATTTTTCTCCATATAGTGGATTTGAATGGGGATCAACGGGTTGAAGATCCAAATTGCAGTTTCAATGCAGCTTCAAGAGGCTCTACACAATCCCAGCTGAGGAATAAGGGTCTTATCTAGCAAAACAATGGTCATTTTCTTAAAAAAAAAAAAAAAAAATGTTTATACTTCTTAACAACAAATGCTCATGTTGCACTAGCTCAGCCTCACGCATTACGTAATCATGCACGTGACGTAGGCAGAAGTACCAACCCAGTGTTTACAAAGCGAACATGCAAAGAAAGTCAAACGCCCTTTACAAAAAAGGTAAAATGATGTCAGATGGTTTCGAAGGTTTTTTTAAAACTTTTCCAATGTGGTAAGCAATGCACGAGGACACGCATGTGCATTGCCGAGCTAGTGTAAGATGAGCATTTGTGGTTAAAAAGTGTATTATTTTTATTATTTTAAGAAAATGACAGATCGTTTCGCTAGATAAGACCCTTATTCCTCAGCTGGGATCATGTAGAGCCTTTTGAAGCTGCACTGAAACTGCAATTTGGACCTTCAACCCATTGGGCACCATTGAAGTCCACTATATAGGAAAAATCCTGGAATGTTTTCCTCAAAAACCTTAATTTCTTTTTGACTGAAGAAAGACATGAACATCTTGGATGAGATGGGAGTGAACAAATTATCAGGAGATTTTAATTCTGAAAGTGAAATAATCCTTTAAACTAACCTGCCTAGTCAGCATTTAGATGCAAATTCGTATCATAAACGATCTTTTCAGCTTCGGCAGACTTGAAGGAATTGACGAAAAAAATGTAATTTACAGAAAATGTACAAAAATGCAGCTTTTCACAGGTCGTTAGTTGATTGACTGAAGTTGTGTGGATTTTTTATCAGGTGTTTTGACACTCATTCTGACGGCACCCATTCACTACTATGGATCCATTCGTGAGTACGTGATATAATGGTAATTTTTTCCAAAACTGTTCAGATGCAGAAAAACTCATCTACATCTTGGATGGCCTAAGGGTGAGTCAATTTTCAGCAAATTTATTTTTTCAGTTCCAGCTCCAGGAAAATTAATCATTCAAGCTCCCAGGGAGACTATTTCCACTTTGATCTGAAAGCTAATTTAAGGACACATTTTACATGCTTCATGCATGTCTTTGTGTCCAGTCCTGGTCTGAGCTGATGCAAACTACCAGACCATTGTGAACCAGCTCCTCATTTTGTCTTAAAATGGTTAAGCTGCTTTTGTGAACATGTTAGCTGACCAAGCAACTAATGATCGTCTTCGACCAGCCACCTAAACATCCTAAACACCTGCCAGATAAACTGGATTTCCCAAAAGGGATTCCACAGTGTTGCGGCAATTGCCTCGCCTGTGCTTTTTAATGCTAATGACGTGAAAATGACCAGCCTTTGCATAATTTATTCAAATTTAGCTTTAAGACGTTTGGAGATTTACCGCTCCTCTTTAATGTAATCGTGATCCACCAGTAGCAGCATCATCTCACGATTAATTCCTTCCCATAATGCCTCGCGTTAGTGCTCGTTGGCGCTGTCTGTGGTGCTGAAGCTGCTCTCGCCGGCGGCAAGAGTCCTCCTGCTCCAGCATCACCTCCATGCAAAGGCGTTACGCGCTGGTCAACGCGAGACAACCGCGATCACCCATTAGTTTATGTTCTTTGTCTCATTCAACGCGTTTTAATAGTCGGGAATCTCTAGTGTTGTATTCACATCCTTCCTGGCAGATACTACCCGCTCGCGCTTGTGTTTTTCGGCTCCCGTTTGGCTCGTATCCTTTATGCACAGCACGCTGCTCCAGCCCTTAAAGAGAACACAGGCATCCGTGTCGGAACAGCATGGCTTCCTGAGCGAGATGGAAGCGAAGCAGCACTCGATCAAGAGCCTGAAAAGCTATCCGGAGGCTGGGGGCCGGAGTCTGGCGGCGGCGGCGGCGGGTGGGGACGTCGGCGGCGGAGGTGGAGGGTATCGCGTCGGCGGCGCGGAGATGGAGATGGAGGCGAAAATACAGAAAGCGATCGACTTCAAACTGGAGGGGCACCGATGCTACAAGGAGAAAAAATTCCGGGAAGCAATTGGGAAATATCACAGGGCGCTGTTGCAGTTGAAAGGGATCCATGTCGTCGACGGGACCACCGGATCCGAGGTGAACCTCCTCAACCAAGCCGCGGCCAAGCTGACAGAAGAGCAGCGGCGATCGGTGGAGAGCACCGAGATCGAATGCTACGACAGCCTGACAGGTGAGACTCCTCTCGAATCCCGAGAAAACCGCCGCTGCCATTGTTCTGAACGGCTCAAGCCACTTTGAGATGCTACCGATAAGGTGAAGAAGGTGTTAGAGGCTACAGTGAGGGCCATGGGCTTATTATATATAAAATATAAATACAAACTAATTCCACAGCAAGAAAACAATTGTGTTTTTATAATAACAACACTGAAAACAATCAACCAACCCGTTGTTTTTGCTAAACGACCAGTTTGGCCTTTATTGTTCCTGAGTCAGTATGATTCAGCTAGTGTCATAATAACCCAAGTTCATTTAATGTCACGTTGTGATTATTTGAGAGAACATGCGAACTACTATTTTAATAATCGCCTGCTAGTACTAGTAGCAAGCTAATCACTTGTATTCATTTTTCACTTGCCTTTTAAGTTCTAGGTGAAGTGAGGTAAAGATTTAATATTCAACCAAGGATAACTACTCAAACAGTAGCAACAACAAAGCTAGTTTAGTTTGTAGTAAACCCGGAAGAGAATATAAGCGCTTTCGGGACGGATTCCATCGGGAATTTACTTGTTTGTTTTTGCAATAGCAGGTTTCAGTTTCTGAGGAAAAATAAGGTGTTAACATTACTAGAAGAGACTTTACAGGCTTTGTTCTATAACATAAATTACTGAACGTCACAGCTCCGATATAAAAACTAGTCTTTGTAAACATGGTTTTGTTATCCCTGGTGAAAAAACCAGCATATGCTCGTAGGTATGTTTTGATGCTGGTTTATGCTGGTCCTTTGCTGGTTTATGGTGGTCATGTTGCTGGTCAAGGACCAGCATAACCCAGCTAAGGACCAGCTTAAACCAGCATCAAAACCTACCTAACCAGCATCCCAGCATCAAAACATACCTACCAGCATATGCTGTTTTTTTTCACCAGGGAGTGTTGATACAACATTCTGAAATTCCCTCCCAACTGTTGTGTTTTAAATAAAGACTACAACAAACGTTCCATTCATCATGCCCATGAACTCATATCATTGTGGTATTTGTAGTCTTTATGTAGAAATGTGTCAACAAGTTGTTTTTGAAACACACCACGTTAAAATCGAAATCGAAGCTGTGAATTTTAAACTCGACGCAAACAAAAGCAAGACATGGCTTCTAAATCATAGTCTGGTGAGTATAATTTTACAATGGCTATGTGTTCTCCAAGCTTTCATCACCTCTACGGTCTCCTTACCCTGGACCACGAAACCAGTCATAAGGGTCCATTTTTTGAAACTGAGATTTATACATTGTACATTATACATCTGAAAGCTAAATAAAGAAGCTTTCCATTGATGTGTAGTTTACTAGGATAGGACAATATTTGGTAAAGAATATTTTTTTTAATAGCGGGTTTCAGTTTTTAAGAAAAATAATGTGGTGTTAACATGACTCGGCCAGACTTTAATGCTTTGTTTTACAACATAAATGACTGAAAGTCAAACTCCTGTCATAAAAGCTAAAAGCTATGTAAACAAGCTTATGTTTGTGTGGATAGAAATTTTTTAAATTAACCGTTGTGTTTTATATAAAGACTACAACAAATCTTAGATTCGTCATGCACACAAACTCATCATTGTGGTATTTGTAGTCTTTATGTAGAAACATGTCAGAAGCTTTAAAATCGAAGCATATGTGAATGTATGGGAAGTTCTTAGTAATGCATATTACTAATGAAAAATTAAGTTTTGATATATTTACGGTAGCAAATTTACAAAATATTTCCACGGAACATGATCTTGTAATGATTTTTGGCATAAAACTCTGTTGGCTATTGCTACAAATATACCCGCGCTACTTACGACTAGTTTTGTGCTCCAGGGCCACAAATTACAAACCCTCTGTGATTATAGACCACTGTGTTTCCCAAATGCCATTTAATGTAAACTCTGTTAGTTTAGTTGTCGATAAACAAGGGATAACATAAGACGGATCACAGATGCCAACTGCGTTTGCTCATTGGAAGAATATTGGTTAATACTCATGCACATCTGCTTGATCTGGATGGGTGTGATGCCTGGTGTTCGTGGCCCTTGATGTCTCTGGTGGTCTCACATGGTGGTCGATTTGAGGTTAGGCTTGAATGTCACAAATGTGGCAAACACTCCAGGCCCTCTGGGGAAAGCATTAAAGCGTGAAAGAGAGAATGGTACATTTCACCAGAGCAGCCACCATTGCAAAATTTCCATTTGTTTGAATTCCCCCCACAGCCACCTTCCTTTGTTTGTCCTACTGCAATCATGATAATGAGGGTGAGCAGGAAATATATAGAAAGCTTATATAAAGATGCATTTTATAGTCACATATGCTCTTAAAAATAAAGGTTCTTTAAAAGGTTCTTCACAGTGATGCCATAGAAGAACCATTCAGTTCCGTTCCTTAAAGAACCATCTCTTTCTTACCTTTTTATAATCTGAAGAATCTTCTTTTGCTACAAAGAATATTTTGTGAAACAGAAAAGTTCTTAAGATGTTAAAGGTTCTTTATGGAACCATTTAGACAAAAAAGGTTCTTCTATAGCATTGTGAAGAACCTTTATTTTTAAGGGTGTACAGTATTTAGGGCCCCCAAAGGGGGTTGAAATGCATGTAGGATGCAGACGGAGTTTTGTGTTTTATCCAGTTTTTGTCAGCTGTAGGTTCTTTTACCTAGAGACATGAGATTGTGAGCTTGTCACAGTACTATCCTTGATCCAAAACAATTGATTTCAAATGCAAAAACTGCTTGCTGTATTGTGCTTACATGGCGTTCTGTTTCCAACGGTCACGTGACAAGTAGCTTCTGTGCTGTCTCTGGCCTCAGCGATTGTACTGGGATGGTGTGGGTTGCCAAGTTAGGGGTGATGGAAGTGAGAGAGCCAGTAGAATAGCCTACTGTGTGATCTGTGAATCTAAATAATGCTTCTGTGTGTGTGTGTGTGTGAGGTAAGGGCCTTCTAAACTGGGTTTGTTCTGACAAGGCCAGGCCTTCCATCTGTATTGTTCAACTTCAGCCAGCCACTGCAACTTCTGCAGCACTCTTTTTACAAAGCCTGCTGAGTCGTCTCTAGCGAACACACCAAGTCTTGGCTCAGCAAGGTGTCATAAGTCAGTCCTGACAAGACCAAGATACCATACAATATGCTACGTCTGAAGCTCAACTGAAAGAGGAAGATATCAAAACATAAAACGGCTGAGCAGAGAGATGTTTTAAGAGCTTGGAAGAAACTATAGATGAAAACTTTTGTGTTGTTTACATGATGAACAAGTAAAACTACCTAAATCTGTCTGAACAGCAAGATGAATGGTTTATTTGCCATTCTTATTCATAACACCACATCTAAGTCATGCATTCCCAAGAGCACAGGACAGCCTTTTTTAAGTGGGTTATGCCTACATTTGGTTGAAACAACTTCTTCTTTTGTTTCTTTTTTTTGGTAGTGCAGTTATGCAAGATGTAGAAAAACTCATATATATATATAGCATATATAGCAATTAGTTTCTATCATCTACTGACTACAGCTGAACAATATTCATTTAGACTAGCATGTTCTACAGTAATTTATGGTGGGAAGAGTGTGAGTTTGTTTAATGTGTTGTGATTTATATTGCATTCTGTCAAATTCAACCGTTCATTTCGAGGCAGTGCCAGATATGAGTGCTGAAACTGAGAGCTTGTGAAGTCACTGCGGCATAAAATCAACACTATGTAATTTTAGCACATTTCAAGCTGTATTATCAGAGATAGCTTGCACAGTAATGCTAATACAAACAGAACGAAGCTGTTTGGATACGCTTTTATTTTATTATTACTCACAATCCCAGCTGTTGTGCTTTTGTCAAGCTCATGTTTCAACACGTTTTCATTTCAGTTTGTATTTTATTTTGTTTTCCAGTAAAAATATCTAAGGGTCTTTAAACAAGATACATTTTCTTGAAATGCAAAATTGCATAAGATAATTAGAGTTTGCTTTTTTTATTTCAGAGAATAAGTTTGGGTTCAGTAATATTTTATTTTTTTAAAAGAAATCTCTTGTGTTCACAAAGACTGGATTTTATGATCTAAAATACAGTAAAAATGGTAATATAAAATGCAATTATGATTATTTTAATACAATCATTTATTATATGCAATAAATTATTTACAATAAAACGTCATTTATTCCATTCATGGCAAAGCTGAGTTTTCATATCACTTATACATAAAAATCCAGGTGGCTGTTTAAACGATATTTATTTTAATTATTAAACTCGAAAGATAAATATTAAAGAGCATATGTCTTTTTTTTAAAGTGTCCTAATATTGATTCTCCTACAACAGGTTTAAATGCATCTAAGGTAAGAAAACATTGTAATTTTCTCAGAATATTAATTTATAAAAAGTCATTTATCCATGATTTCGAAACAGTTCGTTCAAGCAGTTCTGAGCAAAATGTCTGTAAACCAGTGTTGCCAAGTCCACGGTTCTCCCACGGAATTGGGCTACTTTAACACTGTTGCTGTGTGTTTTGTTTTTGATGTCCGCTGGTTGAATTGACCCCAAAAACGTGATATTTAGCCCCTGAAGTTAGGAACTAAAGGGGTACCCTGACAAAAAACGTGTATTTTATTCTCCAGAATGCAATTTTTAACACGATTAGGCTACTTTTTGGCTAGTTTTGAGTAGCAATTGGGCGGGATTTGTTGTGAAAACCTGGCAACCCTGCTGTAAACCCATCCCTTCCATAAGCCTACTCTGCTCTGCATGTATTTTACACCCCGGTACAAGATTTTTAACAGGGGACCCCCCTCGAAACATGATTGGGCTAGTTTTGAGTAGCAACTGGGCAGGTTTTTTTTGTGAAAACCTGGCAAACCTGTTGTACACCCCTGTACACTCCCATAAGCCTACTCTGCTCTAATTGGTCAGTTGTCCAAGCCTGTTGTGATTGGCACAGAGAGGAGTACTTGAGCAAGTTAGCGTTCGCTACCATCTGTGTTGCCAAGGGGAACCCCCCAAAAAAGCGTGTATTTTACAACCCAGAACTCAATTTTTAACGGCGGACCCCCCTCAAAACACAACTGGGCTTGTTTGGAGTAGCAATTGCACCTTTACATAAAACAATACTGTAGTGCTCCAATTCGTTCTGAAAATAATTTTTTTCCACAAGTTTAACACTTGTGGAAGTGAATTCGTGCCCACAGCTGAAGTTTAGCTGCTAAACTGTAAACACTTTACAAGACAGTAATGGTAAATTCGTCAGCTGAGTGCTAACGTGACAAACTAATAAAACAATACCGTTTGTAAACCAAAATATGTCTACTGTAATGTCTGGAGAATGACAGACAAAAGACGCACTATGTCTTAACTTTTAATCAGAACGCAGATCAGCTGTATCACAGCCTAACTAACTCACTCGTCTATTTCTACCGGGTCTTGTACTCCCCGCAATAACCCCCAGGGTTGCCAGGTTTTCACAACAAAACCTGCCCAGTTGCTACTCAAACTGGGGGATACCCCGTTAAAAATCGCGTTCCAAGGGATAAGATACACGTTTTTTTCAGGGTTCCCCTGGTAAATTCGCATTTCACTGGCTAAATATCGGGTCGCCACAAGCACAGCTGTGCTATATGTCAGCGCACTAACCTTTACATTGAAGGATAGCTACGTTACAAACTGCAAAAAATATATTTTTCAAAAACCCATATGACCTGCTCTTTAAGTTTTATTGTTTGAAGTGGTAGATGAGTTGTTGTCTAAGCAGGGCCTGAAAGCCCTCGGATTTCATCAAAAATATCTTAATTTGCTTTCCCAAGATGAACAACGGTTTTACGGGTTTGGAACGACATGAGGGTGAGTAATTGATGACAGAATTTTCATTTTTGGGTGAACTATCCCTTTAATGGTGTACTTGGTATTTTTTATTACTTTTTAAATAAAAATGCTAGAGTATTCTTTTCATCATAAGGCTTGGGGAAATTATGTGAATCGTGTCTCTATAACGCTCACTGACCTTTTGTTCTCTCATTACAACAGACAGCGACAGTCAATGAATTTCTCAACCTTGATGTCCAATTAGAAGAGGCTGTATTAAAATGAAATCAAGACTTTCTCTGTATTCCTCTCTCTCTTTGCGTGGCTGACTCTGGAGAGTCCAGATAGGGGTTGTATTACATTATTCAACTCAAGGAAACGTTCTTATCGCTGTCCCAGGAGCCAAACGCTTAAAAAGGAAAGAAATATTAAAGGCGCTCTTTTCATCTGCCAGATCTGTCAGTCTGAAAGTCTTTCTGATGTGCGTTAGGTATGAATGCAAGGTGAGGAGTACAAGAACCGCAACGGAGCGAGGTGTCTGTGTTAATTATCGTGGTTGTTGGCCAGCAGAGGCAGCTGGTGCCAGGTTCGCAGATGGCATGGCATCGCCATAGGGTTCCTCTGGGCACAGGCTTTACTTACTGTACAGTACACTGTATTATGTTATAGCGGCCTGGGGGGATGGAGGAGAAAATGAGAGAGATCATAAAGTACCGGATCAGAGCAGGTTTGGCAGTGTGTATATGTCTGTGGATATTCAGAGAGAATTAATGCTTGCTTACTTTTTCTTGGTTTGTATAACCTGAACATATTGTTTAAGTCCCTCTGTACTCTAATGCTGAAGTTGTGGGTCATTTTTCATCGTAAGAAGATGGGGAATGGCCAACCAAAGCCAAGAATGCCTCTATAAGAACTGCTGCCACTGCAATAAGGACAGAAAGGAAAGGTATAGGAAGCACTTTAGTAAACCTGGAGTTACTTGGCTAATATTAAAGTATGTACTTTTGCTGGCTTGCTGTGAAAGCATATTTCTAATAGATATTCGCTTGGCCAAAGCAAGATACTGACCAAGAATTGACACATTGAGTTAAGAAGAGCAAACTTACATTTATATAACCTAGATAAATAAGCTATCAGTGGTACTGGCAACTTTATATTTAAAGAATATAATAAATAATAAGGCTGTGTAAAAAATTTCGATTTCTCGATTTTAATCGATTCTCATTTTTACGATGATATCGATTCCTAAATCTCAAGAATCGATTAGTCTAGCCTGTTTTCATTTATCGAACGGAAGATTTTAACGTGCCTCCCATCCAATAAATCGCAAAGAGCTTTGTGTTTTGTTACTTTAGATATGAAACGAAGTCTCAGATTTTAAATTCTGTCTATTTTATATCGTATTCAAACAATAAATGCCTATTTGGCGCTGTTTAATGTGGAGTGACAGTTCGCTATAGAACCTCAGTCCAGGAGAAACGGCAGCGCGAAATGAAAGTGAACTGATGGTCTCTTCTGCTTTAATATTTGAATAAATCTGTCAAGTTTTTAATGTTTTTTAAATTGTAATTTTATTCCTGAGTTTCTAGAATGCTACTTTCATACCTTTGTGTTCAAGAACATACTGTAGCGTATCTATAATAGAACATATGTTACAAAGCAGTTTCATACTGCTGTGGTTTTATATCCTGCAGTGCAGGAGAGTTCGTGTTGAAACCTATTGTAAGCACATCATAAAAACAAAAAACTCTCCCGTAAGGACCTCAGCAACTCCCGGTAATGTCTTATGATGCTGAGTCATGTACTGATGGGTGTTTGTGAGAGGGAGAGAGGACGCGCACCCCTGTGCGTCAACACAATGCTAGTTCTCCCTCAAGATAATCTCTCTAAGGGCCACTTAAGATTTCTCTCGACCTGAAACACTTCTGTGTAAAGGCCTCATTGTAAACAGTTTAGTAGAGTGATGTAGGAGCCGCCATAGTGTCTCGAAATAAAAGGGATGACGTTAGTTCAACTAAAAATGTCAGAAATGAAAATTTTGTCATTACTTGCTCACCTGATTGGTTTTCCCTGTGATGTTGTTTTAATCTTGGAGCTTTTTTCTCACACAGTGCCGTTGTTTGGGGGAAGCTCTGCACCTTGAAGCCCTACATGTGAGGTTGCACATGTTTATGTGTGAATGTGTTTTAAATAAAGTAGGTTTGAGCTCCAGATGGTTGTAGTGATGCTGAGAGCAGCACACACCTCCAGATGCAGCCTTTGTGTGCAGGGTTTAAAATGAAAACCCTGGGAAGTTCTGGCGGTGCATTCATATTTCAGCAAGAAACAGGATTTTCCAAAAAAAAAAAAAAGTATGTTGAAAGTGGTGTTGTGAATTAATGGTTGGTGTAAAAATCTTTGATATCAGAGAAAAGAGAATGTTCTGTCATAACATATTCACCCTCATTTAGTTCTAAACCTGTATGAATGTCTTTCCTCTGATTTTATTAGCTTTATAATACAATTACTGGCTGCTCTTTTCTATGCAGTTACACTTAATATGGACCGAAGCTTTCAAGCTTCAAAAAACAAACAAAAAAACTGTTTAAAAAAATGGTTCTAAGCTAATCTGAAGTCATACAAAAGCTTTGGCTTTCAGTAAATAACAACTTAAAGGGATAGTTCATCCAAAAATGAAAATTCTGTTATTAATTACTCACCCTCATGTCGTTCCAAACCCATAAGACTTTCATTCATCTTCGGAACACAAATTAATACATTTTTGATGAAATCCAAGAGCTTTCTGACCCTCGATAGACAGCAACGCAACTACCATGTTCAAGGCTCATAAAGGTAGTAAGGACATCATGAAAATAGTCCACATGACATCAGTGGTTCAACTGTTATATTACAAAGCTATGAGATTACTTTTTGTGTGCAAAGAAAACAAAAATAACAACTTTATTCAACAATTTATTCTCTTCTGTGTCAGTCTTATGCTGTGTGCACACCAAATGCGAAGCAAATATTCTTGTGTTGTCCCACTACATTACTCGCGTGATGTTTTTCGTGGCACTCGTGTGAATAAAATCATTGTGGAGTTTCGTGACCGCGTCATACGTATTTTCCTCTCACATTTAAATTTTTAAACTTGCATGGAAGACACAATTTCCACGAATGCACGATATAGCGTTTTACACGCAAGTTTAGAAATTTAAATTTGAGCGGAAAATTTACATAATGCAGTTTAGCAATCCAGTTCGCATAATTTGCATTGCCCGATGCGAATTCGCATCTATTTGCATCATTGCATTGATTTTGTATGTATTTTACTCACACAAATATTTACATTTATTTTTGGGGTGTACACACCATTAGAAACATCATTAGAGTACCATGATGCATCAGAAAGCTCTCACATTTCATTACAAATACCTTAATTTGTGTTACAATTATGAACAAAGATCTTACAGGTTTGGAATGACACAAGGAGAGTAAATAATGACAGAATTTGCATTTTTGGGTGAACCAATCCTTTTTATTCTCAGCTGTTTCTCATAGAGAATTATCTCATGACTTCGAAAGACTCGGAAGATGGTGCATGGTTCATGGTTCACATGCCATTATATATTTTGTGATATTTTTGTAGTGATTTGTGTCCTTTTTGCGGCTTGAACACTTCAGTCCTCATTTATTATAATTGCATGTAAAACACAACCCATCTCATGAGAAAAACAAAAAAAAAATTGGCAGATATTTGGCAAAATAGGATGGTTTGTGTTGTTTTAGAAACGACTAAGCATGAAGATCCACTCCTAAACCTAACCCCCAGTGAGGTGCAAGATTATTGTATGAAAACATACAAATGAGTCTGCACAATTCATATGAATTCATCACCAGTTTGCACTTGTTGGGAAAACAGCATCTAGGACTTCTCCTTTTGCATCCCATGAAATGTATGAAGTAAAACTGGTGAGGACCAGTGATGCAAATAATGACAAAACTTTGAGTGAACTGTTTCTTAAATGTAAAGTTTCTATGGCCTATAGCTGTTTTCAGTGGACTTGACAAGATGTCACTCACTGTAACCCAAACTGCCAAGCACATTGTTGCACCAAGAATATTTTAAGGTCACTGGAAGCTGGCCAGCATGATGTTACCAAAAAATGTCTCTATTTACAGTAGATATATCACTGCAACAAAACTTTCACAAAAAACAGCCATTTGTTATTTCTAGAAGTCTACTTGAGTCTACCTAACAGTGAACATACAGGATGGAATTATAGGAATTACAGTTCCTGCTGCTTGAACTGTCAACAGTGTTGTTAACAAAAGTGTAATTATGCTGTTTTCAGTGGAGATTCCAATGCTCGCCTGTTTAGTCGAAAAGCAAAGAGCTGTTGTCGTCTGGTGGTGTTTGTCCTCTGAGCGTGAGCTGTGTGCGACCGCTGTAGGGGGCCGTACTGCTGATGCACCGTTAGCCATTTCTAGGACGCAGAGTCATCCAGGGACACTCGGCAGCCCTCCTCATTAACTTTAACACTACGGGTCAACGACACAACACGTTTCCCGCCCGGAGATGTCCAAGTGAAAACCTCCCTGTGTTGCAGTCACTAATTCTCAAATCCATAATTCGTAATATTGCAAGGCACTTTTCTACCTTATTTACTTCTAAAGATTGTGTATTATTACGATAAAGGTACGTTGCTGTCTATGCAGGCTTAGAAAGCTCTCATCAAAAATATAATTTTTGTTCTGAAGTTGAAGGTCTTAAAGGGTTTGGAATGACAAGAGGGTGACAGGATGACAGAATTTTCATTTTTGGGTAAACTGTTTTGGAAAAGTTCACCGAAAAAATCATTATGAAGGAAAAAGTATTAAGTGGCCTCTTTAAGGATCTATATCATCTAGCTCTTTCCACGGTTATGCATATTCATCAAGTCTCTGTTAATGCCCATGTCTAAGTGGAGTTACATCGGTGATGTTTCCATACAGTCATAATGGTTTACTGAAACCTCTGGTGCTAAGTGCATCGCTTAAGGGCTCCGACTGGGAATCCAGCTTGGCCGCGGTCTGCTCATCATCCTCTAGCCTCAGCATCAAAATTCAATCACGGAATATAAAAAAAACAATCTCTGCACATTTTAAATCACAGGCATGTGATCAAGTGTCCTTACAGGGATGTTTTGATTACTGTCAGCATGTGCATATGGTGTTTGAGGGCATTATGGGAGGGAGCTGCAGGGATACCCCATTAATATTTCATCCTCTCCTCTTAAACATGCTCAACTGTTCTCTCTGCTGAGGTTCTGCAGATCTGACTGAGTAATCTAGCCTTTTTCTCTCTGCAACCCATGTTGCACTGTGGTTAATCCATGCAGATAGGACAGTGGACAGTTGATGACTCTGGGGGCTTTGCGGGAAGAAGGAGGAAACGACTCTGTTTCAGCATTAGATCAGTAGCAAGTGCTTTTTTATTTATAATTAAGGTGGAGAGCACATTCTCATTCCAGAGAGCATTTTTACACGCCCCAATGGACAAAAAATGGTATACACCCCTGTGGAGAAGATGAGTCATCAATACTTCAGGTCAATTTTCCAGGGAGAGGATGACTATTTAATGCAAATACCTGCAAAATGTGTATTTTGATGTCAAAAGTGGTGGTCATTTTCTTCATTAGTGTGAAATAAGGGTTTGAGATGGCTGTTTTCTTGTTTTCTTATTAGGTTTAAAACTGCAAAGTCATATATGCTGTCAGCTCCCCCGGCGTGCATGTGCATGGTGTGGTGAACAAGCCTGTCGTTTTGTGATTACAGATGGTCAGAGGGAGAGAAAGGCTGAGGGAAAAGACAAGAGGGGGAAGGGGTGGTAGGCAAAATATGGTGAGTGGGCCTCATCGAGTCCCTTTAGAAAACAGCTCAGTCTTCAGCGCGTGACTGCAGGCTTTACCATCACCCACTCCAGCAATCAGTATCACTTCAGCTTCTTACTAAAGGGGCTTCCTCTAAACCCCACCCCGTCTGGAAGTAAAATCATATTCATTTTCTCCTCATTTTAGATTTTTAATGATATCACTCTTTCAACACAGACGTGGCAGCTCTGAGATTGTTAAAGGGATAATTCACCCAAAAATGAAAATTCTGTCATTAATTACCACCTGTACGATCTTTGTTCATCTTAAAAACACAAATTAAGATATTTCTGAGGAAATCTGAGAGCTTTCTGACCCTGCATAGACAGGCACGTTCGAGGCTGAAAAAGGTAGTAAGGACATCGATAAAATAGTTCATGTGACATCAGTGGTTCAACCGTAATGTTATGAAGCTACAAGAACACTTTTTGTGTGTAAAGAAAACAAAATAATTTCTTTATTCAACAATCTCGCCTTTTAAAGGGTGAGTAATTAATGACAGAATTTTATTTTTTGGGTGAAATATCCCTTTAAGATATATGCTTCAGTTAAAAAAAATAAAAAATCATGTTTACTAGCCTAATTCTAGGTAGAGAACTACATTACCCATAATCCTGAATAGAGATCCACCAATCAAAGACATTATTGTTGTTATCACAGAAATGTGAACAGCAACAAAGAAGCTCAGCAGGGACCTCCCATGCTCATGTATGATACAAGTTCCATTTATTTATTTATCTGTTTGTTTGTTTGTTTGTATTTTAATATAAATCTTAAACGTATTGTCTTTTACACTTAAAAATCAATGACTGAGTCAGTAGTTTTATGTTGCATCGTAATGCTTTATATTTTTCATATACTTTTTGCTTCAAATGATCACTTGTAATGTTGTGATTCATTGTTATTCGAGTTAGCTGGTTTTAATCATGACATAAAACCATACAGTATGTTGAATTTTTTAAAGCATTATGGAAGAAATAAATGAGAAAACACTTCTGGAACTAAGATTGGTGCAGTCAGTTCTAGTTGTGTTTTATTCTGAATGTGCAAAATTATAAAATACATATGCAACAGTTTATAAAATTATAAAACAACAGTTGCATTAAAGAAGTAAAAATCCCATCATTTGCTAAATAGTGAAATAGATTTTTTAATGATAATGTAATAAAAACAGACCTACTGAGCTCCACGGTTGTTAAAGGGTTAGTTCACCCAAAAATGAAAATTCTGTCATTAATTACTCACCCTCATGTTCTTTCAAACCTGTAAGACCTTTGTTCACCTTCAGAATACAATTTAAGATATTGTTGATGAAATCCGAGAGGTCTCTTTCATGTCTGTAAGGCATTCGCTTAAGACCAAGACAACAGAAAGCACGTCCTGTTTGCTTTATTTTACAAAAGCGCAACGTTTTGTGGTTATTCTGAGTGTACACAAATAAAGTCTTTAGAGTTTCGAAAGATGTATTACTCTTATCTGTATGAGCAAAAATGGAGTATTTTAAGAGCAAGTGACGGCACCGATGCCTCAATATGTTATGCAGTAGCACTTCAATAGACAGTAGCGCACATTTTTCTAGGTTAACATTAGATTGAGCGCCCATGTAAAGTTGCTACTACATACATCTTTTAGATGAAAAGCCATATTTGAGGTTGATGAATGATAGGTGAGCATTTGGATGTGCTGCCTGATTTACTATTTTACCACATAGACCAGCTGTTAACGATCTGTCACGGACTGCCTGACTTCGCCACTTCCTCTGGATTTTTTTTTCCTGCAACTAAGTGACTAATAAAATTGATCAACCAAGCCTCTTCTCGTCGGCTGATGGTTAGTAGACTATTAGGGGGCAGTCCTAGTTTTTTCTATGTGTGATTGGCTAGTTTTCACATTGATTATCCCCTCGCTCTTTATTTGTCATTTATAGAGATTTGATGCTGTCCCAGATACAGATGTGATATTGCAGGAAACCTGTTTCAGTGATATCTATCAGGTAGTATGCCTGTTATGCAAGGAATTTTGCTTACAGCACCTATACCCGTTAGAAACTTATTACATTTCCGGTAAATGTGAATATAATAAGAACAAAGACAAAGTCTGTGAAGGGAAGATGATTTTTTTAGGAGATAAGATGAATGAGGAACGGTAAAGTGACTACGCAGTTACCAAACTTGGAAAGGAAATGAGATTCATGCAATATGAATAGGTCATTTACTCCTAATCAGAAATAGTGAGCTAAAGATGAGAAGCTGAAGGGGGGAGGGTGGGGATGGATGGGTTGAAAGAGAGCCATCGGTGGCTAAGTCTCAGGGCCTCATGATTTAGGGCAGCCTTCCTCTTAGCGTCCTTCAAGCCACAGTGCACTGACTGACAAGGCCATTATCAACAGGCTTCAGTGCAGGGGAGAGGAACTAGCACTTAGCAGTAACTAATGTTTGAATTATACATGTGAGCTCAGGGTCCCTCAGCCTTGTTAAATAAGACTGAGAACCAACTCAGGCGCATCCGCTGCTGAACTATTCTGAGACCCGCTTTTGTTACTTTTAAAACAGTCTGGTACTGCTTCCTGTTGTGGGTGATATGTTTTGTTTGCTAAGCGTTGAGTGACTGCCTTATTAAAAACTGCATGAAGCGGGAAGCTTATACTGCTGCGTTTGATATAATATTCATATCATGTGATAAAACGAGTAAACAAACAAATGCACCAGGCTAAAATAGATAAAATGAGTCATGTGTTTATCGTTGCACTGTAAACTGTGAACATATTACCATGTAATGTCATATGTGGTTGCTTATGCTGACTGGATGTGACTAGATCACTAGATGAGATGGAGAGGAGGATGGGATTGGGTTTTAGATGTAGTCCCAGCCTTAGTATATTCGTGATCTGGCAAGCTATATTCTGACTGGAGTCTTTATGTAAATTAAGAATTGTCTCCCTTTTATATCAAGAATTTATCTATCGTTCATTCACTTGTTCATTCATTTTTTTAAAATCTATCTATCTATCTATCATTTGTATGTTCGTTTGTTCGTTCACTTGTTCATTAATAGATTGATCATCTATCAATATATTGTTCGTCCCTACTTTCGTTCATAAAACAATCTATCGTTTGTTTGTTTGTTTGTTTGTTCACTCATTTATTAATGGATTGATCATCTATCTCGTTTGTTCATTTGTTCATTCATCAGATGATCTATATCTGTCTATCGATCGTTCATTCATTTGTTCATTTTTTTGTCCATCTATCTATCTATCGTTCGTTCGTTTGTTCATCAATCAATCCATCTATATATCTATCTATCGTCCGTTCGTTCGTTCGTTTGTTTGCTTGTTCATCAATCAATCATCTATATATCTATTGTTTGTTCATTCGTTTATTTTTTCATTCGTTCGTTCATAAAACAATCTATCGTTCTTTCGTTCACTTGTTTATTCGTTCGTTCACTCATTCATTAATGGATTGATCATCTATCTCTTGTTCCTTTGTTTTTTCATTGTTCATTCATCAGACGATCTATATGTCTATCAGTCGTTCATTCATTTGTTCATTTATTCGTCCACTTGTCGATCAACCATCCATCTATCTATCTATCTATCTTTTTCATTTGTTTGTTTGCTTGTTCACTCGTTCATTAATGGATTGATCATCTATCTCTTGTATGTTCATTTGTTCATTCATTTGTCCATTTTTTTTGTTTGTTCATTAATGGATTGATTATCTATCATCTATCTAATTGTTGTTTATTTGTTCGCTCACTCACTTGCTCATCTATCTGTCTATCCGTCTATCCGTCTGTCTGTCGTTTGTTCCTCTGTTCGTTCATTTGCTGTTTAACCATCAATCTATCTATGATAGGTAGATATTCATTCGTTTGTTCGTTCATTAATGGATTGATCATCTATCTCTCGTTCATTCATTTGTTCATTTCATTCATCAGACAATCTATATCGATCATTTGTTCAATTGTTTATTTATTTGTCCATTTTTTGTTTGTTCATTAATGAATTGATCATCTATCTGTTGTTTGTTTGTTTGCTCACTCATTCATCTATCAATCTGTTTATCTACCTATCTATCTATCTATCTATCTATCTATCTGTCTGTCTATCTGTCTATTGTTAATTTGTTTGTTCGTTCATCCATTAATGGATTAATCATCTATAATCTATGTATCTGCCGTTCGTTTGTTCGCTCCTTTATCTATCTACACTGTCAGAAATAAGGTACAGTTCTGTCACTAGGGCGGTACCCTAAGGTACAAAAGTGAAAAGGTACAATTATGTACTTTCAAAGTACTAAAATGTACCTTTAAGGTACTAATATGTACCATTTAGGTATAGGTAAAGTACAAAGATATACCTTTTCACTTTTGTACCTTAGGGTACCTCCTCAGCGGCAGAACTGTACCTTTTTTCTATTTATCTATCTTGTATAGTCACAGTTCAAAGTTTGTTCAAATGTTATTTCTTGTTTAGATATTAAGTTGTGGTATGGAACAAACGTGCTGTTTAGTCAAAGGTCTGCTGCGTGACAGTAGGTGTTAAGGAAAGTGGTAGAGGAGGAGGGGGGGAATCAAGACGAGGTCGTGTGCGGGTGAGTAAGGACACAGTGGGAGGGGAGATGTCATTTAGACTGATGGGTCCCTGCATCAACCATTAAGCATCAAGAGAACTAATTACCATCAGAGTGACAGCAGGGTAATCACCACAAACCAACACTGCTTTAAATTAGCTCCACTTCCCTACCTGATGCTGTCAGCCTTGCACCTGTCAAAAGAACAGCACTCCAGAGAGAGCTAAAGGGACAGAAAAAAAGCACAGAGAGGAAGAGAAGATAATAAGGAGAGCAGAAAGAGAGAGGGAGTGATCCAGTCCGCTGGAGATGGATGTTCCGGGAGGAGGGCGTTTGAAATCGATTGCCCTCAAGTTCTCACTCCCTCTACACTGCCTCACCTTTTTGCTATTCTCTGCGCTTCACAAACCACAATCCGCTCTTTGCTAATTTCTCTTCCTTTCTAACATTTGTATCTGGTGGCTTTTCTGAAAAAACGCTGCTTATTTTGGTTTTTCTTTTTATGTGAAGGTGTAAATATGAGGGAAATCCTGAACATTTGCTAACTACTCCTACCTATTGCTTGTCTTTTTCTCCCATACACACAACAGCTGTCCCTGCACCTGTTCAGTTTTAGAAAAACTTAAACCAGTAATCTCCAAAATCATCTTAAAGGGATAGTTCACCCACAAAATAAACATCCTACTATGATTTTAGTCAACTTCCTTTTGTTCCAAACCATCATGACTTTATTATTTCTGTAAAACTTAAAAGAAGATGTTTAGCAGAATGGTCATGCTCCTCTTATTCAGTTAATGAAAGTGAACAAGGCTGATTACTGGCACCCTCCAAAATGACACCTTAAAAATAATCCATATGACTTGTGTGTTATACATTACTTTATAAATTTAGGGGTTCAAGTGCGTAGCGCTGAAACCCAAATGTAGTTGTTAGAATCACCAACGATCAGCAATCTCTATGTAAAACTGATCAGGCAGACCAAACCGTAAGTCGTAGAGACTTGAACCTTGGAAGGATTGGTAGTACTCACACTGTCTACAACGCTACCAAGGCTCACTCCAATTGGCCTGATGGGGGCGCTACAGCGATCAAAAGTACGAAACTGCTCATAATTCCTAAACAGTTCATCGCAGGCTCAAGTGTCTTATGTTAATGAAATTTTCAGGTATTTTGCATTTTTTTAAAAAACTACTTTTGCTAACTAGTCCTAGGTTTTTCACCAGATCAGATCCAAACCAGTACAGAAAGATTCTCTGGAGAGTGAATATCAATAATTATCAAAAAAAGATAAACTTCTGACGCACCATCACAAAGTGACGCCAAAACGTTCGAAAGGGGCACGGCTCCCTTTACTAAAATAGCTGTAACTTTGAACGTAATGAGATATCTTCATCAAACTCACAACACGTATGTAAGAGCTGAATCAGAGGCCATGTGAAAAAAAGTCGCAGAGCTTAGGCACTTGGTGGCACAATAGAAGGGAAAAAAAACATAAAAACGGCCATAACTATGAAACCATTTGACCTATCGGTACATACAGTCTTGGTCCAAAGTGGTCCAACGCAGTTATAAGGACATTTGCGCATCTCAAAAAACATGGCCGCCACAGGCCGATGAACTTTGAGCAACTGTTAGACAAGGTTAACGAAGGTCGATCGGACTGAAACTTGGTGGGCATGTTCGACTCATGGCCCTAAAGGTCTGTGAGAAATTTGAAAGGAATAGACCACTAGGGGCGATATCACATTTTTCAAGGGTATAAATGATTGTATACTGCATTTCACACATTTACATAATATTTATATCATACAATAGACCTCCTCGTTTCGAACAACTTTGCCTCTAGAATCACTGCTGTCAATCAAACCGTTAGTTAACGGTAGATGTAAAAAAAACTAGCGAACTAGTCCTAGGTTTTTCGCTCACTCTGGAAAAAAAACACTGCAGAACAATTCTCTGGACTCTCTAGGTCAATAATTATCAAAAAAATGTTGAAATTTACCCTTTGGGAAGCTATAACGGGGTCGTTTAGAAAAGGGGCCTATTCAAATATACCAAAAAGGCTTTAAAGCCTAAACGAAAAAGCAAAACTTCATGCGGCAGGTGATTCTAAACAAGCATGCAAAATATTAGGGAGATCAGACCACAGCTGGACCTATACCAGTCATAAACGTTAAAAACGTCATATTTCTATGGTAAACTACCAGAATTTGAACCAGATTTTTAATCAGTGATTTAGGTGGTTACAGACTTGCTAAATAATATGTAATGTCTTTTTTCATAGGTGCTTAAATGTCTTAAAGCACTTAAACCCTGGCAATTGTTGCTTGCAGCTATATTTATATATAGCTTTGTGACAGAGCACAACAAAATTCATGCTGTTAGTTGTTTAGTCACACAAAAAATCTTACTTCAGCTCTTAAATGTGATGTGTTTTTGTTAATGTATTACAATTTTATATATATATATATATATTGTTTGTTTTTATTATGATAATTATTATGTTAATGACACTTTGTGTGTGGTTGGCAATATTATTTTTGGAAAATGTATCTTATTCTCAACAGGGTTGCACTGATTTGATAAATAATGCAGTAAAAATAATAACGTTACAAATAAAAAAGAATTTCAGATTATTTTTTATATTTTTCATGTTAATAAATATTAAAATGTAATATAATTTGTGTTACATTTTTAGGATTCTTTCATGCATTAAGAACAGCATTTATTTGAAATATTTATACTCTAACTTTGGATCAATTTAATGCATCCTTGCTATATAAAAATATTAATTTCTTTACACAAAAAAAAAACTGTATTAACTAAATATTTGAACAGTAGTGTATGTTTTATATTTTATATTTTTAATTGTTTGGATTAGTGCTGTCAAATCGATTAATCGCATTCAAAATAAGAGTTTGTTTACATATATGTATTTACATATGTGCATGTGCATATTTATATTATATATAAATATAGACAAATACATGTATGTATTTATGAAATAAATGTAATATATTTATATATAATATAAATCATATAAAAATATGATATATCGCATCCAAAATAAAAGTTTTTGTTTACATAATATGTGTGTGTGTACTGTGTGTATTTATAATGTATATATAAATAAACACACATACAGTATATATAGAAAATATTTGTAAATATATATATATATATATATATATATATTTTTGTATATATTTATATTTACAGAATTTATATTATATAGACCATTTCGTTAGATGTAAACAACACTGGTCCAGAAGCACTTACTGTTTTTTTGTTTTTTATTTTTTATTTTATTTCACATATACAAATACATCTTAAAGGTGCTAATGTAACATTTTCATCCAGTCAAATGTTATGTTGGTTGTTTTTTTTTTGTGATGTTTGTGTAAAATTAAAAAAAAAAGAAACAGGAAGTGTATCGGGACCAGTATGTTTACATCTGACGAAATGGTCTATATAAATATATTTAATATATAACATATTTTGCTTAAAAATATACATGTGTGTGTGTATTTATATTTACATAATAAATATACACACCACACAGACATTTATTATGTAAACACAAAGTTTTATTTTGGATGCGATTAATTGCAATTAATCGATTTTAAAGCACTAGGATATTTTTAAGATGAGGCATGAAGACTTATTTTATTTTTGTCAATCATGTCAGTGCACTTCATTACTCATTACTGACTGAATTTAGAATATGCAAATATATAATATAAAGATAGTTTACCCATGAAATGACGAAATGTTCATTTTGGGGTTCATCTGGGGTTTTTTTGCACAAAAATCAATTTTTGAAAACTAATGAACTGTGAAAAGAACTGACACATCTGTATGTCAGTATATAGCGGTGCAAATGTGTTGTGCCTTTAGCTTCATCAAGGGTGACAAATCTATCAAACCCCCCTCAGTAAAGTTGGATTATCTCAAAATGGACTCTGCTAGTCTCTGCCCTGCTCAGATGACCAGCTCTGGCTTTCTCGCTGCGCCCTTAGCAGTTATGTTCTCATATAACTATGATGCAGCATAAAGTGCATCGGGTCCATTAATATGTGATGCCATCATTATTACACGCATAGAGCCACTCAGCAGACACTTAAGTGCAGTATCCACATTGCCACGCCTTATCCATTTGTGTGATGAATCAGTCTGTGGGATTTGTGTGTGTTTGTGTGCGTGCGCCTGTAGGTGTGTTGTGGAAAGAGAGAAAGGCCCAGAGAGAGAGATCAGGATATCACAAGAGTTAGGAGCCATTAGACCATTATTGCCTGAAACTGAATACACTGAGAGCTTGCCAGGGTTCCAGTTGCCCGGAATGAAGATGGACAGGATGCTCGACGAGCGCGATCATGGTGGTGGTGTGCTGAAAGGCAGTTTCGCTCTCATCCCACACCAAATGAGCCAAGCCAGCCTAGTTAATCACAAAAACCAGAGAACATGGTTAAGATGCATGAAATCTCTAATCTATCAATAAATTGCTGTATTGTCTTAAAGGGAAAGTTGCATGTTGCAAGACTTTTAGTGTTCTGAAATTTTAGACAGTGTTATCTTCAGATTTTATTGGGAGAAAAGACAAACCCAAGGGAGATTATACCAAACGAAAACGGCTAAATCAGGTGGTGGGGGAGAAAGGAAGCCTTTGCGAACTCTCTAGTCAGAATGGAATTTCAGTTATAATGAAGTAATTTAGATTAGATGATTCCTCTCACAGCTTTTCATTTGTCACCTAATCATCATTTATCTCTTTTCTGCTCTTGTTAGTTAGTCCTTCTGTCTTTATAACCTTTATTAGGTTGGGCAGACCACGTTTTTCTCCCCCTTTCCTCCACTGACTATATACGTGTCTGACTTAACAGCTGTTTTAGCAGTCAGCAGATGTTTGCTTTAGTTTATATCTGTACAGCAGCACACAGCCTTCCTTTTATAAGCCATCTCAGTTTTCTGCCGCTTATGTCATCGTTCTCCCAGCATGCCCACAAACCAAAGGGCTTTGATAATGATGAGGAACACAAAGGTTTTTGGTTGTCTTTGATGGTTGGTAGTTTTTCATGTAGTACAATATGTTCTCATCATGTTTCTCCAGGATTCCCTTGCTGTTTGTCACAACGTTACGTTTAATCAAATGTAAATTCGTGATTTTAAATTGATTTTTTGGATCATCAGTCATCAAAGCTCAGTAAATATTGGTCACAGACACAGATGTACTTTAAATTTCATCAAGCTGATTACTCACTAAAAACTCCCACAGATCATGTTTTCATGCCATTTTGAGTCTTATTTTGATGTGGTTTTCATCTAAATGTGTGAGTTGTTTAATTACTTTTTAAAATTCGTCTTCCCATTAACACTATTATATTATTCATTTAGACTGATTTGCGAATGCAGAACAAACACAAGAGGCAGGATTTATTGCATGAACCAATCACATAACCAGTCACATCCAATCATATCGTGGTGGACGCATCACATGACTTTCCCACATTCTTTCTCAATTGCCCCACAACAAACTGGCCGCATGCTTTAGGGCAAGGGTGCCCAACCCTGTTCCTGGAGATCTACCTTCCTGCAGAGTTAAGTTCCAACCCTGATCAAACACACTTGTCTGAAATTATCAAGTGCTCCTTCAGATCCTAATTAGTTGGTTCAGGAGCTGAACTCTGCAGGAATGTAGATCTCCAGGAACAGGGTTGAGCACCCCTGCTTTAGGGGGTCTGTTAAAACTCATCGGGCTCAGGGGAGACAAGAGAGATGTGGACTCCCGCTGTAACTTTACCTGCTGGGGTTGCTGTTAGACAATGTTTCTTTAGAAAAACAAGTGATTTACACACTTTTTAATGTTGTATTTTGTAATATTGGTATTGATTTATTTTTGTACTAAGAATTTCTTTTTCATCAAATATACTGTGGCATGTGAAATTTTGGGAACCCCTTGCAGAATCTGTGAAAATGTGAATAACTTCAACAAAATAAGAGAGATTGTACAAAATGCATATTTTTAACCTAGTACTGTCCTTAGTAAGATATTTTACATAAAATACTTTTTTTGTCATGGTTGTTCATGAGTCCTTTGTTTGTTCTGAACAGCTAAACTGAGCACTGTTCTTCAGAAAAATCCTTTAGGCCCAGCATATTCTTCAGTTTTCCAGCATCTTTTGCATATTTAAACCCTTTCTAGCTGTGACTGTATGATTTTGAGATCCATATTTTCACACTGAGGACAACTGAGGGACTCAAACATTCACTGATGCTCCAGGAGGAAACACAATGCATTAAGAGCCGGGGGTGAAAACTTTTGAAAGGGATGAAGATGTCCAAATTTTTCTGATTTTGCTGAAATATCATTTTTTCCCATTTAGTACTTTCCCCTCGGAAGCAACAGAAGATACCTGCATGTTTCACAGAAAACAAATTAAGTACAATTTACTTTGATCTTCAAATTCAAAAAGTTTTCACCCCCTCGGCTGTTAATACGTAGTTTTTCCTTCTGGAGCATCAGTGATTCAGTTAAACTGAACACTGCTCAGTTTAACTGATCAGAACAAACAAGTGACTTGTGAACAACCATCACAAAGCAAAAAAAACAGTCACAGATCATCCAGGTAACCACACACAGTATTAAGAACCAAGGGTTCCCAAACTTTTGAAGAGGGTTGTTTTAATAATTTCAGCTATTTTTTTTGTCTTATGGACTATGTGTAAACATCTTTTATGTATAATATCTTACTCAGGACAGTACTAAATAAAAAACTACATGCATTTTGTATGATCTCTCTTATTTTGTTAAAATTATTCACATTTTCACAGATTCTGCGGGGTTTCCAAACTTTTGCATACCACTGTATATATTATTAACATAGCTTACTTGGCTGTTGGTAGATTTTGGAACTGACACAAAGGGAAACTACCTTATATGTTTATCGGCCAGTTGTACATGGTTATGTAACGTAATTAATCATCCTGGCACATATATCGGTCTGTCACTCATTTTTCATTTATTGTGATTTTTAAAGATGGTTGTGTTCGTTTACTGCCAGTCTGACACTTTGAATGCTGTGTAGAGTTTGTGTGGTGTCTTGTCTTGTAGAGTTTGAATTTGTGGTGGACTGATCTTTTTTTGTCTGTGTCACCACTGGCGATAGCCCTGACTCATGATTTCCACAGAGGTGTCAGCGACAGGCCGAGTGATGGTTGGAGGACTGTAACAGAAAAGGACAGAGGGAGGTTGTCGGTATAAAGCAGCAGCTTTTGTCAGTGTATTTGGTGGTCAGCAAGCTCTCAGCTGCACAGACACACATTAACCTTGGCAGAGGTCAGACCTCTGCCAGTCAGACCGGGCCAAGATTGGTGCCGCACTGATGCAGTAAACAGGTATCGAACTAGATCAAATTTAGAAGATACAGTGAGGTCACAGATTTTCACTGTGATTTCAATTTACTTTGATGTTTGATAATAGTTAGAATTAAGACATTAACATATCATGAAACATATCATTTAAGTGCTATATCTTATTATCTGTGGGATATTTTGAGCTGAAACGTCACAGACACATATTGGGAACACCTGGAAGTTATATTACATATTGTAAAAAAGGGGCATAATAGGTCTGCTTGAAACATTGTAAACAACTTAAATAGCATAAAGAAATTTAAAACTCTTAAACAACTCTTACCAACCTTACAATCAGCTGGCGCATAATAATGTAAAAGGTGAATTCAGTTCATAATTAGAAAACTGCGGAGAAGTGAGCTTATGCAAGAGCTTAAATGATGAACTGAATTGCAGACAGTCCTAAACGCCTGAAGATTTCAGACATAAGCCACATACACACACTGTAACCAGTAAGCTCAAATTGAAATATGAAATTGAGTTTCCCAGCCCCTGCCATCAGCGTCCAGCCATGTCATCTGCTGTTGGAATAAATAACCCTGATTGGACGAGGGGTTGACAACATGCACCAGCTGCCTAGCAGGCACCGCAGTAATTCATTTGCTGTGCAGATCTTCTTTCAGGGCCAATGCATCTAATTAGCGGCAGCTTTTTTTAAACCAAAGACCTCCATATTTAATTCATCCAATGAAATATTAGAAATGGATGTGGAAAATTTTCATATTAATATCTGTCATTAGCCATTATAATTTCCAAATCCTTCCATTTAGTCAAAGTGGAAGTATTATAGCTATTCTAAATACAAAACACTGATTTTCAATAAAGCATGCACATTTTCAGACACATCCAACATTTCAAAGCAGCAGTTTCAGATTAGGATGTGTCTCGTTCGGTTGATTTTCTCTTTAGACAGCAGATAAAACAATTACTTCATCTGTGTCACTGAGCCTAGAGTGGCTTAAAGATGCAATTAGGCTTTCACTCTGTGCTAATTTGGTTATCTGAGACCAATAGCATTAAAAACTGCTGCTCTCAGACCTTTAGTACAACTGATGACTGTGAAAAAACATACTGTCCCTTTTTCTGCATTATCTGTTGGGGCTGGGTTTTGTAGACCAGTATATTTTGTGCCTATTTTTACTCCCTTCTCCCTAGCTGTTCACTGATTTATTCATTTTGGGTGTTTTATTGTTTTGTCCTGTCCTTTTGACTGTACTACTAATTCGCCTCCTTCTCTTTCTCTTTTACACTCTGTGGTTCTTTATAGCGTGCTTGCTGCAGTCGGAGCTGGTGAATTACGAGCGGGTTAAGGAATACTGTTTGAAGGTCCTTGGACACCAGCAGGATCACTTTAAGGCCATGTACCGTGCTGGGATTGCCTTCTACCACCTGGGAGACTACGAGTGTGCCCTGCGTTACCTACGCGATGCCAAGTGCCGTGAACCCACAGGTAGGCTTTATGATCGCTTTATTATCCTGTAATATATACTATAATATTTCCTATAATACTATCCTTCTCAAATGGTTTTGCTTTCATGTTATAGAATTTTACATTGGACCCAAGTAGGGGTGTCGCAATATACCTGTATTGACGATAATCATGATATTTACGTAATGAAATATCATGTTAATCAGGGGTGCTGCGCTATACCGATATTGATGATAATTGTTATATTTAAATATTGAAATATCGTTATTGTGTTAATTAGGGGTGTCACAATATAGCGGCACTGACGATAATCGTTATATTTAAATATTGAAATACCGCTATCGTGTTAATTAGGGGTGTCACGATAAAGCGGCATTGACCATAATCGTTATATTTAAATAATGAAATATCGCTATTGTGTTAATTGGGGGTGTCACGATATAGCGGCATTGATGATAATCGTTATATTTAAATATTTCAGTATCGCTAGAGTGTTAATTAGGGGTGTCACGATAAAGCGGCATTGACGATAATCGTTATATTTAAATAATGAAATATCGCTATTGTGTTAATTAGTGGTGTCCAAAATGTACCAGTATTGACAATAATCGTGATATTTAAGTAATCAAATACCGTGTTAATCAGGGATGTCGCGTTATACCGGTGTTGACGATAATCGTTATATTTAAATATTGAAATATCGTTATTGTGTTAATTAGGGGTGTCACGATAAAGCGGCATTGACGGTAATCGTTATATTTAAATATTGTAATATCGCTATCATGTTAATTGGGGTGTCACGATAAAGCGGCATTGACCATAACCATTATATTTAAATAATGAAATATCGCTATCTTGTTAATTAGGGGTGTTGCAATATACCGGTACAATTCAGAAAGAGATGTTTTGTATGATGAAACATGATGAGAATCGACCTACGATTATAAAAGTATATGGATTATCTGTGTTCTTTAATCGATCTCAGGTATTTTCATATGGATATTTATTAGGGCTGTAACGATAATCGCACGATGTCGTGAGGCGCGTTTAGTCAATGAAGCCGGTACTTTGATTAGTAGTAAACCTCCATCACGTGCGTTCAGCTGGAGCGGCAAGTAATACACAGAGCCGTAAAGCACTGACAAGCTACGCCAAAATCGCGATCAGCCCTAATATTTATATTTTGATGCTAATTGACATAGTCCTTATCACTATACAGAATACTATAAAATAAGAATCAGTTCACAGAAGTTATTTAACACTCGATAAACGCTATAACGCTATAACGCTATAACGCTATAATTATTATTATTTAAATTTTTCAGGATTTTTATAGATATCACGTATATCATTATCATAAATTTTTAATGTCACAATAATTTTGTAACTGTTTCAATATTTGTTTCTTAGGGATTCACTAATATTAAAATTCTGGTCAATACAGCTAATCTGTTAATTAACTTCATGTTATGTCCAATATCCTATCTGTTTTGTCTAAATAAATATTAAAATCAGTGGTTTTAAATCAATCCAGATTTAAAATAGTTCCAGATTTTCAAATAGCTGTATCTCGGCCAAATATTGTCCTATCCCAACAACCTTATTTATTTAGCTTTCAGATGATGTATAAATCTCAATTTTAAAAAATTTACCCTCATGACTGGTTTTGTGGCCCAGAGTCACACTTCTTACGTTCTACACTTCATTCTCTCTCTATTCAGACACAAACGTGCTGCGATACATCCAGCTGACGGAGATGAAGATGAGTAAGACCGGTCAGCAGGTGCGTGAGAGTGGGAAAGAGTCATTGGGTTAATTCGACCCAACGCCCCCTCTCCATGCCACACCCTAACCCTGATAGAAAACCTCTCTTCTCGAGTCTCTCCCCCTTTTCCCACAATGCCCCCAACCCTTGGACAACCAGGATACATGTGCTGCGCCCCTCTGAAAGCAGACTCGAAACGGGCACAGCTACAGCACAGCACCCCGCGACTGTCTTTTCTCGCTCTGAGATTTTTCTGTCCCTTTAAATCCAATGTCCCCGGTGCTTTCCATTTCCCAGGTATTGAGAATTTGACTGACGAACAAAGAACACGAAGACGGCAAAAGAAGAAATGCTGTATTATACCGATATAAACAATGGGGGCTGACATTAAAACTTAAAATTACATAAGGAAATCAAAATGTGGAGAATTGAACCTGTAGGTAGAGAATAGAGTGAAAGCACACGTATCAAAGCCACACTGCTACTTAAGCGCAGATGATGAAGGTCGACGATTAGGCTAGTGACCTTTGAACTCACTCTGATCCATTGAGAAACACTCTCTCTACTCAATACAGAGGAGAAGCTGAGAGGTCAATGTTCAATTCACGCTCACCTGCCAACGCCTGTTCTGTCTCCTTTTTCTCTCTCTTGAATTTGGGCATATCTCAACGCAATTTCTGAACTGTTTCAATTCAAGGGCTAATTCAAGTGTTTGTAATTTGTCCTTTGATATCGATTTTGTTTTGCCTCTCGGTTTGCTGTACTATAGTGGTTTGAGCAAGTTGTTATCTTTCCCTTTCTCAAAGGTACAACATCCTCCGTACTAATGTTAGCAGGTGTTTTGTGAACCTTGTTGTCCATTTCCCTTGTATTGGATTGTCGCATAGCCCCTCCCCTGATGATGTCACAATGGTTATGCAGCCTGTTGGAATATTATTAACTAAAGGAGCCATATTAAAAACTCTTGTGTTTCTACACGAAACGGGATGAACAACATCTGAAGTGCTCGATAGAGGTCTGCTAAGCTTCAATAATGTATCTACCCCAAAAGATCAGTGTTAAGTAAAAGGACAAAAATACTCTGAGAATTGTAGTTTTGACAACCATTCATGTTTTACGGAAGCGTTACGCGTTTGTCCTCTTCTTAATGTTATGCTTTATTGAGCTTTGTTATGGAAACTAATGATGTTTTGTTACGAGGCAGAGGATTCATTTGAATGCGGAGACGCCTTTGACAGCACATGTCATTCTGAGTCTGGTTTGGATTAATGGCTTTGAGGAGATGGGGACAGACAGATGAAATTATCCATCTGACCTAATAGAAGACAGATTTAATTGTGTCAGTGGGACTCTGGGGATGTTGTGCCATGGTTTTCGATTGAGAAGACAGACTGATGAGATTCAGAGCCATACAGGCCATACAACCCCATCTCGTTGTTGCAGTGGCACTTGAGGAACATGGTGATAAAATTAGGTGAATTCGGTTATTTCCTCTTAATTTAAAAAAGTTTTATACTTACCGTGAGTAGAGCTTTTAGTGAATATGCAATCAAGACTCATATCTTCTGATTTATTCCACATGCAGCAGGTTGCCTTCTCATGGGCTGCCATGTCTAATAATAATAATAAAGACAACAATATCAATAATAATAATTATTAGTTAATTATTATGTAGTACTTTCTTAGTGCTCAAAGGACAGAAATGAAAATGAAGTGAATAGTAGTTGATACACACACAAATTAATACATCCACACTACTAGGTGTCAGTATATGCTTCTCTGGGAACTGAACATAAACAAAAACCTATTGCGTGCACCTTTTAATGCTCAAATCAACTCTTGATAGTGTAGTCATGAACAGATCGGCAAGAGAAATCAAGTGATCTCTTTCTGTGCTGTTCTAACCCAATCTCATGAGAAAACGTAACTATTTTACGAGGTGCCGATTTTGCATGAATTCATACGATTGGCTAAAAAACGTGAGATTTTTACCAAAACGTAAGCATTAAAGAGAGAGTTCAACTAAAAAATGAAAATTCTGTTGTTAATCGTCATCATGTCATTCCAAACTCGTAAGACTTTCGTTAATCTTCAGAACACAAATAAAGATATTTTTGATGAAATCCGAGAATTGTCACACCCTGCACTGATAGCAATGCAACTTCCATGTACAAGGCCAAAAAAGATAGTAAGGACAATGTTAAAATAGTCCATGTGACATCAGTGGTTCAACCGTAATTTTATGTACTTTGGTGCGCAAAGAAAACAAAAATAACGACTTTATTCAACAATTTCTTCTTTTCCATGTCAGTCTCTGCCACGCATTCACAAGAACACCACAACGCAATTTTGTTATCTTTGTGCACAAACGTTGTACATCAGAACGTCGGCTCCTGTGATGAAAAATGACACGGAAGAGAAGAAACTGTTAAATGAAGATGTTATTTCCTCGTAGCTTCATAACATTATGGTTGGACCACTGATGTCACATGACTATTTTATCGATGTTCTTACTACCTTTCTGGGCCTTGAAAGTGTCAGTTGCGTTGCTGTTTATGCAGGTTTAGAAAACTCTCGGATTTCATCGAAAATATCTTAATTCTCTGTTTTTGAAGATGAACGAAGGTCTTGGTTTGGAACAACTTGAGGGTGAATAATTAATGACAGATTTTTCATTTTCAGGTGAACTATTTAAAGTCCATTCCTAACCCCAACCAAAAACTAACTTTCAGTAGGACATAAGACGATCGTATGAAAAAGTACAAATGAAATTATACAAATTTAGCCACCAAAGTGTAAAATAGTTACGAATTGCCAAGAGAGTGTGTTGGCTGTTCTGACGCTTTCCTCCTTTCCAGCTCTGTCTCTTGTCTCTGTTCTGTGGCAGTTCTCTCTCCACCTTGCCTTTGATATGTTCTTTTGATTTCTGTAAATGGTAAAAGTCATTTTGTCTATAACAAAGCAATGCTGACAATGCTGATGTCCTGTAAAGAATCTCGGTCATCACCTTTGCTTCTTTCAGCTGTGGTCCATATGTCCTCATGTGCTGGGTCTCTTTCTACACAGATAGAGAAACATCAAATCTGACTGTTGTCGGTAGACAACACCAAAAGCACAAACTGGTTTATGGACAAGCAAATAAACTTACTGTACTTTACTTTTTTCTTGGATGTCACTTGAGGTATGTGTTTGTTGAATGTCAAAGTAGACTTGTGCGGTTAAAGACATATTAAAATGGTTGTCGAAAGCTTTACTTTAATAAATTGTTTTTATCGATATGTGAGAGAGCAAATGAGATGGATAAATAAAAGAGATTTATGGAAAAATATATTTAACATTGTGAGGGGCAGCTTTGTACCTGTGTATATGTTCAATATGTTCAGTTTTCCTCTTGTATCTTGGCTTATTTGTGATGTCTTAGCCTTGTTTTTTGTCTGATTGCCAGTCTGAGGATTCAGGGTTTGCCCTTTGACCTCCAGAAAGATAGGTCATCTGGGGTGGGTCTGGAGCGAATGACGAGGGATTTCGCAGATGAAGAAGGGGTGAGGGTACCCTACTGTCCCCAAAGAGAGAGAAAAATCCACTGGTTTCTTTTTCCTTTTTTCTTGCCTGTTCTGGAGAGAGAGAGACTTTGACCCTCTGGTTGTTCCGGTTACTATAATGTTAATGCATTACTGCGGTCATTCATTGCCTCTTTGGGAAGTACTGTACATGCTTCCACCGGACATCAGAAGACCTGCGAACTGGTTATGTTTACCTGCAAGTCCAGGAATGCACTATTGATTGGTATTTGAAGTCTACAAATAAAGTTTAAAAAGATAAACTGTAAAAGTATTATTGTTTGTTTTTTTAATGCAAAACCAATGTCTTTTAATGCAAAACCATTAAAATAGGATAGACAGCAATGCAACCACCATGTTCAAGGCCCAGAAAGGTAGTAAGGACGTTCACACTGTAGGCAAATGTGTCCCAAATCCAATTTTTTTGCTCACGTGATCTGTTTTTGTCATGACAGTGTGAACAGCACAAACCACATGGAATCTGATCATTTCAATTCCGATTTGTGCCACATGTGGTACTACATCCAATACAGGTCAAATGTTTTGCAATGCGATCGCAGTGTGAACAGTCATGTCGGAATTCATGCAACCTTTACGTCACTCTAGATCGACATTCGTCATAATTTCGCACTGACGGGACACCACACATCATGTTCTCACACAATGAAAAATACATTGCACACACTGTACATAAAACAGTCTTTGTAAACATGTCTGAAGATTTTGACGTGAGGATGACTTGCAATTTTTTGCCCAGCCTTACTTATTTGAACCAGAATATACAGATGATGAATTAAGAGAGATAGACTTTCAGTGTCAGAATGCTGGCTCTTCGTCATGGTACGTTCGTACTTATGCACGTCGAAGACTAACAGGGAAGAGAAGAAATGGTAACACTTTAGTATTAGAACAATTTCACTATTAACTAGTTACTTGTTAGCATGCCTATTATTAACATATTGGCTGTTTATTAGTACTTATAAAGTACCTATTTTGCACGACCATCCCTAATCCTACCCAATACCTGAACTTAACAACTACCTTACTATTAATAAGCAGCAAATTAGGAGTTTATTGAGACAAAAGCCGTAGTTAAAGAAGTCCACTTCCAAAACAAAGATTCACATATAATGTACTAACCCCATTGTCATCCAACATGTTGATGTCTTCCTTTCTTCATTCGTAAAGAAATTGTTTTTTGAGGAAAACATTTCAGCATTTTTCTTCATATAATGGACTGATATGGTGCCCCGATTTTGAACTTCCGAAATGCAGTTTAAATGCGGCTTCAAACAATCCCAAATACGGGAAAGAAGAAAGAAGGGAAAGAAGGGTCTTATCTAGCGAAACAATGGTTATTTTCATTAAAAAAATACTTTTAAAAATAAGGGTATGTCGAAAAACTCCAATTGTATTTTCTCCCTCAACTTCAAAAATAATTTCACAATCATCCTACATCACTGCAGAAGTACCGACCCAGTCTATGCAAAGTGAACAAACAAAGAAGATCAAACATCCTTAACAAAAAAGATAAAACGGCGATAAAGGGCGATTTTGAAGCTGAGGGAGAACATGAGATGAGAGAGTTTTTCAACATACCCTAACTGTTATAAACCAGGAAAAAACTGTCCAGGCAGAGTAAGACAAGACGAGCGTTTGACATTAAAAAGTATATAAACTGTATTATTTTTATGAAAATAACCGATCGTTACGCTAGATAAGACCTTTCTTTCTCAGCTGGGATTGTTTACAACTGCATTTGGGATCGTTTGAAGCCACATTTAAACTGTATTTTGGAAGTTCAAGATTGGGGGAACCATAGCAGTGCATTATATGAAGAAAAATGCTGAAATGTTTTCCTCAAGAAACATAATTTCTTTACGACTGAAGAAAGAAAGGCATGAACATCTTGGATGACAATGGGCACATTATATGTGAATCTTTGTTTTGGAAGTGGACTTCTCCTTTAATGGCTTGTTAATAGCGTGAACTGGACCTTAAAATAAAGTGTGAAGAAATTTTTTAATAAAGTTTTTAATTTTATTTTCTTTGCACGCAAAAAGTATTCTTGTAGCTTCATAACATTACGGTTGCAGAACTGATGTCACATGGACTATTTTAACAATGTCCTTGCTACCTTTCTGGGCCTTGCACATGTCATTGCTGTTCATGAATGTCAGAAAGCTCTCGGATTTCATTAAAAATATCTTAATTTGTGTTCTGAAGATGAACAAAGGTCTTACGGGTTTGGAACGACATGAGGGTGAGTAACTAATGACAGAATTTCCACCTTTAAGATTCACGAGAATTCTAAAACGTCTCTGATAGAATTTCACACATGACATGCCATTCTAAAAATGTGGTGCTCAAGTTAAAACAAGTTATTTTAAAAAATTCAATTTTGTGTTTGCTGTAGTGACTCATGCACTGATTTATACCATAGCTTTGAGCTTTGCTAAAATGTTTGAATGCACAAAAGCATGAATGAGAAATAAAAGCTAAAATGTTGAATGGCTCCCCACACAAAACTATCAGATGGCTTTAGAAGGTTTAAAATATGGTGCATATTGTAGTCATACTGACTACCTTTATGCCATTTTTATACATTTCAGAGCTGTTTACATATTGTATGTAAAAGAGCAGCATGGAAATTTTGCAAAAAAATCTTTGTTCTACTAAAGAAGTACGGTCATACAGGTTCAGAACAACATGAGGGTGAGTAAATGATGTTAGGATGTTCATTTTGGCCTGAGCTATTTATTTAATGTGCAAACAGTGCTGCTGGATCCGTACCTATTAGGTTTCTCTCTTCACAGCACTGAGCACCAACAGCCAAGCATCCAGAGATTCAGTGTTTGTCTGAATCCTCTACAGATTTTGATCTGTAACAGTGGAACCACCGGTTTCTCCCTCCTCCCTGTCTCTTTCCTCCATCTCTCTCTCTCTCTCTCTCAGTGGGACATGGTGTGTCTGTCACCACTGACTACCTTCCATAATCCAGGGCTGTGAATGTAAAAGGTGAGAGAAAAACACAAATGTACACACCTGAATAAAAACAGAAGGAAGATAAATGATGTGAAAGAAAATCTATGAAGAAGCAATTACAGATAACAAATTGCACAATGTTACACTGACAAAATCATTTGTAATATCAGAAAGGAGGATTATTATTAGTTAGGGGTGGCCGATTTGCACATTAGGAATTAGAAGGAAAAAGCAAAGAATTTGCTGCATGGAAAATACATAAACATTAATAAATCAATCAGAAAATAAACTGTCAAATCTAATGTGTACACGTGGAGGTCCAAATATGACCTGTGTGTGTAATTCTTTTGACACACTCCCTCATACGTTTGTCATGTCCACCATCTTCCCTTTTTATCGTTGTTGTTGCTTTTTATAGCATTGCCATGGAAGTGAAGTGTGGTTGCTAAGTAACTGGCTGGCGTCTGGAAGCGTAAAGACAGGCTGCTGCTGCTTTCACAGACAAGAGCAAAGGACGGGAGCAAAGCTATGTCTGTGTGTGTAGATACATGTGTAGCGAACGGTGGCGAGTCTGAGGCTGTTATGCTTTATTGTACGAAAACAGCTTCGGTCAGCTTTTTATACTGCACTGGAAGCAGAGTCAGGCCCAGTTTTTAGCATTTACTGTAACCTTCACTATCGTTATCGAGCAGTTTGAAGGTACTGATTGTACTTAAATATTTTTGGTTTTAAAAACACACATACTAAACCATTTTTTGTTTGTTTTCCATATAGTTATTTCTCTCTGTGGAGTTGAATACCTCAGTGTGGTATCTTCTCATTGTCCTCAGAGAACAAGCGCTGATGTAAACAGACCAGTCTGTGAGCGCGCGCGCACGTGCACGATGAAGCCAGGGATGCTGCTATGACCTTTAAGCTCTAACGCATTTATGTTTGCTTTACGAATTTATGAGATTTTTTATTTGATAAAAAGCAAGCGGAAGTGATATTAAAGCTGTTGTTTTTGTGCTTATATGAACATAAAAGCACAAAACAACATTCACTCTAGGAATCCATTGCGTCATGATTGTTCAACTTGCACTGTGGGAATTTGTCGACATCTAGTGTCCATTCTTGAAAATATATCTGTCTTGGTTTATTGTTCATGAATAAAATGATGGACTGAGCTTAAATCTTTTACATTTTAGAAGGTGAGATATTAATGTAACAAATCCTCACAATAAAAGATCTGTAATAAGACTTGTGCTACTAACAGTAATAAGTAAAATTTAACCGTGGATTGATTTGTTTTTATCTTTAAAACATTTGAATTAAAAGCTTATTTATGCATGCAACAAAATAAATAAATAAAAAAATAATGTCAGTTTAGCTGGAAAAATTGTAACTCAAAAATTATGTACAATTATAAAAATAATAATAATAATAATAATAATAATAATAATAATAATGACAATAACATATGCATAAATGCAATAAATAAATAAATAATGGCTGGAAAATTGTACCAAAAAATATTTATAATAATAATAACTTAATGCATAAATGTATTAAATTAAAAATATAAATAAATGTAGTAATAATAAAGAAAAATTGTAACTGAAAATTATTTAAAATGATATAATAATAATAATAATAATAATAATAAAGTTATTATTAAAAGCTTTTGCATAAACAAATAAGTGAATATTAACTTTGAGTATTATTTAAAATGATAATAATAATAATAACAACATTTAAATTAAACTTTTATACATGAATGCATTAAATAAATAAATACAACAACATTATAATAATAATAATAATAATAATAATAGTAAATATTAAAATTTAATGCATACAAAGACATTTGAATAAAGAAATATTAACTTGGCTGGAAAAATTGTAATTGAAAATTATTTAAAATGATATCATCATCATCATCATCATCATCATAAGTTAGTATTGCAAATATTAACTATGCAATTTTGCAAATATTAAAAATGTAACCAAAATTATTTTAAATAATAATAATAATAACTTGCATTATATAAATAAATAAATAATAGCTAAAATTGTAACTGAAATGATTTAAAATGATATGATGATGATGATAATAATAATATTATTATTATTAATAATAATAAAGTTATTATTAAAAGCTTAAGCATAAACAAACAAACAAATACATAAGTAAATATTTACTTTTAATATTATTTAAAATAATGATGATAATGATTGATGATGATGATGATGATGATGATAATAATAACACTTTAATTAAAAGCTTATGCATAAATGCATTAAATAAATAAATAATGTAAAAAAATGTACAATTGTAAAAAATTGTCATCATTATTGTAAGTTGCAAATATTAACTTAGCTAAAAAAAGGAATTAAAAATTATTTAAAATAATAATAATAATAATAATAATATAGTTAAATAAATAGCTGGAAAAAATGTAATAATAAATTATTGTTGCATTGTTTAAAAAAGACAAGACAGGATTTGACGGAAAATGAGAATCAAAACCAACACGTCACTGCTTGTAACAATTATTTTAATAAATACTCTTAGTGTTCCTCACACAGGAAATAAGGGGGTGGGTTCGTTCAACCCCTGCACAGAGAATTACCCCATACAAATGATAACAATAAGAACACAAAACCACATGCACACACACGCGTCCGCTCACACACACTCACATACAGGCATACTCATTGGCGGACAGTCAAAAAAATACTGTCTACTACCAGATTTAACGGTTCAGCACAATGAATTTGAAAACCCTCCAGTGTGCGTTTCTCAGCACCATTCAGTCCGTTCAAAGAACATCCTGTATTTCCTGCACAAGTCTAACGTCACTAATGATCTCATCACATGTCTCTTTCCATGTGCCCTGACATGACAGTGTCCTTCAGATTGCTCTCTGTGGTGACGCATGCTCAGATCTGGTGTATGCATACTGTTCCTTTCTCTTCAGTTGAATTGTTCAGTAGGTGGAGGAAGAACGTCACTTAAGGAGGTAAGGAAGTCTGTCTGGTACATAAAAAAACAGGTAGTACATGTTTGCTTTTTATTGCCAATTGTTACAAAACCCTAATTTTCCCACTGCGCATCTTTTCTCCTGAAAATGCTCCTTATAGGAGCTGACATTGTGTTGAGGAGAACAGAAGCTTTTCAGATGAGTTTATGATGAGAGGGGGAAGTAAATGCTTTTCACTTGAAACACTCTAGAATGAGCGGAATTGGGGCTTACTCATCCTTTTTTTTTTCAGATTGACATGCACAGCAAGAAGCACTTTCCACGAATAGGGTACAAAAGCTTAAGCTTCAAAAAATGTGGACCGCAGGAAGTTAAACTAATTATTACATTAAACGTTAATTAATTTCCTGTAAGATTTGCAACTTGGTTACCAAAATTTGGGACATATACACTATTGTTTAAAAGCTTGGATCAGTATGTACTCAGCTGTTTTTCGCATTGATAAGAAATGTTTTTTGAGCACCAAATCAGCATATTAGAATGATTTCTGAAAGACACTGAAGACTAGAGTAATGGCTGCTCAAAATTCAGCTCTACCATCATAGGAATAAATTACATTTACATTTACAAGTGACATTTTATGCTTTTAAGGACATATGAAAATGACATGTATTATTTAGCAAGCCTGTAACCTCCTAAATCAATGATTGAAACAAACATTTTTGGCAAATCCAGGTAATTTACCATATAAATATGATGATTTTTATGTATGGTCAGACTGAAGGAATTCCCAAAGTGGGTTTTTAAAATAATGTCAAATATTTAAAGAACAATTTAATTGACAGCAGTCGTCCTAGAGGCGAAGTTGTTCAGAATGAGGAGATCGATTGTATGATGCGAAGATCTGTATGCATGAATGTCTGAACATTTTCTGCAATTTGAGGTCATTTACCATAGAAATACAGTGTTTTTGAATCCTGTTATAGTGCCACCTGTGGTATGATCTCCATAAAACTTTGCATGCTTGTTTAGATTTAGCTGTCACCAGGTTTTGTGAAGTTTTGAGTTTTCTTTTAGGCTTTATAGGGCATATTTTGGGTATATTTGGACAGGCTTCTTTTCCAAACAACCCTTTTATAGCTTCCCAAAGGGTAAATTGCATTTTTTTTTTTTGGTAATTATTGACCTGGGGCAGCTGTGGCCTAATGGTTAGGGATTTGGGCTTGTAACCAGAAGTTTGCGGGTTTGAGTCCCAGGTCTGTCAGGGATTGAAGGTCTGTGTGTGTGCACTTGGACGGGCAGAGCACAAATTCTATGGGTCACCATACTTGGCCTTTCCTTTTCTTAGAGTCCAGAGAATTGTACTGCAGTGTGTGTATGTGTTTTTTTTGTTTGTTTTTTGTTCAGATAGGAAAAAACCTAGGACTAGTTCTCAATATTTAACAAATGTTTTGATTGACAGCAGTGGTTCTAGAAGCAGAGTTGTTGGGTCTATCATGTGACACGAATATTGTTTGTATGTGTGAAAAGCCGGAATGTAGAGTTGTGTACTTAGCCATCTAGTGACCGATTTCTTTCAAGTTTCTCACAGACCTTTAGAGTCAAACAGGCCCACTGAGTTTTGTTCTGATTGACCTCCTTTAACTTTGTATAATAGGTGCTCAATTTCATCTGCCAATGGCAGCCATGTTTTTTGAGATACACAAATGTCCTTATGTACACTTGTGGCCCTTTGGACTAAGACTGTGCATACCAATTTTCATGTTGATAGGACAAACGGTTGTGTAGTTATAGCCATTTTGGGATTTTTTCCCTCTTATAGTGCCACAAAATGGCAAAACGCGATTTTTTTATCATGTGAACTCTGATCGAGTTCTTACGTAAGTGTACTGAGTTTGTTGAAGATCTCATTCTGTTCAAAAGGGGCAGAGCCCTTTGGAATCCTTTGTGATGGTGAGTCGAAAGCTCAACTCTTCTTTTTGATAATCATTGACATTTACTCTCTAGAGAATCTTCTTGCACCACTTTGGTTCTGATTGGGCGAAAAACCTAGGACTAGTTTGCAAAAGCAGGTTTTTCAAAAAATCCAAAATACTGGAAAATTTCGCCAATATTGAATCCGTTTTGTCCAACGTGAACCAAGGATTCCAATGACATAAAACATTAGCGCCCCAGTGAGCCCAATTAGGGCAAGCCTCAATGACGTTGTTGACGGTGTGAATACCATCTCTTCAAGTTTTAAGTCTTTACAACTTATCCGGCGTGAGCCAAGGATTCCAATAACAGAGGACTTGAGCTTGCGACTAACAGTTTAGGAGTTATGAGTGATTTCATACTTTTGATCACTGTTGCACCCCCGTCAGTCCGATTGGGGCGAGCCTTACAAGTTCCCTGTCCCTTTCAAATGTTTTGGTGTTCCTTTGCGATGGTGAGGCGAAAGTTCAACTTTTTAAATAATAATATTGATATTCACTCTCCAGAGAATATTTCAGCACCACTTTGTTTCCAAACAGCTAGTTTCGCAAAAGTAGATGTGCATTTTGTCTGGCGTGAGCCAATGATTCCAATGACAAAAGACACTCGAGCATACAACTAATGGTTTAGGGGTTATGAGCGATTTTGTATTTTCGATTGTTGTAGCGCCCCTGTCAGTCCGACTGGGGCAAGCCTTGGTGATGTTGTTGACAGTGTGACTACTACCATCCCTCCAAGTTTCAAGTCTCTACAACTTGTCTGGTGTGAGCCAAGGATTCCAATAACAGAAGACCCCTAAGCCTGCGACCAATGGTTTAGGGGTTGTAAGAGATTTCATACTTTTGATCAATGTAGCGCCCACGTCAGTCCGATTGGAGCGGGCCTTGGTGACATTGTAGACGGTGTGAGTACTACCATCCCTCCAAGTTTCAAGTCTCTATGACTTGTCCGCCGTGAGCCAATGATTCCAACAACACAAGACACTTGAGCCTGTGACTAACCATTCAGGAGTTATGAACGATTTCATACTTTTGATCACTGTAGCGCCCCTGTCAGGACAATTTGGGCAAGCCATGGTCATGTTGTTGATGGTGTGATACTACCATCCCTACAAGTTTCAGGTCTCCACAATTTACGCTTTGGTCATGTGACCTCGGATAGAGCTCTTACATAAGTGTTCCCTGCCCATTTTAACGTTTTGGCGTCCCTTTGCAACAGTGAGTCGAAAGTTCAACTTTTTTGATAATTATTGATATTCACTCTCAGGAGAATCTTTCAGCACCACTTTGGTTCTGATTGGCTAGTTCGCAAAAATTCAAAATACCTGAAAATTTACTTTTGATTGCTGTAGCACTCCCGTCAGGGCAATTGGGGTTATTCAAGTTATGTCTCTACAACTTACGGTTTGGTCTGCCCAATTAGTTTTACCTCGAGATTGCTGATCTATGAACATTCTAACAATTACCATAGGGTTTCACCAATAAAATATATATGCAACCTTGGCAAACATAAAAAAAAATCTTTCCAACCTCAAACACTAGTGTAGAATTGATTTGGGATTACTAAATAGAGTTTATATAGAGTTTTCTGGTTCATTTGATTTTGTTGTTTTCTTGCAATAAACATAAAAATAAATAGATAATACATTTTAAAAAAGAAGAAAAGTGTTGCTAATAGGGCTATCAATAGGGGCTACAGAGATTGCTTTTAGCTGCTGTGGGTGGGGCCTAAACAATGTGACATCACACTGCTTTAGAATCAAAAACATGGTATTTATGCCTCTAATGCTTGAAAAAAGTGTACCCTATCCTTGGAAAGTGCCAAGTACCTCCACACATGGAGAGAAAGCATCTGCTCATGTTTCATTTCACGTTTGGACTGCTCTCACATTCTGATTAGGTCATGCAGAGAGTCGTTTGAGATGTAGTTTGTTTTTTCCAAAAAATAAAAATATAAAATTCTTATGGTACACCTATTTTTTATATTGTATCAATATATTACAATGAATGCAGATCCCTGTATCATTGCAGTTAAATGCATACACAATTCTCCTGATTGTAAATACAGAAAGCATCACTGAACTTTACAATGTACACACTGGAGGGGATGATGTGGAGAAAAAAAAACAACAATTTGTATTTTTCTTCCAGGCCAAAAAACGGGTTGTAACCATGATGATAATGAAGAGGCGAGAGACTGGCCCTATGATAACAGAGATATGGACAAACAAGGAGGGTCACAGACCTACAGTAGTTAGACTGCCCTCTTCTGCTCACTACAGGCCACTGTTTAACCAACCGATCTCAGCTGTTACGAGGCCCATTAAACTCACAGCGAATGAGTCACTGCGGACAAGCTGAGATAAACAAATCAAGGTCATTTATCTCTTAACCTGTCCAGAAGGCGTCTGTCTAGCTACTGCAGAGGGCAGCTTTTCCATTAGAGCTGCCAGAGAACGTGGTCTGATGGGATCACGGGGCAAACTGTGGGGAAACCTCTTACGACGGACGACCACAGAATGCTGGTTCGAGTGGGGTTTCTGTCTTTCTATGAGAATTGTTGACCGCATAGAGTGGCCTGTGGGTGTTGTCCGCACAGGGGGACAGTGCTGTCCTGGCTCTGGCCTTCCATGTCCATGTCGAGAAGGCTTTGATGGACGACACCCACTCCGGCGCTCACTCCGCTGTCACCCGAGCCCAGCGGACTGTCGCAGCTGCTACCTGGAGACGAACTGAGCGTCTGGGATAGAGATGATAGTTTCCAGGGGTCCGGACGTGCCCGAGCCGGGGTGGGTCGGGGGCGGGGAGCGAACTCAAGGGTTTTGGGACGCTCGAGTGTGCCCGTATGGCTGTCTGGCTCTGGCACGGGAATGGGGGGAGGAGGTTTGCGCCGATGGGCTGAGGGGTAGATCATAGACGGGTCAGGCAGGCGTGGAATGTCAAGAGTTTCACGAGAACCTGGAGAACACATGAAGGACTTTTTAAGTAACATAATTCACAAACAAGATATTTAAAAAATAAAAACGTGATTAAATCATATTTTATCCAAAAATCAACAGAGATGAGAAATTGAATTTTTCTTAATGAGGCTTACTTTTAATACCATTACGATTTTTATAACATGCAGTTGCAAGTTGCAAATTGGCCAGAAGTCACAATTGCGAATTTACATCTCACAATTCTGAGGAAACAAGTCAGAATCGTGAAATATAAACTCGGAATTGCGAGGAAAAAATTCAGAATTGAGAGATAAAAAGTCAGAATTGTGAGATGCAAACTTGAATTTGCAACAAAAAAGTCATAATTGTGAGTTTATATCTCACAATTCTGAGAAAATAAGTCAGAATTGCAAGATATAAACTCGGAATTGCGAGAAAAAAGTCAGAATTGCGAGATATAAACTCGAAATTGCTAGAAAAAGTTAGAATTGCGAGATTAAAAGTCAGAATTGTGAGATATAAAGTCAGAATTGCTAGAAAAAGTCAGAATTGCGAGATTAAAAGTCAGAATTGTGAGATATTAACTTGGAATTGCCAGAAAAAGTCAGAATTGTGAGCTATAAACTCGGAATTGCGAGATATAAACTTGGAATTGCGAGAAAAAATTCAGATTTGAGAGATAAAAAGTCAGAATTGTGAGATATAAACTTGGAACTGCGAGAAAAAAGTCATAATTGTGAGATGCAAACTTGAATTTGCGAGAAAAATGTCAGAATTGCAAGTTTATATCTCACAATTCTGAGAAAATAAGTCAGAATTGCAAGACATAAACTCGGAATTGCGAGATATAAACTTGGAATTGCCAGAAAAAGTAAGAATTGCGAGATTAAAAGTCAGAATTGCGATATACAAACTCGAGATTTAAAAAAGATCACATTTGCAAGAAAAAAATCACAATTGCGAGTTTATATCTTACAATTCTGAGCAATGTCAGAACTGCAAGATATAAACTCGGAATTGCGAGAAAAAAAGTCATAATTGCGAGTTAATATCTCACAGTTATTAAATTAGGATTCACGAAAATTAGTTTATATCTTACAATTCTAAATAAAGTCAGAACTGCGAGATATAAACTTGGAATTGCAAGAAAAAAGTCATAAATGCAAAATTTATATCTCCCAAAATTCTGAGAAAAAAAGTCAGAATTGCAAGATATGAACTCAGAATTGCATGAAAAAGTGACACTGTGACAATTATTTTCATAAAGCACAATTAAAATATAATTATTTTACTTTAATATGAAAATAAAACATAATTTGCATGATTAAAAGAAAAACATATATATACATATACACACTGTGATAAATATATGTGTGTGTATATATGTATATATAATATACAAAATAATATAATATGTTAATATAAGTAATATACAGAAATAAAATACATCTATATTATGTTTAATATATTAAGTATTATATATGCTGAACTGTACTAAATTTAATATACCCTGTAATCTACAGCAACAAAAATAAAATAAATCAGAATAAATATAAGATTAAATATATTTGAATGTAAATGCTTTGACAGAGATTCACCCAATAACAAATAGTATTTAAAGTAAAATGTTGTACCTGTATATGGCGTAATAGTTAGGGCTTGTGCAGGGGGGAAGGGCATACTCCCATCAGAGGGTGTGCGCCGATGCCCCACGACTGTCTGCGCTCGAGGACGAATGGCCCCATCAGAGGGCGTCCGGCGGTGCCCACGGTTTAATGCCATAGCTGCAGAGACGTGGGTGGGAGTGAGGGACTGATTGGGCTCTCGTTTAAAGCTCTCCGCCCTCAGGTCCAGCAGAGGGTTTAATGACGGCGCGGGAGAGACCACCGGATGAGCACTACTAGGGGTCGGGGCAAAGTCATCAGGATCAGAGGGCAACAGGGACTTGGTGGAGTTGCAGTCAGAGAGGGAGGACAAAGAGAGGAGGGTAACGGAAGGTGATGGGTCCATGCTGGGCAGGGTGGAGTCGTGATGGCGGTTATGGGACAGGGAGAGTGACAGTGTACGGCTGGGTGGAGAGGTGCTACGTCTAAATCGGCCTGTGCGCTGAAATAAACCCTCCTTCTTCTTTCTCTGCTCCTCTCGGATGTCCTGCTCATCTTGACTCATCTGAACGCATATGAATAAATACTGTCACAGTAGTTCAACAGTAAAGTTGAATAATAATACAATCTATAGCAATAAATATAAAAAGCAAATCTATCTAATAAGTATGGAAGCCCATTTCCAGCATGGAATAAAAAATAAAAAAAGGTAATTGTGACATTTTATCTCGCAATTCTCACTTTTTTTTCTCAGAATTACGAGATACAAACTTTCAATAGGAAATTATTAAAGTCAGAATTGTGAGATATAAACTCAATACTGACTTTTTTTCTGAGTTGTGAGTTTATGTCTCACAACTCTGACTTTATAACACGTAATTGGAAGTTAAGTCAAAATTGCGAGATATAAACTCGGAATTGCAAGTTAAGTCAAAATTGCAAGGTATGAACTCGGAATTGCGAGAAATAAACTTAGAATTGTGAGATCCAAACTTGAATTTGCGAGATAAAAGTCATAATTGCAAGTTTATATCTAACAATTCTGAGAAAAAAGTAAGAATTGCAAAGTATAAACTCGGAATTGCTAGAAATAAACTCAGAATTGTGAGATCCAAACTTGAATTTGCAAGATAAAAGTCATAATTGCAAGTTTATATCTCACAATTCTGAGAAAAAAGTAAGAATCGCAAGGTATAAACTTGGAATTGCCAGAAAAAAAACCCCAGAATTGTGAGATATAAACTCAGAATTGCGAGAAAAGTCAGAATTGAGAGATAAAAACTCAGATTTGCAAGAAAAAAGTCAGAATTGAGAGAGAAAAACTCGCATTTGCAAGTTTATATCTCACAATTCTAATAAAAACGTCCTAATTGCGAAATGTAAACCCAGAATTACGGGAAAAAAGTCTGAATTGTAAGATACAAGTTCGAATTTGCAAGGAAAAAAAGGTCAGAATTGCGAAATATAAACTCAGAATTGCAAAAAAAAGTCAGAATTGCAAGATATAAACTCAAATTTGCAAGAAAAGAGATAAAGAGAGATAAAAACTAGCATTTGCAAGAAAAAAGTTTGTGAGTTTATAACAATTGTGAGTTTATATCTTACATTTCTGAGAAAAAAATCAGAATTGCAAGATATAAACTTACATTTGCGAGGAAAAAAGTCACAATTGCAAGTTTATATCTAACAATTCTGAGAAAAAAACTTGGAATTGCGAGGAAATATTTATATAATATAAATATATATATTATATTATAATATATTTTATTTTTTGGTGAAAAGTGAGCTGAACATGTCTTTGTAGTAGTAGTAGTATTTAAAAATGTAATTATTCACATATGATAGCCCAAATAATTCAAATGATTTAATAATTACTTAATATATAATGATTTTTTTGTGAAAATATAATTTTTTAAAAATATTAAATTACAACTACTAATTTACATAAGTATTACAATTAAATGTATAACAATAACAAAGTAATAATTAATATCTGTAGTCTTGTTTATAATAATATACTCATTAAAAATGGATTAAAAAAACACTACTATCAACCCTCCAGTTAAACCTCTCATAATGTGTACCTGTTGTCGTCCCAGCTGAAAAATGTCAGAACCCAAGCCCACAGCGGCTAGTATGGAGGCACAGCCCAGCAACAACAGGTCGCTCTTTTTCCTCTGGCTGCAGCGCCGAACTGAATCCTGTGAGCCTATTCCTGGCCCTACACCCGCTGATCCTAAACCCACCTCCTCCATCGCTCCATTACTGCCCAGCTCAGGAGCCAGGCGTCCAGGGGAACTGTCATCAAACTCACAGTGCTCCTCTACACAGAAGATAAGTTTGGTTAATTACTAATGAATAATCACGACCATCTATAATTTCAATTGATATCAGTTATTAATCCATTTGATGTACTGTATTGGGTCATAATGTTCAAATTTAAAGCAGGTTCATTATATGTCTATAAGCATAGTGTGATTCAAACTCACCCATTTCATTTAGGCTTGAGAATCCAGCTGTCATAGGAGCATGTTTTGGGGACTTTCCCAGATTTGGAGCACTGGAGGACCACACCTTACCCTCCCCGAGTGACTTTAACCTGAAAAAAAAGGTGCTCTGATTACATTTCAATAAAAATCAGTGGTGTGCAGTGGTGTTTTGAAATGAGGAGTCCTTCAAGTTTTTTTTTTTTTTAATCAACCGTAAAAAATTCATGTCCCAGTCACATTTTCTAGGTTAAATAAATGTTACTTACAGAAAAAGAAAAAAAAAACCTATTTTATATTTTTACATTAACAATGAAATCAATATTCTATTTATTAAAGCCAAGAATAAATCTAATCAATTTAGTGTTTTTAAGCCACTTTACATTTATTCAAAAATAATAACTCAAGGCTTTTCTCATCCAATATTTTAAGAAGACATCTCCTCCCTTGCCTCCTTGGAGAAAATGACTCTAATATATTATTACAATTATGAGCGGACTAAAATAAAATAGTTAAATAAAAAGAAAATATTCTTTTGGTCTACCTATCCTCTCCACCAACTCTCTCGCGCTGATGTGTGGAGCTGGGTCCCCATGTTCGGCCCTTCTTCTTGGTCCCTAAATCTTCTTTCTTACACACAGCCGTCCGGCCCCACGTCTTCCTTCCATCACTGGGCGTCACTAGACCACACAGCAATACAAACACATTTCAGAACACATTACAGTGCCTTGCAAAGGTATTCATACCCCTTCATTTTTCTCATGTTTTGTTATGTTGCAGTCTTATGTTAAACTGCTTTAAATTACTTTTTTTTCCACATCCATCTACACTTCATACACCATAATGACAAAGCAAAAACAGGATTGTCCTAACTTTGTAAATTTATTTAAAAAAATTACATAAGTACATTGCATAAGTATTCATACTCTTAACTTAGTACTTAGCTGAAGCACCTTTACAGCCTCAATTCTTTTTGGGTATGATGCGACAAGTTTTGCACATTAGCATTTGACAATTATCTGCCATTCTTCTCTTCACCTCTTTACCTCTCAAGCTCTGTTAGGTTGGGTGTGGGCAGACACACATTTTCAGGTTTCTCTAGAAATATTTGATGGCGTTCAAGCCAAGGCTCTGGCTGGGCCACTCAAGGACATTCACAGAGATGTCTATAAACCACTCTTGTCCTGTTGGAAGATGAACCTTCTGCCCAGTCTGAGGTTCTGAATGATCTGGACTGGGTTTTCATTAAGGCTACTACTTCTATGAGTCCTTCAGTCCCTGCCACTGAAAAACAGCCACACAGAATAAGGCTACTACCACCATACTTTAATGTTGTGATGGTACTGTGCAGGTGTGGAGCAGTGCCTGATTTCCTTCAAACATGACGCTTGGAATTGAGGTTTATCAGACCTGAGAATCTTGTTTCTGCAGTCTGAGGGTCCTTTAGGTGCTTTCTTGCAAATGCCAAGTGTGTTTTGATGTGTCTTCACTGAGGAGAGTATTGAGTCTTACCACAGCGCCATAAAGCCAAGACTGGTGGAGTGTTGCAGTGATGTTTGTCCTTCTGTAGGTTTCTCCTATCTCCACATATGATCATGGAGCTCGACTAGAGTGCCTATCAGGTTCTTGGTCACCACTCTAACCAAAGCTCTTCTGCATCAATTGCTCAGTTTGGCAAGGAAGCCAGCTCTAGGAAGAGTCCTAGTTGTTTCAAACTTCTTCAATTAAGGTTAATGGAGACTACATGCTTCTGTGAATCTTCAATACAGCAGAATTTTTTCTGAACTCTTCCCCAGATGTGTGGCTTGACACAATCCTCTCTCTGAGCTCTACATGCATTTTTTTTACCTCAGGGTTTGATTTTTGCTCTGACATGCATTTTCATCTGTTAGACCGTATATTAAGAAGTGTGTACCTTTACAAATCATACTCATTCAATTGAATTTGCCACAGGTTAACTTTGCTCGAACTGTAGTAACATCTACAAGTGATTTGAAAGCTCCTGAGCTAAATTTCAACAGTCCCAGATAAGGGTATGAATACTTATGCAATGCATTTAAGTTTTTTATTTTTACTAAATTTGCAAAGATGTTAAAACCAAAGATGTTTTTTGCTTTGCCATTATTTGTGTAAGAAGTGTAGATTGATGTGGGAAAAAGTAATTTAAAGCAGTAATTTAAAGGGGTATGAATACTTTTGCAAAGTAAGATTGCTACCTAACTGAACATAAAGTATAAATTACATAGAAACACAAGTATGTAAGCTAAGACAGTCTCAATGTACTTCAGATGCATTCAACTCTTTTAAGTGGTATTGATTCTTGGCACATGGCAATGCAGATGTACATCAATATTTACTAAACTACTTCAGCAGTGTACTCAGGTCCTTACTTATTCTTCTATATAAAAGCAAACCATTCACGCATTGACTTACAACGTATGGCTCTGAGGCGAGGGATGACCCCTGGGCTGGCTGGAGGAGTGGTGCTTTCACTACCCTGACCTTTCCTCTTGTCCACGCTGGGTGATGCTTGCACTGTGATCTTATGTTCAAAACCTGTCACAGACAGATGCTGTCAGAGACTTACAGAATATTTAGACTGAACGATTCCTGAAGGATCATGTGACACTTAAGACTGGAGTAATGGCATTACATCATAAATTATAATAAAATAGACAACAGTTATTTTAAATTGTAATTACATTTCAGAATATTTCTGTTTTTACTGTATTCAATGCAGCCTCAAAAAAGACTTCTTTCAACAATAAACAGTAGTAATTATTCCAAACTCTTGACCATTAGTGCAAATTCACATTCCACCCACCAGATGGCAGACTGATGCAGTTGCTGTCTCTGCCAAGTTTGAGCAGTCTGCTCTTTTTGAAGTGGCCTTTGCGTTTTTTCACGTGTGGTTTCTCTTGATACATCTGATGGATGATGATGTTGAGCTCTCTCTCCACAATGTCGATCTCCCTCTCGGCTAACTCCTGCTCGCGTCTCCTCAGATGCTCCTCTTGCTCCCTCTGCTCCTCAGCTGCCCGTGCCAGAGCTTCCTCCCAGGAACGCAACTCCTAATGAACAGGCGATTATTTAGACTACTAATCCACTAAGCTTACAAGTTATTGCTTAATATTGTTTCTAGTGTAATTTCCTTAAGCGCAAGTGATTAGATTTCCCACACAACAGGCTCTCCTTGGTCCCTTTTATATATTGGTTCACAATACTTGTGTGTAAACAAACATACATTATAGTCTTAACGGCAAAATCTGTACTGTATCTTTATTAGATCGAACATTTATAAAATATCTATAGTTGAGGTCAAAAGTTTACATACACCTTGCAGAATCTGCAAAATGTTAATTATTAAAAAAAAGCCAAAAATTAGGGGGGATCATTTAAAATGCATAATACTGACCTGAATAAGATATTTCACATAAAAGACAAGAGAAAATAATAGTTGAATTTATAAAAATGACCCTGTTCAAAAGTTTACATACACTTGATTCTTAATACTGTGCTGTTACCTGAATGATCCCCAGCTGTGTTTTTTTTAGTGATAGTTGTTCATTAGTCCCTTGTTTGTCCTGATCAGTTGACTGTATGATTTTGAGACATTAAGAGACTCTTATGCAACTTTTACAGAAGGTTCAAACACTCACTGATGCTCCAGAAGGAAACACAATGCATTAAGAGCTGGGGGTGAAAACTTTTGGAATTTGAAGATTGGAGTAAATATAACTTTTTTTTGTCTTCTGGGAAATATGTAAGCATCTTCTGTAGCTTCAGAAGTGTAGTGCTAAATTCAAAAAAACATGACATTTAGGCAAAATAACAAAAAATTACACATCTCCATTCTGTTCAAAAGTTTTCACCCCATTGTGTTTCCTTCTGAAGCATCAGTGAGTGTTTGAACCTTCTGTAATAGTTGCATATGAGTCCCTCAGCTGTCCTCAGTGTGAAAAGATGGATCTCAGAATCATACAGTCATTGTAGGAAAGGGTTTAAATGCACAACAATGCTGAAAAATAATTTTTGGGACCTAAAGGATTTTTCTGAAAAATGGCAGGCAGTTTTCTGACCCTCCATAAACAGCAACGCAACTACCACGTTCTATGTCAAAGACTGACATGCAATAGAAAAACTTGTTGAAGAAAGTTGTTTTTGTTTGTATTTTTTTCTTTGCGCACAAAAAGTATTCTCATAACTTTATAACATTACAGTTTACCAACTGACTACCAACTGAGAACAATGTCCTTACTACCTTTCTGGGCCTTGAACATGGTAGTTGCATTGCTGTCTATGCAGGGTCAGAAAGCTCTCGGATTTCATCAAAAATATCTTAATTTGTGTTTCGAAGATGAACGAAGGTCTTATGGATTTGAAACGACATGACGGTGAGTAATTAATGACAGAATTTTCATTTTTGGGTAAACTATCACTGTAAACATTAATTTATGGTCCTAACCTTCTCCTTTGCTCGTAGTTCATCAAACATCTGCTGGATCTCCAGCCTCCAGTCTTCCTGCAGGGAATGGAAAGACTCGAGGGGCATCTGGAACATGGCTGATTGCTCAATGTCCACCAGCCTTTTTAAGATACTCCCGAAAGAAGGACGTCCATGTGGGTTAGGACACCAACACTCTACAGAAAGAGAGATAAATAATGGTTAATGTGATGTAAAGAGTGGATATCTTAAAGGTCAGTGTTCCATGTGGTTCAACCAAAATTGTTCTTACCTCCCAGCAGCTGTGCAAAGGCCTCAGGGCAGGTGGAGGGGATGGGAAGGGTTAGCTTGTTCATAGCAACTCCATAGGCCACAGCCAAAGCATCAATTTCACGGTATGGCACCTCACCAGTCAGCAGCTCCCAGAGTAACACTCCAAAACTGACATGAAAAAGACCATAATCAGGCACAAAACCTCTAGTAAGGCCGCAGAAGATAGTCCAGAGGAGGACGGAAGCTCACCTCCACACATCGCTGCTTTTGGAGAACAGGGACAGCTTGATGACCTCTGGAGCCATCCAGGCATACGTGCCCGCTGCGCTCATCTTCGTGGTGCGATGCCATTCCCGAGCAAGCCCGAAGTCTGTGATCTTCAGAGTCTTCCCACTCAGGTCGTCTCTCTCCACAGGCTCCAGAATCAAAACTGAGGGAGGAGTAAAATGAAAAACAGAGAAATATGAAGCCAAAGTGGGTTGGAGTGAATTTTGGCTATTTGTTGATATTTCCGAATAATGAATAGTAGAAACAACAACAACTTCTGCTGGTAATATCTGGAAATTAGTCTCAGCGGTGCTCATCAGAAGTCAAACCAGATCATTTGGCAAGCAGAAGCTGTACACAAAGATGGCAAACAATATGCTTGATTTTCACTTAAGATAAAACTGAAATGAAAACGTGTAACACGTTTGAGTCATATGACAATGACACAATGTGAGAACCAGTGCAGTATTTGTGTACACAGTGACACCTCACAAAAACTACACAAAACTGCTTGTACAGATGATCTTAGATCAGAATCATATTCATTTTTAGCCCAGAAAATGAAAATTCTCTCATTAATTACTCACCCTCATGTCGTTCCAACCCATAAGACCTTTGTTTATCTTTGGAACACAAATGAGGATATTTTGAATAAAATCCAAGAGCTTTCTGACCCTGCGTAGACAGCAACCCATTAAGGACATCATTAAAATAGTCCATGTGGCATCAGTGATTCGACCTTAATGTTATGAAGCTACGAGAACTCATTTTGGTGCATAGAAAACAAAAATTATGACTTGATTCAATGATTACTTCTCGTCTTCTCTTCCATGTCAGTCTTCGACATGCATTCATGAGAGCTCATGAACACACGTGAAAGACTGACACGGAAGAGAAGAAACAGTTGCATAAATTTGTTATTTTTGCTTTCTTTGCACACAAAAAGTATTCTTGTAGCTTCATAACATTACGGTTGAACCACTGATGTCGCATGGACTATTTGATGATGTCTTTACTACCTTTCTGGGCCTTCAATGTATCAGTTGCACTGCTGTCTATGCAGGGTCAGAAAGCTCTCGGATTTCATCAAAAATATCTTAATTTGTGTTCCGAAGATGAACGAAGGTCTTACGGGTTTGGAACGACATGGATGAGTAATCAATGACAGAATTTTTATTTTTGGGTGAACTGTCCCTTTAAAGATGTCACAATTTATGAGTTCAGGCTTGATGTAAACATCAGCACATCATGAAACTTGCAAGTGACAGCTCACCGGAAGTGATGGTTTACAGTTACAAATGTATAAATATTAATGGTGTCAGAATTACTGCGTTAATGCAGGCGATTAATTTTTTCATTTTAACGCGTTAAAAAAATTTAACGCAATTAACACAGGGGTGGGGCTAGGTTTGGCCACCCACCCCACCCACAACCAATAAAGAATTGCGTTTATTTAGACGCAGAACGTAATAACGAGCACATCAAACTGGACACTTTTCAGACCCGCGCTCCAACGTCACCTCAGTCAAACAAGCTCAGAAACGGTAATGGTAACGGTGACGAGGAGCCTCAGTAAAACATCAGTGAACTGCGGCCAGATGAAATGTTGTCAGGCCATAAGTCGGTAAAAACGAATCTTGTCTTGTTAGCTGTTATGCTGTGCTCATAGCGCGTGCTGTTCAAGTGCAGGCACAAGTGTGTCAGCACATGCTGTATTAGGCCATATTAAAGCACTGTATCATATTGAAACCCAAATGAAACTACGAGTATGTAGTTAGTCGTAGTTATGTCGTCAGTTAAGTCATGAAGTTACAAAAAAGGCGATTAAAGCTGCCTTAAAATGTTGCATGTACTATTTATTATTTATGAGCCACATTTAAAACAGTGTCAGATCCGCGTCCAGTTCAGCAGCGGCAGCTTTTAAAGTAACAGCAGCCAAAATACCCTAATAACTAGCTGCTGTGATGTCTGTTAATCAAAGAACAAAAATAAAAAAGAGGAAAATCAATAACTTCTGTAGTTTTAAGCTTTATCTTTTATTTAATTTAGACTTTTGTGTTTGATAACTGTTTTAAATTTGGCATTTGTTTTTTTTTTTTTGCTGAAGGGCACATATGACAGTTATTATAATGGGTTTATGTGAAGACTGTTTTAAGTCCATTAAAATTAAAAGTCTAATAAATGTTAAATTGAAAGCTCTCAATTATACTGTAATGTTGAATGTCTATAGTCGATGGTTAAATATTAAGAAAAAAATCATAGAGACATCAGTTAGTATCAGTGATACTTGATGGCATTAAACAAATATCAAAAATATACTTCCTTTATGTTGCTTCTACATTAATTTGAAGATTTAATGTGAATTATTGCAATATAAATTGGTAAGTCTCTTATGTCCACCAAGCCATTAAAATGCAGTTAAACAGTAATTTATTCCTGTGATGGCAAAGTTGAATTTTCAGCATCATTATTCCAGTCTTCAGTGTCACATAATCCTTCAAAAATCATTCTAATATGCTGATTCAGCGCTCAAGAAGCATTCTTATTATTATCATTGTTGAAAACAGTTGTGCTGCTGCTTGATTAATAACTTAACTATCACTTTTGGTAAATATAATGTGTCCTTGCTGACTTAAAGTATTAATGTTTTTCCAATAACAAAAATAAATCTTACTGACCCCAAACTTTTGAACGGTACTGAACATATTGTAATAAATCTAATGTATTCCAGAATGGAATAATGTGAATTATTCACAATATGTATAAGAAAATAAATACACTCAGCAAAATGAAGACTTCTTGACTTTTAGAAGGAGATGAAGCTCTATACACTATCAAATATTTATTAGCCAATAGCATGTGTGCAGGCAACACACAGTCCCAAAGAGAAACAAGATCTCTTACACACACACACACACACACACACACACTCTCTCTTTTCACGTAACTGACGTAAAAGTCCACACTAGTGTTGTCAAAAGACCCGGTACTTCGGTACCAAGTCGGTACTAAAAAAAATTAAATGTTACGGTACCAGGTTTTCTTAAGTACCGGTGGTACCGAGCACCCGGTCAACCCGGTTCTTGCTGCGCTATGCGAAAAGTGCGCAGTTGCGTCTTCTTCATAAAAGCACAAAGACACAGCGACCGGTGGTGCTGCCGATGCGGCTGCTCTGAATCCGCTTGTTGAAAAGAAAGGAGGAAGGAGCCTCGTGTGGAAATATTTTGTATTTGCGACTGATGACAAGGGCAACATCATAGATCATCAGAACCCCATCTGCAAACGGTGTTATCGAAGTTCTCTCTCAAAAGGAGGAAATACATCGAACTTAATAAAACACCTCAAAGACCGACACCAAGATTTAATGAAAGTTCAAGCAGGTAAGTTTTAATTTAATTTTATATTTAGAGCTTCTGTTATAAAAATTATACGTTAAATAAACATCGCCATTTGCTTAGTTAATCGTTAGCATAAGCGCGGCTAATGCTAACGCGAGAATTAGAATAAACTTCTTTATTAAGTGTTTAATGCTCCTATAGCGTTTATTAAAAAAAAAAAAAAACAGGACATGATAGTGTACTATTTTTACACACCTGAGGCTTTTAAATGACCCGTGTAGCTAAAATATGTGTGTTAGAGAACAAATGTACAAATGTATGGTTAATGCCTTAAAATCGGTCCATCAGAAAAGCAGTTCTAGGCTATAAAATATAGTTTGCGCAGTTTGATTAAATAAAAGTACAGTCAAATACAGTCCTGTATAGTTTGGTAAAAGTACTATTCATTAACATGACTTAATATATTATCTAACATAAATTTACAGTGAGTGAACATTAATTAATGTGTGTGAATGTTGTTTTATACAAATATTTGATGGTTCATGTTTGTTCATTGTGCGTGAAATAATGTCAACAGATACAACTTTTAATTTAAAATAAATTATGAATACATTTTGAAATTAAGAAGAATAATTGCTATGTAACACTTGTTTATTAAGTCATGTTAAATGTTATCTTTTTGTAAAGTGTTTTTAATACTACAGTTTCCCGTCTGTGTAACATTGATATCTTACACTCAGTATAAGTAATCTTATCTAACTTTGTTATAAAAAGCTGAGGTTTGTTATTTACTGAAAAGTTATATATAAAGTTCTGTTTAGCTGGTGTCAATCTAATATTGCATTTAGTCAGACTCAGCCCATTGTTTTACTGAAGTATATTATATTTTCCTTTTACAGCTGCAGGCTGAAGAAGACCACAAACCAAACTCCTAAGCAGACAATGGTTTCAGATGCTTTTGAGCAGCAGAAGTACGACAAAAAGGCAAGAAAACTGAACCGAGCTGTTGCTGAATTCACATGTATGGATTAAGTGCCAGTTTATACAGTGAAAAATGGGGATTCCAGCAAATGCTTCATCACCTCAGCTCAAAATACCAGCTTCCAAGTCAAAACTTTGTTTTATTTTTGTTTGTTATAAATAAAAATAGTGTGTTGTTCAATTCATGTTTTTGTGTTTTGATTTGGTACCGAAATTGGTACAGAGAACCGTGGATTTTCACTGGTATTGGTACCGAATACTGAAATTTTGGTACCGTGACAACACTAGTGCACACTCATCTATACACAACACAAATCTTAGCTTTACATCACGAGACACATGACAGGCTTTAACCCATACACACATACACATTACAGGCGCCATGTGGAGAACAATGTCAATATTTCACAGAATTGGCTTTAGAGGACACACTGATCCTGGCATTGTTATTCATTGAATTCAGATCTGTGTTTACTGAAACTACCAAGATCCACTTAGTTTATTAGAACAAGAATTATACAAGTCAATAGGAACGTAAGACAAAAAAGGGTTGGGATACACTGTTCTAAGCCATATTGTCATGCCACATGAGCTTACACAGTTGCCATAAAGACTTAAAAGGATTTCTTTCGGTCTAGTTCACATTTACTAACTTGAGTCACACTGGATAGAGTAAATCTCACAAATAAATCATCAATACTATGTGAACTATAGCTTTGTTTCCAGTATTATACATCATATGTGTGCACCATATTACATTTTAATATAAATATATGAGTGTGTACTGTATGAAAGAGTGATGCTAGTCTGTGGTGCCCTGTTCTTTCCCTCCTCCCTGTATTTCCTCCTGTGTTTCCGTATGCGGGCAGGCTATGGAAATGTTTGGAGTGTCAATAGTCAGCTGGACTGGTTTGAGTGGGGTGGGGATGGGTGGAGTGCAGCCTTCTCTTCCATTATCACCACACATATGCAAACGGGTGCAGAGAGAGAGACAGGAAGGGAACACAGCTGAGTTTCTGTTTGACCAGCACATCACAAGCTCAGGTTGATCAGGTGGAACCTTTCTCTCCTTACCTCCAGGTTATCACATCCATTGCAACTTTTATACACAGTATAAATTGCTGCGTAACCTGACATATAATATAATATAATATAATCAGGTAAAAGTTATGCTCACTGATGCTTCAGAAAGAAACCCAATGCATTAAGAGCTGGGGGTGAATACTTATGGAACTTATTTTGTCTTCTGGGAAACATGTAAATATCTTCTGTAGCTTCTGAGGGGCAGTACAAAATGAAAAAAAAACAACAACAACATATATATATATATATATATATATATATATATATATAGTCAAAATAAGAAAAATGTACATATCTTCATTTTGTTCAAAAGTTTACACCCCCCTAGTCTTAATGCATCGTTTTTTTTCCTGCTGGAGCATCAGTGAGTGTTTGAACCTTCTGTAATAGTTGCATGTGAGTCTCTCAGTTGTGCTCAGTGTGAAAAGATAGATCTCAAAACCATACAATCATTGTTGGAAAGGGTTCAAATAAACAAAAATGCTAAAAAACCAAAGAATCTGTGGGACCTGAAGGACTTTTCTGAAGAACAGCAGGCAGTTTAACTGTTCAGGACAAACAAGGGACTCATGAACAACTATCACTAAAAAAATATATATATATTAATGTGAAAATACTATTATTTTCTCTTGTGGACTATATGTAAACATCTTTTATGTGAAATATCTTATTCAGGTCAATACTTAATAAAAAATAACATACATTTTATACAATCCCCTTTATTTTGGTAAAATAATTAACATTTTGCAGATTCTGCAAGGTGTATGTAAACTAGATGTTTTTCCTGGAATATCAGATGAAAAGATGACAAAATATAGCAAAAACACTGGATGTCAATGACCAATATTATTATGCAAAAGATGCTCTATTTTTGGAGGAAAAACTGTGTTGTGTATGTCATATATTTCATGTATTCGTAAACAAGGACATGTTTTCTGCTAAAAATATCTTCTTAGAAGGCCGACAACTGCTGAGGCAAAGCAGCCGTTAAGTTTAGTGACAAGACAAATAAAAATATGCCAATGGAACAAGAAAAGATACATAACATATTCAAGACACATAGCTGGAAAGTCCTAGTATTGTCAGTTTTGCTTCTTAGCTAAATTTAAGTTCAGATGTTATTTGAACAAAACACAAAAGTACTGATTAACATTAGTTAACTACAGTAGTAAACAAGAACTAACAACGAAAAAAACTTTTGAAGAATTATTATCGTTTCATATTATTTAATGGTCCTGAGCTATAAGATGAACTAACAATAAACAGTTGAATTTTTTGTAACAACTAAAAGAGATTTAGTCATTAAGGGAGACCTACTATGCCCCTTTTTTACAAAATGTTACAAAAGTTGCAAGAATGTGTCTGTTAAGTCTCAGCTTAAAATACCTCACAGATCATTTATTATATCATTTCGAAAAAGTCTATTTTGAGTGGAAGCAGAAACACTAAATTCTCTTTCATGTCTTATTGCGCTTGAACTGTCAAATACACACAAGTTTATGTTTAAAACACACACGAGTTACAAAAACAGTCAGTTATATCTGTGAAGGTAAACAGATGGGAAAGAAATTGCATGTTTATATTAGATCTATGACTTTCAAATGAGGACAATATAAAAAAATATGAATTCTAATTAATAAAATAGACATAGAGAATAAAAAATAATAGAGAATGCTAGTGTTAGAGGGTTTTTTTTTTTTTGTTTGTTTGTTTTTTTTTACAATAAATGAAATATAAAACAAGTAGATAGAATAGAAAATAGAAGACTTTATAACTTACATAAAGCTTTACCATAATTTTTTTGTAAATTGTTAACCTATAATTTGATCTTTCCCTGCTTCATCTCTAACTGTGTGCATTTGTGTGAGTATGTATGTTTCTGCCTCTGGTGTGAAGGGAGATTAGGAGAATAGGAGATGGCTGCTCACAATGTTAATAAGGCATTGTTATATGCCTGTCTTCGTGGCCATGTCACCCTGAGGGACAGTTGCCACCGGAGGGTTAAGAGGGGGTGAATGTGTGTGTGCATGTCACAGAGAAAGAATATATAGGATTGTGTGAATATAAGTGTAAAGAGAGAGGGTGTTCATGAGAGTGAATAAAGAGGCACAAAACATGTCTGAGGTTGAATAAGCGAGGGTGTGTCAGTGATGGAAATGTGTGTTTGTGTGTACAATGCATACAATGCATATATGTGCATGTTTGTTCCAATTAACTTCTGTTGTGGTTTTTCACTAAAGGCTACTGCCATCCATTCAGGGCATGCATGGAAGTGTGTGTTTATGTGTTGGGATGATATATGAGAGGACCGTCACACAGGTTTTACAACTCGCAACTGTCCAACATCAAACACACTCAAATCAAACACAGGACATCAACCATAACTCCCATTCATAATATTAATATTTGCTTTGTATTCACAGTCTGCGTATCAAACGAATTAGCCTGATTATGACTGGTCAATCTCAACATCCCACAGTCAATTTTTGTTTAATTATTTTTGGTTAACCACTAAACTGTATATACATTTTATATATATGTGGGAAATAAGTTTTTTTTTTTTAAATAACTGTCAAATTTAGTGGTTTTATTTAAAAAAAATCACTCACTTACATCTATTACATCTACACACTACCAGTCAAAAGTTTTTGAACAGTAAGATTTTTAATGTTTTTAAAGAAGTTTCTTCTGCTCTTCAAACCTGCATTTATTTGATTCAAACTACAGCCAAAAAATCTGAACTATTTTTACTATTTAAAATAACTGTTTTGTATTTGAATATGTTTTAAAATATAATTTATTCCTGTGATCAAAGCTACATTTTCAACATCATTACTGCAGTGTCACATGATCCTTCAGAAATCATTCTAATATTCTGATTTGCTGTTCAAGAAACATTTATTATTATCAATATTTAAAACAGCTGAGTACAGTTTTTTTCAGGATTCTTTAAAGAATAGAAAGATACAAAAGCATTTATCTGAAATAAAAAAGCTTTTGCAACATTATACACTATATCATTTAAAAGCTTGGAGTCATTATAATTTTTTTTTCTTCTTTTTTTGATGAAAGAAGTTGTAGAAATAAAACCTTTATTTAGCAAGGATGCTTTAAAATGATCAAAAGTGATGATAAAGACATTTATAATGTTACAAAAGGTTTCTATTTCAGATAAATGCTGCTCTTCTGAACTTTCTATTCATCACAGAAACCTGAAAAAAAAAAATCAACTCGGCTGTCTTTAACATAAATGTTTTTTTGAGTAGCAAATCAGAATATTAGAATATTTCCGAAGGATTATGTGACTGGAGTAATGATGCTAAAAATTCAGTTTTGAAAACACAGGAATAAATTATACTTTATAAATAGAAAATAGTTATTTAAAATAGTACAAATATTTCAGAATTTTACAGGAGTGGTGAGCAGAAGAGACTTTTGTAAAAAACATTAAAAATCTAAGTGTTCAAAAACTTTTGACTGGTAGTGTATATATCACACACAAACACACACACACAATACCCTAACATAAATCTTCCGTCTTTCAAATAATCACACACTTTGGACCCCCAGATGGCATAAAATACAACCTAACTAGCATTTCCTTTATATATATCTTCATTTGCAGCTACTTTAAACTAAGCCTGATGATGATGAAGTGCAGTATGGTGTCAGGGCACACACATCTGTCACGCTACAACCCTTGTTTAACTGTTTGCCATTACAACAAGCAATTTGACCCCTGACCCTTCATGATCCGATTGGAGACTAGACCATTTGTCACTTGGACAATCTATGAGAACGGCACATCATCCAGTCTTCACACAGCAGCTTAAAGTCAAGAGGTTAAAAATATTTGAACAGTCACTGATTTAGAATTAAGCAATAAAGACGTTGTGCCTATTGTGCTAATAGCTATTTCTTTAGTGTTTTAAACACAAGCGTGGCACAGTCCTAAACTTTGCCGGATTTGTCAGGCGTACAATCCAAGAAAGAGACAAGCTGTCTCTGAAACACATTCTCTCTCCCACACAGTGCTGTCCTCTTTGTCTAAAGCTCACTGAAAAGGTCTGTGTCTCAATCAATCGCTGAGTCGCCTACTCTTCCATATCTTCTAATCTGAAAGCACGAATTCTCCCCTCAGTGCCGAATATCGTGCACACTCAGTAAGGGAGCATGAAGGGTGAAATGAATCTGTCCCCTGAAGGCAGGAACAGCTGGTACTATGGCTGAATCAGGTCCCTTGTTTCCCCTTGTTCTACCTGCTACTTCAGCCCAGGTACACTATATTACACTGCTGAGAGAGAGATTTTTTTTTACAATCCCACATGCTGACAAAGCAGTTTGAATCCTTCATTTGTGTTGCTATTTTCAGGTCTGCATCTATAGAGAAAAGGGGTAGGCTATGTATCAGATATTTGTTTGAACCAAGAATGTCACATGGAGTTTTTTTCAACAATGTCTTTGCTGCCTTTCTGGGCCTTAAATGTGGTAGTTGCATTGCTGTCTATGCAGGGTCAGAAAGCTCTTGAGTTTCATCAAAAATATCTTAATTTGTGGTCTAAAGATGAACGAAGGACTTATGGGATTGGAACGACATGAGGGTGAGTAATTAATGACAGAACTTTGATTTTTGGGTGAATTATCTCTTTAAACCTTTTGAATCTGCTTGGCTACAATGACTTGTTTTTAAATTATGGCCTTATGATTTAAAAAAATAATTATTCTACACCATTTCAGAGAAAATACATAAATATCACAACATAAAATGTCATTAAATGCACAAAAATATGGATAAATATATATAAGTTTAATACATTACCCACCCCAATACAAAACATCTATAAACTTTCAATCTTCAAAAAACATATTTTAAGCCTATGTGTATATGTCTGAACTGATAGCTTTCTTATCTGATACACAGCCATCAAAGCAGAATTTTACTGAAAAGGTTATTGACTAAGAGCGCTGGTGGCAAGCATGGCTGTGGACCAATCAGCAGAGGCATGACTAAGCTAGGCGGGGCTTGTTTGGACCAATCACTGAGTGTGGCCCCCTTCTCCTCCCTCAGCAGTCTCTGGGAGACTGCATTTCCTCTTTATCACTGTGCCCTACAGACAATCCCTCTCATCCCCCTCTCTCTCGTTCTCTCCATCTCTCTCTCACCCTGCCTACCTCCCTCCATTCCTGTATGAATCAGATTCCAGCTGTCGCCTGCCGAGGCATCCATTCTTACACTCAACCAAAGGGGGAAAGAGAAAGAGAGAGGGATGGTGATGGGAATGGGTGAACAGAGAATAAAGGAAAGAAGCAAGGACAAGAGGAATTGGGGCATATCATCAGTGTGTGTGTGTGTGTGTGTGTTTGCATAAGTATGTATTTGTATTCTTGTGCTTGTGGCTTTGTGTGCTTTATATGTGGGAGTGCTAAACATAGGGAGTGACGTGGATATTTCAGACTGCGAGTGGCATCAGAAAAAGGCAGGAAAAGAAAGAAAATGAGAGAGAGGTAGAAATACATGAAGGGATGGCTAAAGAGGAGCTATATATGGAAGTCTGTTTGGGCTTTATAGTGTCTAATGAGACACTCAAACTGATTGTCCCATTCATTTTATAAAGCCGTGTTTAAAGTGCACTTTTGTAGTAGCTTTAGTATATTGTATGTGGATATTTTGCATCTAGCATACACTATAAGACTGTAGCCTGACACGAAAAGCCCCAGACTGTAGCTAAATCTTAAAATTTCGAGATCAAAAATGCAGTCAGGGTGGAGAATGATCTCTACTGTGAATCAGAAATATACCACATAACTAGCGTAGGCTGATTCCTGAACAAAAGACTCTAATGAGTTGGTTCTTCTTTTAGTGAATGAGAAATATAGTGTAGCCACTGTAGTCTGATTCCCGAACGAATTACTCTAATGAATTGGTTGTTTTTGTGAAGAAGAAAAACAACAACATACAGAGCAACTAGTTTTGTTTGATTCCTGAACAAAGGACTCTAATGAGTTGGTTCTTTTTAGTGAGTCAAAAACATACAACACAACTAGTGTAGTCTGATTCCCATACGAATCGTTCTAATGAGTCAATTCTTTTTAGTGAATCAATAACAAACAATATAACCAGTGTAGTCTGATTCTCAAACAATTTGTTTTAATAAGCAGGTCCTTTTTAGTGAATCAATAACATACAGCCCAACCAATTTAGTCTAATTCAGAAATGAATCATTCTAATGATTCAGTTCTTTCAGTGAATCAGTTCTTTTTAGTGAATCAGTAACATACAACACAACCAGAGTAGTTCTGAATTCCTAACAAAACATATAGACTTTATTTATACAGTGCTTTTTAACAAAACAGGTTGTGTCAAAGCAACTTTACAGTATTAAATAGGATAATGAGTTATTTCTTTTTTCCAGTGAATCATTAACATACACTGCACAACCAGAGTAGTCTGGTTCCTAACAAATGAATGAGTTATTTCTTTTTAGTGAATCAATAACATACACTGCACAACCAGTGTAGTCTAATTCCCAAATGAATCACTCCAAAGAAAAAGTTCTTTTTAGTAAATTAATAACTTATAACACAACCAGTGTCATCTAATTCCCAACTGAATCGTTCTAATGAGTCAGTTCTTTTCAGTGTATCAATAACATACAATGCAACTAGTGTAGTCTGATTCCCAAACAAATTGTTCTAATGAATCAGTTCTTTTTAGTGAATCAAAAATATATAACACAACCAGTCTGGTCTGGTTCAAAGCAAAGAAAATGACTTTTTTAAGTGAATCAAAACAAAATGAGTTATTTCTTTTTTCTGAGTCAGTTGCTTTTAATCAAAACATACAATGCAACTGTGTATCTAGTTCTGAATTTAAAAAAAGTCATTCTTAAGACTAGTCTTAAAAGAGTCAGTTTTTTTTTTAAAACTGAATCAATAACATACAGTGAAACTAGTGTAGTCTAATTCCCAAATGAATCATTCTAATGAATCAGTTCTTTTTAGTGAATCAGTAACATACAACATGATTAGTGTAGTCTAATATCCAAATGAATCATTCTAATGAGTCAGTTCTTTTTAGTGAATCAACATCATACAACACAACCAGTGTAATCTGACTGATTCCCAAACAAATCGTTCTAATGAGTCAGTACTTTTTAGTGAATCAATAACATACAATACAACCATTGTAGTCAGATTCCCAAACAAATCGTTCTAATGAGTTGGTACTTTTTAGTGAATCAATAACATACGACACAACCACTGTAGTCAGATTCCCAAATAAATATTCCTAATCAGTCAGTTCTTTTTAGTGAATTAATAACATACAACACAACCAGTTTGGTCTGGTTCTGAACAAATGACTCCAATGAGTTATTTCTTTTTAGTGAATCAAAACTAAAATTTGATTCATTCTGATTCACAAATGAATCATTCCAATGAATCAGTTATTTTTCGTAAATCAATAACATACAATGCAACCAGTGCTGTCTGATTCCCAAATGAATTATTCTAATGAGTCAGTTCTTTTTAGTGAATCAATAACATACAACACAACCAGTGTAGTCTGGTTCCCAACAAATGACTCCAGTGATTTATTACTTTTTAGTGAATCAAAAGCGAACAACCTAATCAGTGTAATCTGATCATTCTAATGAGTCAGTTCTTTTTAGTGAATTAATAACATACAACACATCCAGTGTAGACTAATTCCCAAATGAATCATTCTAATGAGTCAGTTCTTTTTAGTGAATCAACATCATACAGCACAATCATACACACAGACTAATGAGTCAGTTCATTTTAGTGAATCAGTAGCATAAAACACAAAAAAGTGCAGTCTGGTTCCCAACAAATGATTCCAATGAGTTATTTCTTTTTAGCGAATTAAACAAGTTAATATAGAAGTAACTTAAATAATGTTGCCTCCTTTTCTGTTTGTTTAGTATTGTTTAATATAAAGTTAAGGCTAAGTATTAGACTGTATTTATGCCACTTATATCCACCTTTTTTCTGAATGTGGAAGTCTCGTCTGTCCCATAACGGAAAGATGCTTTACATTTCCGGGACTCATCAGTTACTCAGGAAAAAGGTGGGTAAAGACATCTTTGAAACATCCGTCTACACTGCTTTGATAATGGAAGTGTTAAAGAATCATAATCGATTAGAGGAATCACATTACTTCCCCATTCCCATCCCTAGTAAAGTGCTCACTAACACACCAGAAAGAAAGAAACCATAAATTTAAGTGTGCAAGGGGTTTTAGTCTAGCAGAGTGTGCTTGGTTTTACAAAGACCTCATGTCACTGATACCTTTGGTTGGCTGCAGAAGCAACACCAACGGCTCATTGAGCTTTAATCAGTTCCAGCACGGCACAATGTTGCCCTCCGGGAGAGATATTATTATGGCTTTGTACCCATACGATCTTCTGCATGGTGACTTTCAGACATTAGATGCTGCTGCTTTGTTGCCTGCGCTTTTAAAAAGTCCTTGAGTATCCGCATTCTCGATTAGAGTCAAATTTCTGCCTCTATTCGAATGTCAATATTAGACTGGCTGTTATGTCAACAGATAACAGCGTAATTAGAACCTGTGCAGTACTGATGACGGCCTTGTTCTCTAGACATACATTGAGTCTCTTTTAGGGACATTTGGAATGCAAACCACCAACCAGGAACTGCATGAAAATTTGCCTGAATAGGGACGAGAGAACTGCAGCTGAACTCTAGAACAGGGTCATTCCTTCCTTTTCACTGTTTAAACCTCTCCAAACACTAGTAACTTTATTTTATCTTCATATATGAATCATTTATTTCAAGTAAAACATAAGGAAGTTGAATTGTTACTGACATTCTCTTCAGCTGTTCTAGTGTTTGTAGTAATAGGACACCAGTGGTGGTAACCACACGGCCTCCCTCTCCCACAGGGTTAAATGTACCTGCGGACGCCAGCTTTTCCCTGTGTCAGCTGTGCTGCTGTCAGGCCTCTTTGAGTTAAATGTCACCTGAGGCACATGCAAAGAGACACTCTATGACACAAGCAGCACCTGACAGTCAGCAAAGCACCTGACTGCCAGAGCTACTCCACTTATCTGTGTGTTGTCACACTTCCAAGACATACTTTTTGTTTCTTGGCTGTTCTTTAATAATTAAACCAAAAAGAACACACCGTCATGAAAATTCTGACAACTTTTTTGAATACAACAAACATGTTTACCTTAAAGGTTAAAAGGATAGTTCACCCAAAATTGTAAATGACCAAAAATGTACACGACTTTCTCCTTTCAGAGGAATACAAGAAGTTATATTAAAAAATGTCCTGGCTCTTCCAAGCTTTAGAATGGCAGTGAATGGGTGTTGAGATTTTGAAGCCCAATAAAGTACATCAATCCATCATAAAAAGTGCTCCATAAGACTCTGAGGAGTTAATAAAGCCTTTTGAAGCGAAGCGATGTGTTTGCGTAAGAAAAATATCCATATTTAAAGCTTTATAAAACGTAATCTCTAGTTTTCGCTAACTGTCGTACACACTTTAATGAGAGTGGCGTTCCAGCGGATGAGCGTAAGTTCCGTTGAGAATATGTTAGTCTTGCGAGAACCAAGTTTTGTTTACAGCAAAGACAAACCATGTGAAGAAGTGAATTGCTTTAGCTAAACTCTATACTTTTATTTGTTTTGAAATGGTGCGTCATGTGTATATCCGGAATGTTTCAACAAAGCTGAAGTCACGTTTTCACTGGAGCTTACGCTACACCTACATTCCTACGTCATCTGCTGGAAAGCCACTCTCGTGTGAATGTGCATACGACAGTTAGCGGAAGCTAGAGATTGCGGCTTATACACTTTAAATATGGATATTTTTCTTACACAAATGCATCGATTTACTTCAGAAGGCCTTCACTTCAGTACCCCCTGGAGTCATGTGGAGTACTTTTTATGATGGATGGATGCACTTTACATTAGACTTCAAAATCTTAACCCCCATTCACTGCCCTTATAAAGTTTGAAAGAGCCAGGACATTTTTTAATATAACTCTGATTGTATTCATCTGAAAGAGGAAAGTTATTTCCAGGATGGCTTGAGGGTGAGTAAATCATGAGGTAATTTTTATTTTTGGGTGAACTGTCTCTTTAAGTATGTAATTGCTGCACTAAACATTAAACTGAATTACAAAAATGTATGTTTTCAGACAGGTTTCCCAAACACTCCCCCCATCTGCTATTATGGCTTAACAAACAGATAGCCACGCCCAAAACTAACTCTATTGGTTGAGCCACTGTTGCTGGTCAGGATCCTCAGGGAAATCAGCCTATCAATGGCTTTCTTACAGTTGTCTCTGTATATTAAGCTGAGAAAATAGTATTTTAGTATTCTGTATTCAGTAAGAAGTGCACACACTTCAACTACACTGCTCACAAAAATTATGGGAACACCTACACTTTTGGACAGTCCATGGTGTGCTACTTGGCAGCTTCGGCTTTCAATTGGATTCAGGTTTGGGGGATATGAGGGCCAGTCAATGGCATCAATGTCTTTGTAAACACACAGAGCAGTTTGGTGCCATGCTCAAGGGTCTCATCTCAGTCGTGGCATGGAGAGAGTGGTAATTCACTCCCCCCCACCTACAATCCCTGCGGACCTAAGACTCGATTCCACCTTTGGGTTACAGGTCAGACTCTTTAACCATTAGGCCACAACTGTCCCCAAATAGCAATGTACCTAACAGCATTGAGGGTACCGTTGTCTAGAACGCAGTGTTTTGTAAAACGCTTCAAGGATATTCCTCCCCAGACCATCAAACACCCCCAGTGAACCCAAGACCTGCATGCATATTATTGCACATACAATTATGAACAAAATTAATTACTGAACTAATGAATTAATTGATACTTATTTTTATAAAAATGTTTACAGAAATAATTGCACTGATTACTTTCAAATGCATTGTAATGTTTTGCTCTTCTCTTCTCTGTTCTAATGTTTGTCTGTCTCTTGTGCTTTATATCATGTATCTTAAACTGGAGATATATTCATAATTATGCAAAATTTGAAATAAAAGAAAAATAAATACAAAACAAAAATGTAGCAGGATAAATATATAAAGCAGATAAATTATAAGTAAAACTGGATCAATTTTTTTCATCAAAGCAGTTTTTTTTTGCAAACAAGCCACAAATCAACAAACACAGGTCCTTATGAAATCGGTTTTATTTTTTTCCCAGATTCCATTTTTATGATTCAATTAAATTTTAGTAATTTGTAGTTCATTTTAGGCATGCCTACTTAATAGAAATCATGAAACTTATACATTTAAAAGCAGTTTTATTTTTTCTAATTTCAATTATTTTTATTATTTTTTTTTATTTATTTATTTATTTTCCCCCCCTCAAATCCCCACCAATTTTTTTCTGTTAAAATTATTCTGGATTCCAGAACATGCAGGCTTCTTTTTGAAATCCAAATGAATTGTACAGCCCTACTTTTAATGTACTCATCCCAAATTTGCTAAATTCTGCAACTTTCTGTGTTATACTGTAAATTCCATTTTTATGACTGGATTCCACAATGCTGTAATTTGTTTCAAACAACCAACATAGACACACAAAATGAGGGAAAATTAATTAATGCAAATAATATTAATGTACATTGTACATAAGTATGCTAACTGTTCTGTCATTACCTGCACAGATGAGCACAGAGCACTATTTAGAGTCCCAGCCTCAGAGGAGACAAGAAAACAGTGGATTTATTGATTTATTTACTGTATTTTACGCTGCTGACACACAGATCTAATGTAAACGTGATTCCTTTCCCAGCTGTTTACATTCAGAGACATAACCGACTGTTTTTGTAACTCGTGTGTTTTTAACATTAACTTGTGTGTATTTGACAGTTTAAGCGCAATAAGACATGAAAGAGAACTTAGTTTAGCACTTACACGCCGTGTGCATGCACAGACAACCGTATATCAAAGGTTGGAACTAATATGGTTTAAAACGCATGATTTCAGTGCGACAGACATGATAATCTAAACCAAACAGATGTTTTTTAGCAGAGTATCTGAGGTACAAGCTGTAAAGGCACAGCCCTATTCTGGAAAAGGGGGCGGGGAGCAGCAGCTCATTCACATTTAAAGAGACATGCATGAAAACAGCGTGTTTCTGCTTGCACTTAAAATAGGCATTTTCAAATCCCCACATTCCAGAGAACTATTATCACTGAGCTGGAAAAAAGTAAATAAATGTAGCTTGATTTACCATAATTCACCCAGCTACAATTTCAGATGAATTCACTCTGCATTCTCTGAGATAACAAACCTTTTGACCTCAAGGGACTGGTTAATGAAAACATTGCTGCTGTGTAATAATTTGTTTACAGGACATTCTAATACAACCTGTTCTAGGAAGGCTCTGCCTTGCTCCCGTTGCTCCCATCTTCCTTGCTTTCAGTGCTCCAACAATACTCCTCTGACATCCGTGGCACTGTAGAAGAGCAGGCCACCGATGGGCATTGTGCCGAACATCTCTGACACTCTGCCACGCCAGTGCGTTCTGTGTACTGACTGTGTTGCATGTATTGTTCAGCGTGCACTGCAAGGATATGTAGACTACAACACTACACACTCTGTCTTTCCCACCATATCCACAACATGCTCTATGCTTTGTCATGGATGTGTGGTACTGTTTATTGTGCCATAGTAACACCTGTGAACACTTCTGTAAGTGTAAATGTGTCTATATTAGCTGTGTGGGCAGGTCTTGCTTTGATTATTGACTCTGTGATGCTGCAGTTCATAGTAAATGTGTGTGTGTGTGTGGTGCATTATAGTGTATGCTCAGTTTGGGTGTGGATAAGCACTTTGTGTGTTTTCTTTGCTTTGGATCACGTGAGCTCTAGGCCAAACCTTGGACTCTAACTCTTTAAATAGAAAACAACTGAGAAATTCTCATGCCTGCAAAAAAAAGTGTCTGGTTATGTATTAACTAAAACAGTTTTAAAGATACTCTCTCATATGAGGGCTATAGTCTTCAGTTCATTAACCGAGACCGTCAGGACTACATTTTATTGTCTCTTTATTGATTTTTGTGGCAGATACAGAGTGTATTTACTATCTGGCTCACATTTAAACTGTGTCAGAGTTTAAACTAAGAAAGACACTGATCCACACCATTCTCACTTACACATGCCCAGACAAAAGATGACCAATACATAGTCTCTAAACACACCTGTACTGCAGATGCCCAAATTCCCACAAAAATGGAGATTTTTCAGATATGATTGGACTAAAAGATCTACCAAAGAGTAACACAGTTAGTGCTAGAGATGAATTTTACTGGATATAGCCTATATCAAAGAGTAAATTGATGGGAAATTATGTGAAGTGACATATTTATCGAACAAAAACCCTTTATTTAAATTTTATATAACCCATGGCACCTTCTCTTGTTCACAACAAGAGAACAGTGGATTTATTGATTTATTTACTGTATTTTATGCCGCTGACACACAGATCTAATGTAAACGTGATTTCTTTCTCATCTGTTTTCCTTCACAGATATAACCAACTGTGTTTTAAACATAAACATGTGTGTATTTGACAGTTTAAGCGCAATAAGACACGAAAGAGAACTTAGTTTAGTACTTACACGCCGTGTGACAGCCTCTTTTTGTGCGCATGCTTCAGATGTGCGCGCTCAGAAAAAAAGTATATCAGAAGTTTAAACTAATATGATTTAAAACACATGATTTCAGTGCGATAGACATGATAATCTAAACCAAACAGATGTTTTTTAGCAGAGTATCTGAGGTACGAGCTGTAAAGGCACAGCCCTATTATGGAAAAGGGGGCGGGGAGCGGCCCATTTGCATTTAAAGAGATATGCACGAAAACAGCATGTTTCCGCTTGCACTTAAAATAGCCATTTTCAAAATGATAATAAATGTTCTGTGGGGTATTTTGAGCTGAAACTTTACATACATGTTCTGGGGACAACTGAGACTTATATTACATCTTGTAAAAAGGGGCATAATAGGTTTCTTTTAACATATTATATCATACAGTGTAAGTGCAAAGTCTGTCGCAAACAGAAACAGAACAAAATGTCAGCAGATTGGTCATATTTCACAATTAATTTGTATGATATAAATTCATTACCAATATTCACGCCTGCGTAGAGCTGCTGTTGAGCGCAGAGAGCAATGAGCCACAGACGAGCAAATGTATCGTGAACACTTTCCTAGAATGTCCTGTCTCTCAAGTAAAACTGGGAAATTCAATTGCTTCACTGGATGTTTCAGTAAAAAAGAAAAATGATACACAGACTTCCCAACACTGCCTTAGAGTGAGGACATGGGAGAAAGCGATCTGCTGATTGATGTTTACTTCCTTGTCAACTAAATGCAGTCAAAACAAACATGTATGTGACATCTAATGCAAATAATAAAAGAAAACTTACTGTAATTACTTGGAAAATAAAGAGTAATCCTTTACAGTTTAAAGGAAATGGTTATATTGCTAAGAACTGAGAATGTGATGTAAAACAATATTTCTCTGTAAAATAAAAACCGAAAGCTGTATCTGTCTTAAATCTTCATTTTCAAACATTAACAAAAAAAATGTGTTTAACTGCAGGAGCCCTTAAAGCACCTCTTTCGTTAAAAACAACAGATAACCCAAAATAACAGTAGTAAAACAACAGCTCTTAACCAATACTTTGTAATACATATAAAATATTTAAAAAAGTAACACTGAACCCTCAAATTATCAGTCCCGCTGTACTATACTTGAAAATTATGGCTTAACTAAATACAGGTAGTGCTTCTCAAACGCTAAAAATGGTATTGGTTCATAATGTTTAACACATAAAAGGCTGAACAAATGAGTCATGGTCACTAACCAGAGTGCAAACAATGCAAAAAAGTCCATGGCCTCACTTTTACCATCATCCCCGTCTGACTCATTCTAATCGGTGGGAAAGGAATGTATCCTATTACTTATTAATGGAACACCTAAAATTGTGGGTGACTTTTGTGCATTACATTTAGAAGAGTGGCGCTGTGAAACTGTCAGGCACCTTTTGTAAAAGCAAAACTTCTAAATACACAGCCTGTGTGAAAGAGGTAGTAAAAATAGAAACTTTGTAACACACTAAAATACTAATATGTGTGAGGGTGCAAAAATCACCTTTAAAGGTGTCCAAATGAAGTTCTTAGCAATGCATATTACTAATCAGAAATTAAGTTTTGATATATTTATGATATACTTATGGTAGAAAACATGATTTCTACTTAATATCCTAATAATTTTTTGGCATAAAAGAAAAATCAATCATTTTGTCCCTACTTACGACTGGTTTTGTGGTCTAGGATCACATATAACATCAGTCACAGTTAGGTAAGTACTTTAAAATGCATTCAATACTTTTTTTTTGGTGTGTATTCTCTAGGAATTGAAACCATGACATTGCCATTGCTAGTGCCTTGGTCTACAAACCAGAAAATAAAGATATATAACTACAGCAATTCATCTGTCATTTGTCATTTGTGACAAATGAGTCCCTCTACCCTGTACCCCGCTGACCCCGGTGCTTATAACCCACCACTGACCCCCTCTCCCCCTGTGTGAGTTCAGACCCTGGGGCATTTCCAGGACATACATACACTTAGCCATACATACACATCCCTAAGTATTTTCCCCTGTACCCTGTATCCATCTGAACTCTCGTGGTCCAGACGCTCATTTTTTCATATCCACCCTCCCCCAGTCAGGCGAGTGACTCCTGTCATTGTCGAGCCATCTCTGTCTTGGATATGCAATAAAGGGGTCATTGTTGCAATTCTGCTGTGTTCCCAGCCTGTCTCCTGCCCTGTCTATATGTCCGTAATTCATTTTCTCTACACCTGCTGATAAAACACTATTTGAGGAGTCTATTTTTACACCTTTACAGCAATTCACATACTAAAATGGTATGAACAACATCACGTGACCTATAACTGAACTGTACTCACTAAACTAAACTCAATAAAATCAATATTACAGAACAGCCAAGTCAAGTACAGTTGAGGTCTAATGTTTACATACACCTTGCAGAAGCTGCAGTTATTTTGCCAAAATAAGAGGGATCATGCAAAATGCATGGTATTTTTTAATTAGTACTGACTTGAATAAGATATTTCATATAAAAGATGTTTACATATAGTCCACAGGAGAAAATAATAGTTACATTTAGAAAAGTGACCCCATTTAAAAGTTGACACATGCTTGACTCTTAATACTGTGTTGTTACCTGAATGATCCACAGCTGTGTTTTTTTGGTTTAGTGATAGTTGTTCATGAGTCCCTTGTGCGTCATGAACAGTTAAACTGCCAGCTCTTCTTCAGAAAAATCCTCCAGGTCCAACAAATTCTTTGGTTTTTCAGCATTTTTGTGTACTTGATCCTTTCCAACAATGACTGTATGATTTTGAGATCCATCTTTTCACACTGAGGACAACTGGGGGACTCATATGCAACTATTACAGAAGGTTCAAATGCTCACTGATGCTCCAGAAGGAAACACGATGCATTAAGAACCAGGAGTGTAAACTTTTAAACAGAATGAAGATGCACGTTTTTCTTATTTTATCTAAATATATATATTTTTTCCCCCATTTCGTACTGCCCTTTAGAAGGTAAAGAAGATATTTACATATTTATCCGAAGACAAAATAAGTTAAATTTACCCTGATATTCAAATTCAAAAAGTTTTCATTTCCTTTAATGCATTGTGTTTTCTTCTGAAGCATCAGTGAGCATTTGAATCTTCTGTAATATTTGCATATGAGTACCTCAGTGTCCTTTGTGTCAAAAGATGGATCTCAAAATCATACAGCCATTGTTGAAAAGGGTTCAAATACACAAAAATGTTGAAAAACCAAAGAATTTGTGGGACCTGAAGGATTTTTCTGAAGAACAGCTGGTAGTTTAACTGTTCAGGACAAACAAGGGACCCATGAATAACTATTACTTAAAAAAAAAAAAAAAAAAATCAAGCGTATATGTAAACTTTTGAATCGGGTCATTTTTATAAATTCAACTATTATTTTCTCTTGTGGACTATTTGTGAATGTCTTCAGGTCAGTACTGTACAGTGTGTTCAGGCAGGACTAATTAAACATGTAATTTAAATTTTAGTTGCCAAAACATGCACAGTAAACTAGTAACCTTAACTACCCTCCAGTAGCCTGTAACTAGTAGTCGATCTATACGGGCTTTTTTATTAGCCATTATTCCAGCCTTCAGTGTCAAATGATGTTAAATTGTTAAACACCATCTGACAAATACAATGGTCTGTCACAGCCTTTAATGGGATAGATCACCCAAATGTTTAAAAATCTGTCAATCATTACTAACCCTCATGTTGTTCTAAACCCCTAAGACATTCTTTCATCTTTGGAACACAAATTAAGATATTTTTGATGAAATCCAAAGTCAGTGGTTCAATTGTAATGACATGAAGTATTCATAAAAGTATTCTCGTAGCTTCATAACATTACAGTTAAACCACTAATGTCACATGGACTATTTTAATGATGTTCTTACTACCTTTCTGGCCCTTGAATGTGTCAGTTGTGTTGCTGTCTATGCAGGATCAGAGCTCTCAAGTTTCAAAAATATCTTAATTTGTGTTCTGAAGATAAACTAATGGGTTTTATGGGTTTGGAACGACATGAGAGTGAGTGACTGATGACAGAATTTTCATTTTGGGGTAAACTATGTCTTCAACATCAGTATGTCTTCATGTTATAAACCTATTATTGAAGTTGAGTGTAGAGATATAAATTGGCTTCATTAAGTTGAAAACAAGTACTGAACGTGTGCCACAATAATTTGATAGCACCAGACATGTGTATTAGCCATTAGCCATTCCTGTGTTCCAGGAAATACCTGCCTGAGGAGTGTGTCAGGGGAAGGTGATCAGGGGTTTAGCATTACTCTCAGCTGAGTCACCCTTTCAATTGATCCCCATTTCGTTTTTGTTTTCACCAGCGTGTGGGACATTCTTTGATAACGGTAACTTAAGTCCAGTGTGAGCTCAGTTAACAACATGGACTGACCACCGACTTCAGCCTATCAACTCGCGCACACAGACTGACATCACTTTAAAAGAGGTCAGTAATCAGATTATCCTAGTTATTCAGATACACTGACAACCAGCAAGCCAAGTATGTTCAAATTAGCCCCCCAGGCAACATGAGGGAGAGGCAACTATTACAGTAATTTTGGTATGCTAATGTAAAAGTCTTTGTCTCAGACTCCTCCTGTCATTGTTCTAGTATTTTACATTTACAAAGCCCCATTGATTTACACCAATTGTAAGGTGCTACTTTATTTTGACTTCAAAATTTAAAGCTCAGTGATGAATTTTATGACAAATAATGATGCTAGTAACGGAATGCAAGTATTGCATTCACTGTAGTGTGTTGTTAAGCGGGGACTGTACTGTGGGGGAGGGGGATGTCTAGGGTGCAATAGAGGGGAGCTGGGAAGAGGCTGGAGGGCTTGGAATCCGCCTCTGTTGCCACGGCAGCTGTGCCAATCTCCAAGTACGCCTACAGTTTGAAGAGGATACCTGAGCTCAGAGCCCCTGGATAATGAGAGGCAGTGAAACTCTAAACTCTGACAGCTAATGCTTTCACCCCTTCTGTGTCTACAGAGCCACGATAAACATGCATCCCATCTCTGGAAGAGGGAGCAGCACTGGGATGACTGTTTTCATGGATTTGACAAGGACAGGGATTAGCAGACTTTGCTAAATCTTCTCTTGAGTGTCTGTCAAGCTCTGCTACTGCAAAAACTGCAAAAGCAGAACCCTTAATATCTTCTGTGCAGTGTTTCTTTTCCCAAATGCATCCATACTCACCCATTCAGCTACTCTCTTCTTTCTGCCCACAACAACTCCAACTGCGCTTAGCAGCAAATAGCACAAAGGACCAAAAATAGCCCAGCGTTTTCCAGAGCAGAGCAGCTCTCCTTAAGAAGAGGAAGCAATGCCATGACAAGAGGCTATGAACAAAAACAGTGTTTCCAAGCACACAACTATCTATTCACATTCACACATTCTATTCACACAATCTATTCCTTTTGTTCCATCACTACAGTCACCCCACCTGTGCCTAACCCATAATTCCCATTGCAAATTTGAGTATGCAGAATTATATATTTGATGCACTGCATTTCTCTCGGGACTGTATCTGACATGCCAGTAGTGTCCCAAAGGCATTTACCCTTAATCAGTATGTTGCTGCATATGTGTTGGTGTTGAGTGCATCAGAACTCTCTGAGAAAAAAATGTGCAAATACTGTACCTTTAGAGCAGGGGTGGGGAACGTTGATCCTCGAGGGTCCCTGCAGAGTTTAGCTCCAGCCCTAATCAAACACACCTGAACAAGCTAATCAAGGTCTTCAGAATACAGGTTGGTATTTTGGAGCTAAACTCTGCAGGCCCTCTAGGATCAAGGTTCCCCACCCCTGCTTTAGGAGTACAACATCTTTTCCTTGGGGCTATACCCTCAAAGGTTCATATTGGTACCTTAAGGGTACATATTACTACTCAAAGGTACTAATATTGACCTTTTAGGCACACATTAGATGCTAAGTTGTCACTTTAAGGCAGGGGTCCTGGAGGGCCGGTGTCCTAAAGAGTTTTGTTCCACCTTGCCTCAACACACCTGCCTGGAAGTTTCTAGTATGCCTAGAAAGGACTTGATTAGCTAGTTCAGGTGTGGGGTTGAAGCTAAACTCTACAGGAGAGCGGCCCTCCAGAGGCAGGACCGGACACCCCTGCTTTAAGGGTACTGACCCAGTGACAAGTTCCTGTACCCCCAAAGGTACAACTTTTACTGTGAACGGTAAAGAAACATAACTCACTGTTACTGGATTTGAGGTCTCGATGGATGATTGGCACAAAGGTCTGATTGTGCAAGTAGTCCATTCCCGTCGCAATCTGCACTGCCCAATTCACCAGTACCCGAGGAGGCACCTTCTTCCCAGCAAGTGCCCGGTTAAGCGCCCCGCCACGGGCGTATTCCATAACCAGGCAAAGATTTGGCTCCCGCAGGCAAACACCACGGAGAGCAATGATGTTGCGGTGTCGGAGCATCCAGAAGAGTCTGGCCTCCTGCCTCACATTCTCTGCAGTAGCACTGATGTCCTCATCCGGGTCCTGACGAGCTGCTTTAACAGCCACTTCCTCATCTCGCCACACACCCTTGTAGACCTTTCCAAAGCCACCAGCACCAATCACCTCCTCCAAGCACAGCTCTGAGAAGTCAATCTCCAGTGGCGACTCCCCACCAACCAGACCTTCCGGAGGCAACGCCGGATAGCTGGTGTCCCGTCGGGTCACGTAATTGCTAGGGAATATGCCCACCTTGTCCTGGATCTTCCCAGTCCACCAGCCCTCATCTCCAGACACCTTAGAGTCCTTGGAGAGCACCTCCAGTAGGTCGCCACGCCGCAAGGTCAGCTCCTCGTCCGCTGTGGCCTCATAATCGAAGACAGCTGTCCAGTACGTGTTACTGCCTTCATGATGATGAGGAAGATGGGAATCTGGGGAGTCCACTGACGAGGAAAAATTAGAGGAGTTCTGGCTGCTGCTGCTGTGTCTCAGGCAGGGTATTGAATTTGCATTTGCTGGGAGGGCGGAGGGAACTGGGGGTCCACAGGAACCTCCCCTACTGGTGCAAGGGAGCGGGGCAGCACTGCCACCACCTCCAGCTCCTACTCCACTCAGTTTCGTATATGGATCCATCACTGAGTGTTCAAGTCAGCGATGAGGTCTCAAAAGCTGGAGGAGGCCCTCTGTCAACTTGCGCACAATATCCATGCAGAGCCCATCTACTGAGTGCAGGCCTTCTTGATGAGGAATGAAATCAATATGTAAAGCTTCGGCTGGGCTGCCCCCACACTGTCCTAAGTGATTGCTTGGATTGTCCACAGCACACTTTGTGTGCGTCTTAACATTTATAGAGCCATTTTAATCAGTTCATGAGTGCTTACAGCTCTAATATGACCAAGGGCACTGAAAGAAAACGAAGTCCTTAAGATTAGGTGAGAATATCCATTCCATCAAAGGGTGAGAATCTTATCTTTTTGGTTGCTTGATGCAGTATTGACGATTCATTGAAGGCCTTGGAGACTGCTTGCTTGGTTTCTCTTTTCAGTAGCAGAATCCACAAGTAAACGAATATTAGTAAACATAAAACAATTGTTCTTCTGAATTTTCTGCCTCAAAATCACTTACGTTCTAGTACGGGGTTAAATTCTACCTAACTAGCTTGCACTGGAATGTTGTCTTAACCTCTAATCCATCTGATCCATGTAAAACTCTCATATTTGTACACGTACATCGATGTTACTCTTTTTTTGCAATGGATGTTAATGAATATTCATAGCCTTAAACACATGCATGCGCAGGCTTAAGGCATCCTCAGACATTCAGCTCTGATAGGCTCACAGAGATGCACCAGCTTGCGATTTCAAAGCATCCACGATTATTTGCACATTCGTAACATTCTCTTCACGTTTCTCTTGTTTTGTATAAATTCGGGACATCTCGAACGCTACAAGACAGTTCAAGGAAAGCGCGCGTCCATTTTAAGATGAGAATCACAACAGAGAGATGGCAGAGCCGTGGTTGTCATTAGCTTTAATCGACATACACAATGTACGCCACATATTTATCGCTTTGTATATGAGGAAAGGTATATATTTGGCGTATTAATATTTCATCGATAAACGTTACTATAGCCACTAATACTGTTTGCAATTTAATCCACGTCATAAGCCAAAGCGACAGTCGGTTCGTGTTATTTTTATGAATCGCATGTGCAAGTGCTTACTTCGATCATTTCGTCCTCATTTTCCATGATTGTCATTTTAACAGTAGACATTTTATTGTCATAGAGCAGTTGATTCATAAAGCTGGAGGCAGGTGCGTATATAAATAGAAATGTATGTCAAGCTAAGCGAAACTTCGGATTGGTATTGGATTATACTAAAGCGATATTGAGATATTTCTATGAAGAATGAGAGTGATGCGGGTGGCTTGCATAAAGGTGACTTTTATCCAGGTCGTAACGATTACGCGACGAAATTCTGCATAATGTGTTTATGCTGTCCAAATAAAAGCCAACACAAGATGTGTCCACCATCTTAATAATAATAATAATAATATTAATAATAATAATATCCACCTAATTCCTTTCTAGATTCTGCAACAATATTTCTTGTAATCCACAGACCAGTGGTAAAATATCCATGCTTCTTCCAGCCAAAACAACCGGTCTTCTCAGTTCAGATGTATGTTTGTGGTTGCCTGGATCGTTCACCGTACATCACAACATCCACACAGCTCGTCGCATGGGCGTATCATAACGCTGAAATATTCCCATTTGTTGTAGACATCATCGAATTCCACTGAAGGATGCTCTTGTAATCGTTCTCTCAGCTGGGTCAGTCGGTCGGCCTGTCGTTCATCTCAATCGAATCGTTTCTTCTCCTGTTTTCTTTCCCTGTGAGAAAGACGATCTATTCCATGGACCGGGCTGTCAACTCCTAAGGCTGACTTTGTATCCAAATACACCGGCTGGACTGGGGGTGGAAGACAGTAGGGCATTCTGGGAAATGGAGTTCATACTGTATGCAAAGTGAATTTGACCTATTACGATCAGTATGTATAATAAAACATCGTTTAATATACATACTACAGTAAACAGTAACATTATGAAATATTATCACAATTAAAATAACTGGTTTCTATTAATGTTTTAAAATGTAACGGCGAGGCTTCGTTTTCATTATTCATTACTCATGGTCTTCACTGTCACATGATCCTTCAGAAATCACTCTAATAGGCTGATGCTCAGTTATAATAATTTGTTATTGAAACTCAATTACTAATCATGGTTTTTGTTATTATCAGTGTTTTAGTTGTGTATTGAAAATTGCTTAATATTTTTATGGCCTATCTTGTCTGAGACCTACACCCCAAACGTTTAGTGGTAATAGGCTTTGTCACGGTTTCAACAAAAACATTAAGCAGCAACAACTGTTTTCGACATTGATAATAAGTAGAAATATTTCTTAATCACATTTTCAGTCTCAAAATTCATATTTTCAGTCTCAAGCGAGTGAAATAACAAAACATACCCAAGCTGGATGACTTTTCACCTTCACTTACGTATTTATATTATTGACAACTTGATCGAAAGACCTCTTTATTACCATGAAACAAAAAAAAAAAGACATTTTATGAAATTTCCTGAAACTCTGTTTATTAGGATATCTAATTTTTCTTCAGGCAAGGATGCCACTTTAATCTTTGTTGTCATCATGTAGATGTGGAAATGCAGTTCAGTAAAACAGCAGACCTGCACAATATGTACAATATGGAGAACAGCTTTGCTCCATTATGTCATACTGCCCCCTGGTGAGATTCTGGATCACATCAATGGCAGTTTTTCTTTTTGGCTACTTGTAGTCATGCCATAAGGTCCTGTTCTCTAGTACACATTGTGTCTGCCATGTTTTTTTTCCCATGCAAGTTTATTTTGGTTGAGCTATCAGAATAGAGGACTGAAGATCCCAGTCCCATTTATCATGCTCTTTCCACATCACTCTTTGATCTTGTAATAACAAATTAATAGAGTCTGTGGAGCAATTAAATAGATTCATGGCAGATAATGGCATAGATTTAGATGATAATGGTGATATTAATCCAAAAAAGAGGATTTGATAACAAATGTTTTGCTCTGGGAAACTGAACAAACTTGGTATAGACATTAACCATTGTTTTCTTGTACTCTAATCTATACACTGGCTCTTTTCTTATTTAAATGTAAAATTATGTGATAAAATCTGTTAAAACCCTTTAGGGCCCTTTTTTTGCAATCAAAGTAAAGACATTTAAAAACTGTTGGTGAGAAGTGGCATCACATATTGCTTTCATGTGCTTTCATGGACATGCAAATTCACTTGGGTGCTTTAAATATTTTTGCTTATGGAAATTCACACATTTTTTAAGGCTGGCATAGTTAAATATGAATCTTCATTGAAATGGTTTTTGCTCATTCACTTTTTGTGTCAGAATCCACAAATATGGCGTCTATTTGAACTATTATCAAATATAAAATATCTATAGCACAAAACTAGCTCTTTACTAGCTGTTTTGTTTTTGGTTTATAGCTACATTTCTACACATTTATCTGTTAAAAGAAACAGTATGTGAAAACTTTTCAATTGATAACATTTACAATAGTGTAAGGACATGACAACTATGATAATTTTACCCAAGTATTAAAATATCTTTTGAATATAACTTTAGATAACTTTATAAAGATCAAAAACTTTATTTACCAAGTTACAAGCTACAAAGTATAAATGTTGATGAAAATCTGTTGACAAATATTAATAAGCACAAATAATTAAAAACAATTAAAATACATACATAAATACTAATTAATACTAAGTAATTTAATAAAGATACACTCTGTCTTCCAGTATGATCCCAAGTGCTCTGTTTTCACACACCAGTTTTGTACTTACTAATACTAAAAATTATTCTTTAGTACTTCTTAAGATATTTAGTTACCATTTGTAGTACACTTGAACCCATCTTTTATACACTAGCACACCCAAGTGTACTAGAAGTGGTAACTAAATACATTTTTAAATACAGAGTATGTTAAAAGTGCATTTTAGTTCATATTCCTGGTGTCTTAAAATAGCACATACAAAATTAGTGCGGGAAAATAGAGCACTTTAAGTACATTATGGAAGTGCACTTTTTTTTTTAGCTGGGATAGTAATAGATGTGTTATAACAAGAGTGACCACAAGGGTGTGCTATGCACTACTCAAAAAATGTACTTGATCTGCCTGCTAAGTATAACGTGCTATACATAGACGTGGTATCTAAATTTATAACATACTCCAAAAAAGGAGGTCTCTATATTTTTCTTTGCAAGCGAAAAATGCTTCTGTTGCATGTACCACGTGTGCGCTGGTTGCAAAAATGCTTTGAAATAGCTGAAAAATATGACACTGCAGTCTGACGTCATGCAATCGCATCAAAGTACATTAATTTTCCAAGTGGAAATTGTGCTCATTGTACTGTACAGTACAGTACAACACAGTCAAAGAGCCATTTGCATACATTACATAAATTACCTTGTCTTTACCGCAGTCGTTAACGTGGTGGTTTTCCCATTCAGTCATGGTGTGCGGTAGTATTAACTGTTTTAATGCCAGTATAGCTTCTATTAAACGTATCTTAACCATATGGCAGATGAACATGATATGGAAATTAAAAGGTTGTTTTGTAATAAGAGAAATGTTTTGTTTACAACGCAAAGAGAGTTTCAAACCCTACTTTCACTAATTTTCATACAGTCGTTGTATTTAACAGAAAAGCCAGAAAGACTGTGGCATTAAATGAAAGTAATGGCTAATTAGTTATTTTGTTTGTATGTATACCGTTTGTAATGCTTTGAATAAACTATAACACATCTCTCCCCACGTTACATTGCGGAATTCGCTCTCTTTCATACATTACTACAGACACTTGTGAATGCATCCCGCGCATGCGCAGTGCCGTGTATGTGTGTGTGTGCGAGTAGCAGCCGGGCGTCGTGGTTTCGGTTGGCTGGGAGGAAGAGGAATAACGAATGTGGGAGCCAAGAAGAATTCCTCGTTGGCGAACGGCGCTGGGGCGAGAAGCGACAATATCCACAGGATTTCTGAAACGTTTTTACGGACTACACATGTCTCCTTAGGGGAATTTAGGGAAGTTTTCCCCTCACACGTTCCCGGGTCGGATAAGGTAAGAGACGTTTACCGGGGATAATTAGTTTTTACGATCAGGTTTAAATCAACAATGCGAAGTGGCGAGTAAAACTCGAGAGCCTCTGGACAGCTTTCAGATTTTGTCATGTTTCTTTATTATACACTCGAGAATATAGTGGGCAGTGGTGGGTTTTGTGAAGCAAGCACTGCTCAGTATGCAGGATTTGAGATCACCGTAATGTATTTTCATTAAGTGAAAAAACGTTAGCAAATATAAACGCTTTAGTCCTTCCTGATCACTCAGCGCGCATGCGTCGGCACTATGTAGTTTTTACTCACCTGAACTAAGGCCGTGCAACAATAGTGAGACTATGTTTCACACAATACTGCATTTACAGAAGTTAGTGTGTCTTATAGCATCTTAAAATTATCTTTGTTGTTGGTGAGGGCAGACTGTTGCTTTCTCGTAAAGTTTCAGCACATGGAGAAACCTTGGAGAACCCAGTGAAAACGCTGGTAGGCTAAATATATCAGGCTACAAATGCTGCTTTGCAGCTTGTTTAGGCATAAATCAGCTATTTGTTATGAGTTTTAACTTTTATAGTTAGCACTTGTAATAAATTTGTGCATATATGTGACTGTGGACCACAAAACCAGTCGTATGGTTCAATTTTTTGAAACTGAGATTTATACATTAACTGAAAGCTGAATAAATAAAGCTTTCCATTGATGTGTGGTTTGTTAGGATAGGAAAATATTTGGCCGAGATACAACTATTTGAAAATCTGGTATCTGAGGGTGCAGAATCAAAATATTGAGAAAATTGCCTTTAAAACTGTCCAAATTAAGTTCTTAGCAATGCATAATACTAATCAAAAATTAAGTTTTGAGATATCTATGGTAGGAAAATTACAAAATATCTTTGTGGAACGTGATCTTTACTTAATATCCTAATGAATTTTGGCATAAAGGAAACATCGATAATTTTGGCTATTACAACTGATTTTGTGGTCCAGGGTCACATACATTGTTTTTTTGGTAACGGCAGGCGATTGTTTAAAATTGATCTTCACAATCTTAATAACAACAGGTGGCTTATGTATTGTTATATTGGATTAAAGAAACATTATCCATCCACATTATTTTTTCTGTAATTATTAACTTACTATCATCTTATTACAAACCTGTATGACAGGTTGCTTTTTTGTAGAATAGAAAAGTTGTAGAATCATAGCCTCGGCCATTTGATTTAACCCTGTAAAACTAGATGTAAAATATTGGTCAGTCACCATCTAATTGTTTTGTAATCCAACAGAACATCTGAAGAACAAAAACAACAAAATTTGGTTTGTTTTATTTATTTTTGTTTTCGATATGTTAGAAAACTCTGATAGCGTGCAATGTTAATCAGCAAGATCTTTACAGCAAAGCAGACATAAAATGCATGTGAATATCAATGTCATTCTTTATTGCCTGATAAAATGTATAAGATAATATTTAAATGCTTAGTTTTATGATGGTTCAATTGTGGAGGCCAAAATATATAATGCCATGCAATACAATGATATCTGAGTATAAATTAACATTCATAAAAAGCCTAAAAAAAGCATTAGTATTCAAATAAACATAAGTTGCTTCAGTCAGAAAGTCAGTAAGTAAACATGTGACCCTGGACCACAAAACCAGTCATAAGGGTAAATTTTGTTTTGAAATTTTGAGATGTATGCATCATCTAAAAGCTGAATAAATAAGCTTTCCATTGATGTTTGGTTTGTTAAGGACAATATTTGGCCGTGATACAACTATTTGAAAATCTGCAATGTGAGGATGCAAAAAAATCTAAATATTGAGAAAATCGCATTTGAAGTTCTTAGCAATGCATATTGCTAATCAAATATTAAGTTTTGATATATTTACGGTAGTAAATTGATAAAATATCTTAATGGAACATGATCTTTCCTTAATATCCTAATGATTTTTGTCATAAAAGAAAAATGATCATTTTGACACATACAATATATTGTTGGCTATTGCTACAAATACACCCATGCTACTTATGACTGGTTTTGTGATCCAGGGTCACAAATTAGTAACAATGTTATTCTTTTGTTTTAAAAGAAGGTATACATTTTTCCAAATTAAAAATAGGCCTTTTACTTGCAAAAAAAGTAGAATATTTCAATCATCCAACAAAAGGCATGTAGTAGATTGGGTACAACAGGTTTTACAGCTATTTTGTTCATGTTGATAGTTTAATAGCCTTAAGAATAAATGTATAAAAAATGATTCAGAAAGCTTCTTAGAGTTAATTGTCTATACAATTCCATAACATTTCAGCTTAGTTATAACTTATATAGTAAATTATATAGTACTTTTCATTTTTGGATGAACTATCCTTTTAAGGGCTGTATTATGAATATTATTAACTCCACTGCAGGTCATGCACTGATGTGTAGCTGTATAATTAAAAATCAGCATATGTTTCAGGGGAAGTCAGATGGCCTTACCAGCGCACACACCACACCACCACATTAAACAATATAAAATTAGAGAACCAGAATGTCGTGCCTGGAATTTAGAGGTTTTTATTTTAGTAACTTCCTCTCTGAGGCTAATTCAATCACATGAATGTATCTGATACCAGTCATATTGGCCAAATTCAGTTCTCATGGTATGTGCATCAAAGAACAGTGAGGGACTTTTTCTCAGTCACTGCTGCCATTGATACAAAAATAGTCGCAAAACTTGGAGGCGATTCCTCTTTCAGGTAATAACTTAAGACAAAATGTGTTTTTGTGAAGAGCTGAATACTGTTGTAAATCTCAGTAACTGCATCCAGGTGTTAGGGCTAAACTCCAGTTTTCGGTAACGTGCCCTGTGAAGTAGCAATGATCTCTCTGTGTGTGAAGGAATAGCTGAAGTTCTTTTTCCATCAACTAAGCTTTTTAAACTCACAAACTCTGCCTTTTCCAGTCTGCTGGTTAGTTATTGATAGGTTAAGGGTTTTGAATAGACAAACTCAGCTGAGAGTAGGCCTAAGGGATTTGCATTTTGTCATTCGACTCCTTGTAGGTCTTTTTTTTAAAGCCGTTGTCTTCCGCAAACATGCCTGATTGTTTGTAAGGGTTCTGTTTGTTCTTACAAATGTGTGTCATTGTTATCAGGTGAAGAGAGAAATGAACAACTTGTGAGCTTTTTAAGCTCTAAGGATACAAAATTATGAAATATTTTTGAGTAACACTGAGGTCAAGCAGTTTATAAGTGGTTTGGAATTTCATGTAGGTCATGAGTGAGTTATGAATAATGTATCTTTATTATCACATTACACTACACACCCTTTTTAATGGTCAACACTGCAGTTAGAGAGATAAAAGGGTTTTAAGATTTTTTTAAATTATTATACTAAGTAGGCAGTATATTTGTGAGTAATTTACCTAAGCTGGATGATTTCAGTTTCATCTTTTGTACATGACATGACCAGTCTAAGCTATAAAATGGGAAAAAAAAAAAATTTTTGACAACTACATACTAATGTCGACTCCGGGTTGCATTCTCAGGTAGGATTATTAGTGTGACATCACTACCTGCTTTCACGACATCCATTAACTAGGCCAGAAATATCCCTAAAGCTGCTGAAGTTTCTTATTCTCTCTCTCTCTCGTTCACTCTGCTCTCTGCTCTCTCCTTCTGCCTGTTTGGCCAGAGTAAATATAGCCTGTTTGGTTTTTTGCTAGAGGATAAACACAGATGTCGAATCGGACTGTTTGCCACTGCGGACTCACCCCAATGGTTTCTCTTCGAAAATGACGAAAAGGTATAATAATCAGCCTGAAAATGCACAATAATCAGAAAAGACTTAGGTTCATCCTTATTGACCAGTTTGGCCAGCATGTGATAAGTCACTTTTAATTGTGTAATTACTGTAATAGTGTGCAAGGTAGTTAAATATTGCATTAGTAATCGCACATTAACTAGGAAGCTATATGCATCGTTAGGACAAAACTGGAAAACTGGTCTTTCCGCTTGTTTTGCTGCTCACTTACGTTAAGCGCTAAACCTGACAGCGTTGTAATGTGATATGGTATAGGATTGCATAGGCCTTATTTTTGTATGATTGTAGAGCTGCTCGACCGAAAGGCAACAAGTGGTGTTTGTCATGACTTATTGACATGTCTCTTTTCTTGGGAACGTGTCATTTGTGAGAACGGTTTCCACTAAGTGTCAGTCGAAGTCAGCAGGCTGCCATGCTGTTTTTACACCTGTTTCAGTTCAGCCTCTCCACCTGCTCCGCTCCAGAACCAGAGAGACCTGATTGACGAGAGAGATCCCACAGAGTCGAGGGAGTCTGAGCGCAGAACAAAACACGTCTTTGATATTGCCCCCCTCCCATTTAGAAACAACTCGCATTCATAACAGAATAACAGAAAGCTGAAACCTAAAACTGTCATGCATTGCTTAAGTGAAATGTAGGGTAAAGTTTTAAAACAACATGAAGTAGGAAAAAATATTGCAATATTTTTTGGGCATGAGGAATGTACTGGTAGAAAAATGCATTTAATGGTGGCTGGTAATCAGTGTGATTACTTGTATTATAAATGTACTCTACCATTTAAAAGTTTGGAGTTGGTGAGATTTTTATTTAAGATTCTTTTGATTTAAAGTCTCGTATGGTCATCAAGGCTGCAGTTTATTTGATCAGATATACAGTAAAAACATTGCTGTAAAACTATTGTAAAATTATTTTTCCGCCACATTGCCACATGATCCTTCAGAAATCATTCTAATATGCTGATTTGATGCTTAAAAAACATATCATATTACAAGTAGTGAAAACAGTTGTGCTGCTTAATATTTTGAAGGAACTTGTGATTTTTTTTTTTTTTTTTCGGTGTTGCTTAAATAGTTGAAGAAATTTGAAACATAAATGTTACTGTTACTTTTGATAAATTCAGTGTATCCTTGCTTTTCAACATTTTTGTATGTTCAAGTGAAATCGGGCATTGAAACAATATAATGTACGTTTAGAGATGTACAGAATATCAGCATATTGTTGGTTATTGGCAGATATCTGTGAATATTCATCTGGCGATATTTATTTTTCCTGCCCATTTTTAGATCATCGTCTAATTTAAATGGATGACGATAGACTATAATTTCCCTTTTAGAACAAACGGTTCTATGAGCTGCTGTGTGCATGTAATGAAAGTTTTTAGTGTTCTAATTAGAGATGCAGCGATTGACCAGCCAGGGACCAGAATTAGCCGTCTGCCAATTCCGAGCAGGCCTGTTAAAGGAGTAGTTCACTTCCAGAACAATAATTTACAGGTAATGTACTCCCTGTTGTCATCCAAGATGTTAATTCCTTTCTTTCTTCAGTTGTAAAGAAATAGTTTTTTGAGGAAAACATTTCAGGAATTATCTCCATATGGTGGACTTCAACTTCAAAATCATCCTATATCGCTGTTTTACAGTTTTTTTGTAAAGGGCATTTGACCTTCTTTGCATGTTCACTTTGTAAACACTGGGTTGGTACTTCTGCAGCAATGTAGGACAATTTTAAAATTAGAGGAGAAAATGAGATTGGGAGTTTTTCGACATAACCTAACTGTATTGACCCGGATTACACAGAGTACGCATGTGCATCGCAGAGCTAGACAAGAGAAGCATTTGAGGTTAAAAAGTATATACATGGTTTTTTTTTTTTTTTTTTTTTTTAGAAAATGGCAGATTGTTTCACTAGATAAGACCCTTATTCTTTGGCTGGGATCATTTAGAGCCCTTTGAAGCTGCATTGAAACTCAAAGGCACCAATAAAGTCCACTATATAGAGATAATTTCCTGAAATGTTTTCCTCAAAAAACATAATTTCTTTATGACTGAAGAAAGAAAGACATGAACATCTTGGATGACAACGGGGTGAGTACATTATCTGTAAAAATTTTGTTCTGGAAGTGAACTACTCTTTTAAGTGTCTCTGAGCAACACACAGCAGTGTTTCGTTATTGAATAAATCCACGTTTTTGAATGAATCTAGTGAGTCAGTGATTTAGTAACCCATTCATAAAGACAGTAATTTGCCTCGTTTCTGAATGAATCAGCCATTTGAATGAATCAGTTGAATGAATGACTAAATGACTCACTCATTTGCCACCACTTACTGGTAGTTTGGTTTCATATTTAAAAGTATCATTGCATTTTTCCCATAATTTCTTATTTGTATCTACAAAAAATTATTTAAAGGGGTCATCGGATGCTAAGTTCACTTTTACATGTTGTTTGAACATTAATGTGTGTTGGCAGTGTATGTACAAATCTACCCTATAATGATAAAAATCCTTGCAGTGGTTTTAATTAATCTGTAAAAATAATATCCCCTTTTTCAAATCGAGCCATTCTCAGATGTCTGTCGTTGTTGCGTCACACCCACAGATTGACTGTAACAGTTGATTGACATTAGCGTCTTACCTCAGATCAGCTGTAACAGTCCAACCTCCATGTTTTGATGCCGGAGCAGGGATGTGAGTTAGACAAGAATTGAGCAATTGAGGTGTTGTGTTGCTGGATGTAATAATGAACGTAGTGGTCGTCATTTACTCCTGACATCTGAGCTGCTGAAGATGCAGTGGATTAGGTTTGTTTGTGAAGGGAATGTGCATCCCGATCTACATATATCGTCTATGTTCGTGCAAATCATTCGTGATCCAGCTTCACTTATAGCAGAAGTGAGTATAAGGGGTTTTTATGTATCTTTGCAATCGCCTTTCCTAATAATGTGCTTGTTAGCAAGTTTAGCGGCTAAACACGGCTAAAGTAAACATGCTTGTCACTCCACGGAGAGAAGAGAGGGGCGGGGTGGGGCGGGGCGGGGCGAGCAGAGCTCATTTGCATTTAAAGCAGCCTCGACCAGAATGGGATGATTTTTGCAGAGCTGTTTTTGGCAAGGTAAAAAGGGTGTTGTTTTACACTACCATTGAGAATGTTTAACCAAAGTATATTATAGACTTTTCATTAAGACCCTAAAGAATCATATTAACTTGTGGAAAATGGACATCCGATGACCCCTTTAAAACTTCAATCTTATAAAATTATGCGGTTTAAATGCATTTATGGCACCTCAGCAGTGCCACTGCTGTGTTTCCTGCAGTGCAAAGATGGAATTTGTTGATACTAATTTAATTTGAATGGTAACAACTCTACAGTTTCTTATTATTCTAACTGAATTAATTAAACAATGTGAGAATGTGATGTGAAAGATGACACAGTTAATAAGGTTAGGAGAAAATTACTATTTACAAACAGTGGGAAATTACATCTGTTTTTATCTGTTGTATATGCTGTCAAATATAGTTCCTAGTAAGAAAATTAGAATTGGTAAAAATCTAAATCGGCAGTTCACACTTACAAAAAAAAAAATCAGAAATTGGAATCGGCCAAGAAAAATGCAATCAGTGCATCTCTAGGCATAGTTCACTCAAAAATGAACATTCTGTCATTATTACGCACCCTCATTTCGGTCCAAACCCGTAAGACCTTCATTCATCTTCAAAACACAAATTAAGATATTTTTGATGAAATCCGAGAGCTTTCTGACCCTGCATAGACAGCAACACAACTACCATGTTCAAGGTCGAGAAAGGTAGTAAGGCCATTGTTAAAATAGTCCAAGTGACATCAGTGGTTCAACCGTAGTATGAAGCTATGAGAATACTTACTGTGCACAAAGAAAACAAAATAACGTCTTTATTCAACCATTTTTTCTCTTCTGTGTCAGTCTTCGAGGCGTGTTTATGAAAGTGGGTGAACTATCCCTTTAAGTAGTTTAAAAGTAATAAAGATTTATAATCTGCATTTATTGCTTATCAGAGGTGACATAAATAGTCTTATTGGCCATAATCTCCATATCCGTGCATTCCCAGATACAGTAGAAATGAAAAAGCTTCACTTCTTGAGTTAGAAAAAATATATTATCTGTGCATATAGTCACAAAGAACCTCTGCTTCCCTAATAAAAATGCTTTTTCATGTGCTGTAACGTAAAAGAAAAGCTTTTAAATGTCTTAGATGTCGTCTGATTTCTTAAACATCTAGCCTGGAACCATTTTTGGATGTGGGAGTACTTGGGAGATCTGAAAGGGAAATTGACTTTAGCAATAAGTGTCTCAAAAGGGAAAAGGCTCTTTGTTTTATAGAGGATCTCCATTAAATTAATGACACCAGATGTTTCAGACCTACACAGTTGTGGAAGTAGGCCATTCATTGTCCCAGGAGATCTCCTTGTTCACAACTTTCTGTTCTTAAGGAATTTCCTATTGATCTGGCCGAGCAATTTATTCCTCTCTCTCTGGAGAGACAGGGAGGAAGAGAGACATCGAGAGGAAACTGTCAGAGAGAGCAGGGGATCCTCGAGAGCATGTCAGCGGATACGCGGGAGGAAGTGCTGATGAATGGACGCTGACTGTCTTGAATGTCTCCGGTACCGTTTCTTCCAATGCTTCCGACAGTTTCTAGTCTTAAACCAGACACAGATTACTGGAGTGTAGTTACGTCACCCGCAAGTGAACTGAGATGCGGACTTGATAGACCCCATCAGGTGGGAAGTTTTGTTGCGTCTTCCTCCATCTGTCTCATATTGAGGGAAGTGTCGTGCGTCACGCTGGTTCCTTCTAGTGCACCGTTGGAGAGGAGGGGAGTTCAGACAGGAAATGAGGGAGATGCAAGGAGATGACAGGCCCATGAATCACCCCCACTTTGAGGAGATGGGTCACATCAAACACACACAGTGCGTTAAAATGCCTCATGTTGCCTAAGCGAACATCAGAGGAAATGCATTCACTCGCAAGTACTCTGACTCACACATACATGCCAAGAATTCTGTCCTCTTTAAGAATTTTGTGCTTTATATGAAGTGAAATGTTATAAATATATGTATTTTTAAAGGGATTCTCTTATTAATTACTCACCCTCATGTCGTTCCAAACTTGTAAGACCCTCGTTCATCTTCAAGACACAAATTAAGGTATATTTTGATAAAATCCGAGAGCTTTCTGTCCCTGCTTAGACAGAAACACAACTACCGAAGGTTTACAGGTTTGGAATAACATGAGGGTGAGTAATTAATGACAGAATTTTCATTTTTGGGTGATCACTTTAAGGTATTATTCAGGGGTAAATAAGGTACAAAGGTGTACCTTTTGAAAAGGTGCTGCCCCAGTGACCTTTTTTTTTTTGAGTGTCCCCTGTCCCATATCCGACAAGTGTCCAGGGTTTAGTTTTAAAATAGAGTGAGATTCTTTTGAGCTTTTAACACTTGTATTTGAATATTTCTTTCTCAGAAAGCTCTCGCTTGCCTCCTTCGAGAGCCCTGATGTGGTCAGAGCTTGAGGGCCGCACTTTTTTCGCACTGTGTAGTCTGCGCACGCCCACACGCATATGCCTACACTCGTTTAAGTAGCCTACACATTCCTGCATTTACTCTTTCTTCGGTCTGCAATACCTTTCATATTTTGACATCATTTTTACAGAGGTGTTACAGCCAAACACAGTAAAGCCATATCAGTGATAGTTATCTGTTAAATTGCGGTTAGGCATTGTAATGATTTCTTCATTAGTTTGTCCTGTATCATTATCCAGTGATTTTGTGTTTGGGCTCACATCCAGAGAACTGATGACGACCTGCGCAAGGTTCAGTGTTGAAGGATTATTTTTCTGTTGCCAACATTTCCAGAGGCTCTGTTACAAATGTGAATGTTTGAACTTTTCACTAAATGTACACATACCTTCACTTAATATATTACAGTACCATTCAAATGCTTGAGGTCAGTGTTTTTGTAATGTTTCTTAAAGAAATATTTTAGGCTCACCATGGCTGTATTTATTTGATCATAAATACAGTAAAACAGTATTACTGGAAATATTACTACAATTTAATTTCTATGTTATTATATTTAAAAATATGATTTATTCCTGTGGTGGCAAAGCAGATTTTTTAGTAATCATTACTCCAGTCTTCAGTATTATATGATCCTCCAGAAATCATTCTAACATGCTGATTTGGTGATCAAAAAACTTTTTTTACTATTATCAATGTTGAATACTATAGAAGCCTGTCTCAGCCACTGAATAAAAAAACTAAGTGCAATTTTTTATCTCACTTTTCTGACTTTTCGGACTTGCAAGTTTACATCTTTTTTGCGAGTTTATACCTCGCAAATGAGAGTTTGTATCTTGCAATTCTGACTTTTTCTCACAAATGAGTTTGCGTCTCGCAATTCAGACCTTTTCCCACAAGTGAGAGTTTGTATCTCGCAATTCTGACTTTTTCTCGCAATTCGGACCTTTTTCCGCAAATGAGAGTTTGTATCTCGCAATTCTGACTTTTTCTCGCAATTCAGACCTTTTCCCACAAATGAGAGTTTGTATCTCGCAATTCTGACTTTTTCTCGCAAATGAGTTTGCATCTCGCAATTCAGACCTTTTCCCACAAATGAGAGATTGTATCTCGTAATTCTGACTTTTTCTCGCAAATGAGTTTGCATCTCGCAATTCGGACCTTTTTTGTGAATGTGAGTTTGTATCTCACTGACTCACTGAGTTTGTATCTATCTGACCTTTTCTCAGAATTAGAGTTTTGATCTCACTATTCTGACTTTTTTTCTCAGAATTACATGATATAAACTTGCAGCTGCAAGTTCTAAAATTGTAAGATATAAATTGTAAGATATAAACTCACAATTTTGAGTTATAAAGTCAAAATGATGAGATATAAAGTCAGATTTGCGAGATATAAATTCGCAATTCTAACTTTTTCTAGCAAATGAGAAAAAGTCAGAATTGTGAGATATAAATTTGTAATTTTGACTTTTTTTCTTAGAATTGCTTGATATAAACTTGCAGTTGCGAGTTATGAAATCAGAATTGCAAGATAATTCTGAGTTATAAAATCAGATTTGCGGGATATAAATTGACTTTTTCACGAAAATACGAGTTTGTATCTTGCAATTCTGACTTTTTTCTTGCAAATGTGAGTTCGTATCTCACCATTCTGACTTTTTTTCGCAGAATGGTGAGAAATAAACTCAAAATTGTTATAAAGTCCAATTCTGAGGGGAAAAAAGACTTTGTTCTCAGAATTCTGACTTAATAAATCGCAGATATAAACAAATAGAATTTTTGGTGCAGTGGAAATGGTCTTCCATAGAATGCAGTTGTGCTGCTGAATATTTTTGGTACATTTTTGTTCAGGGTTCTTTGAATAAATAGAAAGTTTATTTGAAATAGAAACATTTTGTAACATTATAACACTTGTAAAGTTTTATAACGCTTTTGATCAATTTAATGTGTATTTGCTGAATACAACTATCAGTTTCTTTGGTAAAAAGGAATCTTACTGACTGCCAAATTTTGAATGGTGAACTGAAGCAATAATTTGTCTATTTAAAATGTAAACAGTTTGAAGTAACATTTGCAAACCTAGATAATGCAATTGCTTGGCTTCATCAAGCATGTATACTCATTATTTGCCTCAGTGGGTGTTTTTAACTCTTTAAATATTCAGTTACACATTCACGCATTGGCTCATGTATACTTGGACAGACAGATGAAGACTGTAGCTCAAAAAACCTGCTATAACTCTGCATGTTAAAATACATGTTGTGTTGTAAGCCATTGTGGAGAGATTTACCTGTCCACAAGTTCCTTATTCAGCTCTAGCTTCAAGCGTTGCTGCCCACAGTGACCATATAAACTGAATTATGGCCTGTGGGTGAGCATTTCTCAAATGTGACAAGGATAACTCATACTGAGCTATGAACAAAGCTGCTTCCAGGACCACTTCAAAGATGTGACGTTGGCGTAGTCAACGGTACCTTGCCTCGTGCAACCCTTATAAATGGTTGCACACAACCGAGGCGTTTCTGCAGTGCAGAGCTGCCCTCCTTCTGTCAGCACACTGGTTGTGGCTCAGACAAAGCTGCAGATTGTCTCAAAAGTACTGGAGTGCCAGGCTTGGGGTTAATACTGACGCTCGTGCCAAAAGCACCAAGGGCCTCGTTTTCTCGCCACTGTTACAGACTGGAATTTCTTGAAAGGAAGTCGTGTGTGTGTGTTCACGTGTGCCTGCGCGATTGTGTGCGTGTTTGTAACTCTTCATAGCCAAAGTCCAGCAACTGTAGAGTCATTGTTTTAATTCTAATTGAGTTCAGCATGGAGTCGTTCCCAGAATGCCGTTTAGTTCATCGCATGCCTTTATCCATTACAAAATCAGATTTGGTGAAAGGGCAAGGAGTTTCATGATTTTGTACTGTTGCAGAAGTCAGTTGCGTGCAGACTGTGTCACAGATCATCTATAAGCAAGCCTACAAAGAATGCCCGGAGATTTCCACACAATTCGAGTGCCTGAAATTCAAGTTTTGCACTCAGCTAGTCACTTTTGGTTTCAACTATCCGCATGAGGATATCAGGAAGGTGACTGTCTGTAAAGCATTGTTTTCATGGAAACAACTCCACCCACAGTCTGCACACACAACTGTAATATTTGAGATAACTTAACACTAGCCATGCGTGCCAGTCAAAATATGTTTGATATTTAATATAAACCTAAGCCACCTTTCCACTATCTCTGATCTCACGACGAAAAACGTACCTATGGGACCTTTTTCGCAAGACGCGAAATACGTACCACCATGTACGTTTCATGACATACATCAAAAACGTACCAATAAGTACATATCAATGCAGTTTCCAACAGAAATAAACACTAGAGGCGGTTAAACGGCAAGCATTTGTATTCGTTTTCCTACACAGTTATGATTGCAGCTCCATTTATTTAGTTTTCCAGACGTAACAAGCTCAGCCGGGGCTGGACTTAGGATGCGGAATCCTTGGGTACGAATCCCATGAAAAACATGACTCACGATGACAGAGTTGAAAGGTGAGAGATCGAAAAACAAGCTAAAATGCCTTACGATTGCGTTTTTACATCACATTTACTTTTTTGTTCATACTATCGGATAGGTTTAGGTGTAGTGCAGACGGTATGTTTTTTTTAAAACGTCACGGAGCATTGGAGTTATAGCCTCACTCAACAGATATTTCAAGTAAGAACTACGGTGACACGTACAAAACCAGCGTCACATAAAATGTGCAAAATGTGAAAACAATTATTTTGATTGCCATTTTCCAGGTGTCTTTTGTACAGGTACCAAGCTGATTTTCTAATCTCAGCTTGTTACCTGCATAAAAGTCACTTGTCCACAGAAGCAATAAATCAATCCGATTCCGAACTCTCCACCATTGCCAAGACCAAAAAACTGTTCAAGGATGTTAGGGACAAGATTGTAGACCTACACAAGGCTAGAATGGGCTACAAGACTATTGCCAAGCAGCTTGGTGAGAAGGTGACAACAGTTGGTGCGATTGTTTGCAAATGGAAGAAACACAAAATAACTGTCAATCTTCATGCAAGATCTCATCTCGTGGAGTTTCAGTGATCATAAGAACGGTGAGGAATCAGCCCAGAGCTACAAGGGAGGATCTTGTCAATGAGCTCAAGGCAGCTAGGACCATAGTCACCAAGAAAGCAATTTGTAACACGTTACGCCGTGGAGGACTGAAATCCTGCAGTGCTTGCAGGGTCCCCCTGCTCAAGAAAGCACATGTACAGATCCGTCTAAAGTTTGCCAATGAACATCTGAATGATTCAGAGGAGAACTGGGTGAAAGTGTTGTGGTCAGATGAGACCAGAATCAAGCTTTTTGGCATCAACTCAACTTGCCGTGTTTGGAGAAGGAGGAATGCTGTCTATGACCCCAAGTACACCATCCCCACTGTCAAACATGGAGGTGGAAACATTATGCTTTGGGGGTATTTTTCTGCTAAGGGGACAGGACAACAGCACCGCATCAAAGGGACGTTGGATGGGGCCATGTACCATCAAATCTTGTGTGAAAACCTCCTTCCCTCATTGAAAATGGGTCGTGGATGGGTATTCCAGTAGACAGTGAGCCAAAACACACGGCCAAGGCAACAAAGGAGTGGCTCGAGAAGAAGCACATGAAGTTTCCTGGAGTGGCCTAGCCTGTCTCCAGACCTTAATCCCATAGAAAATCTTTGGAGGGAGCTGAAGGTTCGAGTTGCCAAACATCAGCCTCAAATGCTTAATGATTTAAGGATCTGCAAAGAGGAGTGGGACAAAATCCCTCCTTAGATGTGTGCAAACCTGGTGGCCAACTATTTCTAAGAAACATCTGACCTCTGTGATTGCCAACAAGGGTTGTACTAAGTCATGTTTTGCAAAGGGGTGAAATACTTATTTCACTCATTAAAATGCAAATCAGTTTATAACTTTTTTGAAATGCGTTTTCTGGATTTTTTTGTTATTCTCTCTCTCTTTGTTAAAATCAACCATTAAAATTATAGACTGATAGTTTCTTTATCAGTGGGCAAACATAGAAAATCAGCAGGGGATCAATTTTTTTTTTTCTTACTGTATGTTCATCTGTTTTAGGGAAAAAATGAACACTCTGTCAGTCGCACTCATTGGATATTTCACATCGAATATGTCACAAAACTTACATGGCGATACATATTTTGCGTCTTGCGGTAAAGTTCCCACAGGTACGTTTTCATCATGAGATCAGGTTGCTATTGTGTTAATTCTAATTTAATTGCTGAACTTCAGAAAATAGATCTATGCAGGGTCAGAAAGCTCTCGGATTTCATCAAAAATATTTTAATTTGTGTTCTGAAGATGAATGAAGGTCTTACGGGTTTGGAACACCTAATTAATAACAGGTTTTTTACTTCTTTAAACTGACGCTAATAGAAGACGTCACATACGGTCTAGCCAAAATTTTTCCTTAAACTTAAAATGATCCTTTCATAAAGACCTGCCCGTCTTAGTTACTGTTAATACGTCTGACAAGTTATGCCGCTCTCACGCCACACATCATGTTCTCACACAGTGAAAAATACAGACGACACACCGACAGACAAGACAGAGTAGTTTACTTTTGGTACAAAACAAAGTCTCTTGCTTTTCAAACAATAAATACTGTTTTGTGGCTCTTTAATGTGTCGTGACAAACCACTGTAGCGTCTCAGTTCAAGCGGCATGTAAACCAATCATCTCTTCTTTGCTGGTTATATTATGAAATAAACATGACTAAACATCAGGGTGTATCTTGTTTAAACTGCGGAAAGACACCAATACACATTATTTTTAGTTCAAGTCTACTGATGTTAATCTGCCCTCCTATCTGGCAGATTTGGTATTATGATTGGTTGGTAAAATTCCCGGCGAAGGGTGAGATATGCATATGATTAAAACTCTACTACTACTCTCCATTGGAAATGAAAGACTTTCCAAAATAAGAGGTTGCTTTAGCATATGTGGAGTGGAATTTTGTTCCAGTGAGATTTCGCTGCGGATACCACAAGATTAAAAACCAAGCCACAGACAGAATGTCCTGTTGCTCACCGCTGGTTAGACAAAAAGAGCTTTATGCCATATCGCGTTGCATGTGGATAGAAAAACGATGCGACTTGTATTCATCTCCAAATATTTGTGTCACTGTGAGCAGATTTGAAACGTTGGTGGCATTTGTGTGTTTTTTTTTTTACCCACTTATTTGTTTATCCCACCATGAGTTTGTCTCTCATGCTATACAGCACACTGTCTGTGGGGAGTTGAAAGCTACTCGCTCGTCAGTAGTTGCCACACGCATACACACAGATGCTCACTATGTAGAGTGAAAATGAAGAGTAATGACAGTGGGGTGTTGACTGTTGTGTTCCTGAATCTCAGGAGAGTTCCACTACACACCGCTGGGGAGAGAGAGAGAGAGGGAGAGGGAAATGGTCTGTTTTCTCTGAAAAAAAACAGTTGAGCTCTTATCATCGTGGGAGAGGTAGAGATGGACCGATTAGGGATGAGAGATGGCCAGACCGTCAGATAGTGAAAGAAAGAAAAAGCGAGGGAAGATCCGAAGCATGCGGAGGAAAGGATTAGGTGCACCTCTGTTTGGTTTTTGCGTGTCCTGATTCTGGTTCACGCCATGGTGTCGTCGCTTTCAGACGAGCATTACCTCAGCTCTAGTCTGTTACTCTTTCAGCGTATCTCTTTCTCTTCCTGTGTTGATTTTATCAGTCTAACATAGTTACACGTTTTGGTCACGCTAGCATAAAGAAATTCCCCTGAGAGGCTAGATTGTCTCGTAGCGATTCAAAGGACTTTGTGGGCTGTGTGAGAGCGAGAGATTGATAGGGGTTTTCTAAAACAAAGCAACCTCTTTCTCATGAACGAGGCAGGGGTTATAAATTAGCCTGCGTGAGAGCGAGAGGCTTTGGCCACAGACGTCTGCCGTGTTTTATTCTCCCACAGTCGACGAGGATGAGCCATCGTCACTTCTCCTCCCTTGTCCGCACGCCGGGAATGTAAAGTGGGCTGAACTGTGCGTGGAGCCTTATGAATTCCTGCACAGATCAGCAGTATAAACATACACACGGTCACGCTCATGTAGGGGTGCGCCTTTCAACCGGTTCCCACGTCTCAATCTCGCAGGAATGTTACTAGCCCTATGGGGAGTATTTAGATGTGCTCCCTTTTCTTTGCCTTTATTCCTGTTGAATCCGTTCATGCCATCTGTTGTATCTTTACCGAGTGAAATATGGAATCAAAGCGCTGCTTTACCCGGTGCTGAGATCTGTGGAAATGACAAAAGGCTCGCTCAGATGGAATCTTTGAGCACACACACTTTGAAAACACACATTAGAGCAACAATATAGAGATAAGGCCCGTTTTATCACTGAAACTCTTGGCAAGGAACTTTATGACCTCATCGTCTTCAGTGCAGGAGCCACTATTAGCAGTGTAATTGTATCTGTCCTATGGCAGCTATTGTCAAAACACCCTTGTTCCCCGTCGAGCACTGAGGTTGTTATCAGTTTTAGACTGCTGACCGGACTTGAGTTGATTTTTCAGTTCAAGTCAGTTTATCATTGATTACAGTATGTATGACCTCACCTGATGATCAGACAGTTGACATTGGGTCTCATTGATGAAATACGATTTTTTTCGTAAAGCCGTTCTGACGTAAACTTTTGAATTCATGAAAATTTTTACAATTTATTTTACACCTGCTAAATGGTGCATACAATGTTCTGTTCTTTTTGACAAACTGATGACACTGAATTTTGATTCACTACCATAATAGAATTTTACAAGTTTGTTTGCCCTGTCTTTTTTTAATTGTATTTTTTTTTAATGGTAACTATTCTGAGCTGGGTAAAATACAGTGCTTGACGCTGTGATATTTTTACCCAAATATTACATCGACCAACCATTACCATCCTACCTTACTACCAAACAACAATGGAGAAGTTAAAGGAACACTCCACTTTTTTGGAAAATAGGCTCATTGTCCAACTCCCCCTAGAGTTAAACCATTTTCAAATCCATTTAGCCGATCTCCGGGTCTAGCGGAGATCTTTTAGTATAGCTTTATAGCATTCACTTTTAGCATAGCTTAGCATAGATCATTGAATCTTATTAGACCGATAGCATCTCGCTCAAAAATGACCATATATAATGACAATATTTTTCCTGTTTAAAACTTGACGCTTCTGTAGTTACTTTGTGTACTAAGACTGACGGAAAATGAAAAGTTGTGATTTTCTAGGCTGATATGGCTAGGAACTATACTCTCATTCCAGCGTAATAATCAAGGAACTTTGCTGCTGTACCATGGGTGCAGCAGGCGCAATGATATTACACAGTGCCTGAAAGTGACCGGCACTAAGTTTGTGTAGATGCAGAGTTACAGCCGGCAGAGTTGACAGAAGAGTCAAGTTTTAAATAGGAAAAATATCGACACTCTTTGATCATTTTTGAGTGAGATGCTGGAAAAACGCTGTTCCGCCAAAGGGTTTGCAAGCACCACCAGCTGGGCATTTTTCTAGCTGGGTAACACTTTGAACACATTAGTTGAATATTTATTGTTAGGCATATTGTCTATTAGTCTTTTTTTGCATTTGTGCAATACAAAAGATTCCATCGCATTCCTGGACACGTACGCGACGTGAACGCACAATCTGTTTACGAAAGATTTAAATTCATTAACATACACACCTGGAACTACCAAAGTACCAGGTGTCTAATTCGTACAAATTTGTATGACCACACTCGACCACTTTTTTCAGTGAGGGGTAGGTTTAGGGTGATCATTCATATGACATGCGTACGAATTTCACAAAGCATATGAATTCGTACAAGCCAGGTCGTACAAATTTGTACGAATTAGCCACCTTGTAAAATATGTACAAATTGCCTGAGATCGGGTTGGAGTTTTTGTAAAAGACCGCTTTACATGAAAATTACTTAGAATTTATTTGTATATTTATGAAAGTTTAATGGATGAGGTCCGTTGTGTGCACCAGTGTTATTTCAGTATTTGTTTATATACTATTACACTATTTCTTTAATTTGAATTAGCATTCATTTTTAGATTTTTGTACATTTTCTGTGAGGGGTAGGTTTAGGGGTGGTCATTCATACGCTTTTAGATTTTGTTTTTGTTTAGTACCTTAATTATTAATTTAATTGAATCATTTAATTTACACAAGAACCTGTGTTGATAAGAACCTGTGTTATGTGAACTATGATTTGTGTGTGTGTGTGGTGCATGTTCTTGTCAGTTTTGTAGGTTGAGAACCCCAGTCTCTATTGATTTTTAATTTTATTGGGAAAAAAAGCATATTCTGCACTTTCTTTGTGTGTATGTGTGTGTTCCATAGAAGAAAAAAAGTCTATCCTTTTGTGATCAGTTAAATGACACACCTTTCTCTCGGCACTTTACAATAAATTACAATAAATGTTTTTACGTTGATCAAAAGTGACAGTAAAAACTTTTAAAATATTAGTATTTCAAACAAATACTGTTTTTTTTTTAACTTTACATTCATCAAAGAAATATTATTATCCATTGATAGTAATATTTTATTAAAGTTTAACATTTTTTGTAGGGTAATAAGGATCAAAAACAGAGGAACATTAGGAGACACAGTAATAGGAAGGAAGGGAGACGCAGAAGGTGGTATGTGTGTGTGTGTGTGTGTGTGTGTTCCCAGGTGGCTTTTAAAGTCGCAAAGCTCTATTCTGGAGAGTAAATGGGAAGACAGTAACTCAAAACGAACAGCCTTTAAGAGACACAAACTGCCTCTCCAACTGAGTTTCCTCCATATGTTTTCTATTCTCTGCAGCGCACACTGATGGCCATGTTTAGTCTTCAAATGCTCACTATCATGGGTCTTCAGCTGTCATAAAACTCCTTGCCTAGGTGCATCTTTCTTCCTGAAAAAGATAAACCTCATCAGCTTCTATTTTCCTTTTTAGTGCTGCTTTTCCAAGCTTTTCAAAGACGACTTTGCAAACACTACCATTCAAACTAACACTTTTTGATCATCCATCCATGCTGAAAAAAGCAACGTCTTTAAGAAAAATCATACAGAACCCAAACGTTTGAACGGTAGCATACTTGAATGATAATGCTGCAAGCAACTTCAAAGAATAGCATGGTAGATGTCCTAAAACCATAGTCCATGATACTTTTTGTTAGCTTTCTTTCTTCTCTCCTCCTTCAAAACAAACTATCTGGCTGCTTTTGTCCGCTTTCCGTCCCTTTTTTCTCTCTCACACAGAAATGCAGCCACACCTTGTTCCTTTATATCTATCAGTCAGTGCTGCTTTTGTTGGGAAGACTGAACCTACCGGAGTCCATTCACATCTGCTACAAAACACCTGTTATGTCACGCTGGGTCCGGGGGAAAGGAGTGACTCACCAGGGTCTTTTCTTCTATTCCGATTTAGGACCAACTTCATTTTCGAACACTGAACCGCAGCAGGTAAAACAGCCACACTGTTCACGGTCAGCTTTAGGTGCAGTTCTGCTTTAGGCACAATCAGTCTTTAGTTTGCCTCGCCGTTGGGCTACCTGTCCCGCTCAAACTGTTTTCTAATGTGCGGCCTTGGCGGCTAACAATATAACACTGTGTCCTCATGTTACCGCTGTGCGGCGTGAGAAAGGGACGTTTGCTGTAGACCCCAGCCAGAAGCAATTAAACTGTTTATAAAGCATTAACTGAAGTATTCGTTTTAGCCTCGCTATTTATTATGTGAAACAAACACACTAATGTGCACAGTGTCCACTTAAATACTCTTTTAGAAGATTTGAAAACCATATAACGTTTTGAGTAACGACGGACATTGGATAAGAATTAAACACAGGAAGTTGAGCTCACTCTCTGGACTGGCCTTTGCGCCTCAGTAGGCTTGTCGTCTGGAGTGGCCTCACACTGTGTACTAACTAGGTGCGACACACAAGTGTCAAGCGTCACATCTTCTCCATGTTAATCTGAGTTTTTATTCTAATCGCTACGGTTGGGATACATCAAGATGCACTCGAGGGTGGATTTGACCTTCAGCATTAATATGGTAGTCTATAAGAATTTAGTTCTGGCTCGTTTCCTGGTATGGAAGGTGCACTTTACATAAACCAATTAATTCCTTATAGTTGTAGTCCTTATAGTTGATATTCCGGTCTCATCCACATCCAGCTATTTTTAGCTGTACAAAACAGCTTGTTTTACTGCTTGATATTGCAAATAGGTGTGTCTTACCATATTATTGTAATGTGTTGTCTTAATTATGAACACACTGGTTTGTAGTGCAAACAGTTTTACTGTTTACTGCATGTTATTCTTCTCATTATTTCCCTACAGCAGCTAATGAACAGAAGTCTCACCCATTCTTACTTCCACATTGAAGAATAAGCTGGATAGAAATAGTTTTTCCCAGTGTTCTTTTGATAGAAATTGAAAGTGCAAAAGACATTTGAAATAGAAATCTTTTACACCATTTTAAATGTCTTTACTGTCACTTTTGATCAATTTAATGTGTCCTTGACAAATAAAAGTTAGGGGTGGGGGAAAAAATAGATTCACATTTGAATCACATTTCAGTCTTCTAGCGATTCGCACTGATTCACAAATTTAAAAATTCGATTTTCTAGTTAAAGGAGAAGTCCACTTCCAGAATGACAATTCACAAATAATTTACTCACCCCCTTGTCATCAAAGATGTTCATGTCTTTCTGTCTTCAGTCGTGAAGAAATTATGGTTTTTGAGGAGAACGTTTCAGGATTTTTCTCCATATAATGGATTTCATTGGTGCCCTGATTTTGAACTTCCAAAATGTAGTTTAAATGCAGCTTCAAAGGGCTCTAAACGATCCCAGGTCTTATCTAACGAAACGATCGGTCATTTTTTTTGGAAAATACAATTTTTTTATACCTCTTAAGCACAAAAGCTCATGCAGCACAGGCTCTGTGATGCGCGTTCACAACGCTACGTACTGTTGAATCAAGTTGTAAGGTCATGTGAAACGTAGTTGGAACTACAGACCCAGTGTTTACAAAGCGAACACGCAAAGGCTAAGAAAGTGCAAGTAAGTTTGTAAATGCCGTTTAGAAACAAAAAGGTACAACGATGTCCTCCTCTTAAGTTGTAGGAGAAAATAAGATGGAGTTTTTCACCATACTCAGTACACAGACGATGACTACGTGATTCGTAGTAGTGATGGGAAGTTCAGATCATTTTACTGACTCTGACCTTTGAGTCTTGTTCAGCAAAATGAACAAATCTTTTTTCTATTAAAATGTTACGTGTTACTTCCCTAACACATCTACTGCTTACACAAACGTTGATCACACTACAAACAAGCCAAAACTATAATGCTATAAGAAACAGAAAAGATTAATTCATTGTTTACATGGGTCTTTAGTTTAGCTCACCTCACCCGTAAGATGAACAAACAACTCAAAAAACCCAAAGACTTGAAACAGGTGAACTAATTCCAGTACAGAACCTAATAGGATGTTGCGCATGCGCGACTGAACAAATCACTCCCCGAGACGACTCGTTCTTCCAGTCACATTGAAGATTCATTCAAAATGAAAGAATCGTTCAAGAACGACCCATTACTAATTCGTAGCGTCGTGGATGTGCATCCCAGAGCCTGTGCTACACGAGCTTTTGTGCTTAATTAGACACGTTTTTATTTTTCGGAAAAAATGACTGATCGTTTCGCTAGATAAGACCCTTTTCCTCAGCTGGGATCGTTTAGAGCCCTTTGAATTTGCATTTAAACTGCATTTTGGAAGTTCAAATTCGGGGCACCAACGAAGTCCATTATATGGAGAAAAATCCTGAAATGCTTTCCTCGAAAACTATAATTTCTTTACGACTGAAGACAGACGGACATAAACATCTTGGATGACAAGGGGGTGTGTAAATTATTTGAAAATTGTTGTTCTGGAAGTGGACTTCTTCTTTAAGTGTGTGATATACCTACCAGATCTCATGACAAAAACATACCTGTCGGAACATTTTCGCAAGACACGAAATGCATACCAATAAGTACATATCACTGCAGTTTCCAACAGAAATGAACACTAGTGGCAGTAAAACAGCGAGCACTTGTAATCGTTTTTGTACACATTTATGATTACAGCTCCATATGTTTCGCTTTTCGGACATAAGGTTGCTCGGTAGCTCAGCCGGCGTGGAATTGGATTTAGAATGCGGAATCCTTGGGTACGAATCCTATGAAAAACATGACTCACGATGAAAGCTGAAAGATTAGAGATCGAAAAAACAAGCTAAAACGGCATGCTTGCGATTGCGCTTTTACGTCAAATTCACTTCGGGTAGGTTTAGGTGTAGCGCAAATGGGACATTATTTTAAAAAGTCACAGAGCATTAGTTAACTAATAGCGCCACTTAATGGACATTTCAAGTCAGAACTGTGGTGACGCATACAAAAACCAACATCACATAAAACGTACCATATGTACGTTCATCTGTTCCAAGGAAAATACACTCATTTAGCGCCACTCAGTGGACATTTCACATTGAATATATCACGGAACATACATGGCAGTAAGTATTTTGCATCTTGTGGAAAAAGTTCCCATAGGTGTGTTTTCGCCATGAGATCAGGTTGTGATACAGTAATGCCTTAGACGATGTTATCTCATGCCCCTCATGAGTTCAGCACCTCACAGTGTCATAAGCATGTCAGAGTACACAAAAAAATTCCAGTTTTCCATCATTTTTTTCCACAATGATAGCAACTCTCCTCTTAGTGTTTCCAGTATTGTGCCGACACACAAGTCATTACTATGGCAACCAAATACATACCGATTTTCAAAATGATAAGGTGTATAGTAAGTCCTGAAGATTAGATTTTAAAATTTGGTACAGTTTTTTTAATCTTCACCTCGCTAAACTTAAACATTTTAGTCATAAATGGGATTGCGGCGTTGTTGATTATAGGTTCTTGTTTAGCCAGAGACTGAGAGAAAACAAAAGAGAGGGGAAGAGGAACCATTCCAGCTGCCTAGTTAAAACCACAACACCTGGGATCAAGGAAGTGAGCGAGCATGTGTGGGTTTGTGTGTGGGACCCATACGCCGTGATGTTTCTGACCCCAGCCGCCTTATAAAAGGGCCTTTGATGCAGAGGCAGGCCTGCTTTAGCATGGCAGAGCTTTAGGTGTGTGTGTGTGTGTGTGTGTGTGATTAGGAGGTAGAGGGTGTACTTTAACCCATTTAGTACTGGGCGTTTGCCAGATTTAGTAGCTTAGTCGACTAATCCTCTTCCGCCTGCCCTTTTCTTACCAACAAGTGTCCATACTTGCGTCTTTGTGTGCGTGTGTTTGTATACTTGTGTTTTTGTGAGCAGAAGAGGGGATCTGAGAGTGTTGGGAACTGTGTTTTACCTCCATTGATTGTTTCCTTGCTGTAAAACATGTTGACGGGTTCCCTGATGGGATTTGAAACAGACCTGTAAGTTTAACCAGACAGCAGCTGACTCAGCTCTCGTAATGCGGTGTCCCCCGTATTCTCTCTTTTTTGCTCCATCGCTCCCTCACTGCTGGAGTTTTGGAGCTACTGAGGGAACTTCCATGTTATTCTTAGCCACATTAAGTGCTTGTGCAGGCCAGGTTACATTTAAAACAACAGTTTTATCAATAAAAACAGCTAAAGATGGTATTTTCATGGGTTGCAGATTCTCATAATTTAATATTCTGAATGTAAAAGAAGGGAAAATGAGGATGCACAGTTAAATATTGAATGACAACTAATTTAAAAAAATCACCTATAATTGATATGGTATTGCTATACAGTAAGTTGTGCATCTCTATCCATATTTTTTTATTGTTTAAAAATCTTTATCCAATACTGTATTTTGGCACAGTTCAGCTGTCACTTGTAAATGTGGATAATGATGACAATAATACACCACCATTCAAAATTTTGATGCAAGGTTTTTTTTTTTTTTTAATCCAAAGATACGTTAAATTGATAATTGATACATTTCAAATAAATGTTCTTTTTAACATTCTATTCATCAAATAATTCTGTTTTCAACATTGAGAATGATTAGAAATGTTTTTGAGTACCAAACCAGCATATTAAAATGATTTCTGAATGATCATGTGACTCTAAAGACTGAAGTTCTGGCTGCTGAATTCATTTTTGAATGGCTACAGGAAATTCAGCTTTGCATTACAATAATAAATTCCTTTTTTTTATAAAACGGAATATAATGTATTATTTCATATATTTATTAGTAAATATATGTTCCTTTATAGGTAAATATATGAATAAATACATTAAAATATGCTAATTAAAAAGATAAATTGTAGGGTTCGACATATTTGTGTTTGTCAGGGCAGATGCGATACTGATTATTACAGATTAAGTAGACCGATATCCGATATTTTAACCCGTTATATATGTCCGGTGTAAAAATGAAAATGAATGTCAAAATTAATAATAACAATGACTCTGACAAAAACTTGTTTTAAATGTTTTCCGCAAATTGGTTTTGAAAATGACCTACCGATAACTATAAAAATGTTTGATATCGGCACTGATAATCTGCCGACCCCTATTGAATTATATTTATTATTTTTTGTTCATTTATAGGTTAATAGGTTAATTTATTAATAAATATATTAAAATATGCTAATTAAAAAAGTTAAATTGTACTGATCGACCAATATGTGTTTTTCAGGGCCGATGTCAGTACCGATTATTACAGATCAAGTAGACCGATAACCGATATTTTGAACCAATATATATGTCTGGTCTAAAAATGAAAATTAATTTCAAAATTATGAGTAACAAGAACTCTGACAAAACTTTCTTTTATTACATTTAAATGATTTTATCAGCAAATCGGTTTTAAAAAATGACAGACTGATAACCATAAAAATGATTAATATATTATTAATTATTACCGATTATTACAGATCAAGTAAAACGATATTATGAGCCAATATATGCCTGGTGTGAAAATTAAAATTAATGTGAAAATTAAATTTATTAAATTTTAAATTATTTTATCGGCAAATCAGTTTTGAAAATGACATACCGATAACCATAAAAATGCTTAATATTGGCGTTGGTAATCAGTCGACCCCTATTAAATTATATTTAATAATAAATATATGTTTTAATGTATAGGTAAATAGGTGAATTTATTAATAAATATATTAAAATATGCTAATTAAAAAGGTTAAGTTGTAGGGGGTCATCCAGTATGTGATTTTCAGGGCCAATGCTGACACCGATTATTACAGATCAAGTAGACCTTTAAAATTAATGTCAAAATTAATAGTATCAAGGGCTCTGACAAAAACTTTCTCTAAATAATTTTAAAGCATTTTATCGGCATATCGGTTTTGAAAATGACATACCAATAACCATAAGAATGCTTCATATCGGCGCCGATAATCGGTCGAACCTTATTAAATTATATTTATTAATAAATATGTGTTCATTTATAGGTTAATAGGTGAATTTATCAATAAAAATATTAAAATGTGCTAATGAAAAAAAGTTAAATTGTAGGGGTCAACCGATTTTTCAGGGCCAATACTGATTATTACATATCAAGTAGACCGATAACCAATATTTTCAACTAATATATATGTCAGGTGAAAAAATGAAAATTAATGTAAAAATGAAGAATTAACGAGTGCTCTGACAAAAAACTTTCTTTAAATGCTTTTTAAATATTTATCGGCAAATTGGTTTTGAAATTGACATAACGATGACCATAAAAATGCTTAATATCGGCGCTAATAATCGGTCGACCCCTATTAAATTGTAATAATTCTTTACTGTTTTTACTGTATTTTTCATCAAATAAGTGCAGCACAATAGACTTTCAGAACATTAAAAAAATCTTACAGATACCTAATTTTTGTAATAATATTTGCACCCCTTTCATAAACTGCTTTCTGTTTGCTTATAATAATGTAGCCTACTTTGCTGACTTTTTTTTTTTTGCATTTAATTACCCTGCAAGAAAGTCCATATGCTATGCTAGTGACGCCCACCATCCCCACTGTTCTTCACAGTACTGTGTGTTATACTATACTTTAACCATGATTAAGAGAACTAATGTAGTGTTGTGTTTTTTAATCTCATTCCATCTGAACTTTAATGGCAGCACTGCATTTGAAGTGGTCTGGCGTGTTTGCGTGTGCATGTGTTCCAGTCTCGCTTGGCTCGCTGAAGGCTGGGTGCTTTCTGTCTGAGCCGGGACTCTGTCACGTTGCCTTACGGCTCAGCACTATATAAAAACCGGGTCAAACAACTCTGCTCCGCAGCTCTTCCTCTCCCTCCCCGTCCTTCCTCTTTCTCCTCCACCACCAGGGCAAAATGTCTGTGAATAATCTGCAGAGATTTATAATTAACCACAGATGAATTTAGCACAGAAATCAGAAGGAAAAAACGTGTTGGCTTAAAAGAGGCCATTTTTCTCCCTATTGCATGAAGGAATAATATCCATATTAAAGGAACTGTGCACTTGGAAATTAAAATTATCATTGTGTACTTATGACTTTCTTTTTTCCCTGGGAGATTTTGAAGAGCGCTGTGAATATTTTTTCCCAATGAAATTGTGATGAATTGCAGCTCTGAAGCTTCAAAAGAAGTTTAAGATGAAGATTGTCAATGAATACTGGGGTAATTTCTGGTCTCTTTCTCACATAAACCTTCATATAACTTTAGAAGACTATCTTGTTGGCACCTTTTGAAGCTTGCGTGCTTTAGCCGTCATTCATTATAATTGCATCGAAAAGAGCCGCCATAACAATACTCAAAGTGTCGTTTTTGTGATGCACAGAAGAAAGTAAATCAAGTAGGTTTGGAACCTGAGTGGAATTTGTTTGGTGACTATTTCTTTAAACTGAACTGTAAATACATTTCAGTTGTGTTGAACTTTCCACATTTAGCTCATGTTTGTGTCTAGTTATGGTTGGTACTTTGTTGTGGCTGCTCATGATATCACCATTGATTGTTACAGATCTGACAACTGACTCATGCACACAACAGAGTGACCCTGTCAAACATTGAACACCGTGATTGAGTATCAGATGACTGCAGTGTTCATTTCTAACATTATTACAGCTGTTTATAAACACTGCTCTGAAAGCTTCTGTATGTTTTAACAAGATATGCCGGTCATTATATGTAGCAAGTGTTATTTTACTATGATTTATGTAGAATTTACTAATATTTTAAATATATTTATTTTTAAATAAATTTGTGATTTTTTTTTTTTTTTTTTTTTTTTTTTTGTAAATAAATAATAATAATAATAGTTCACCCAATTTGCTGAATTTACTCACCCTAAGGCCATCCAAGATGCAGATGAGTTTGTTTCCTAATCTAAAAAGATTTGGAGAAATTTAGCTAGCTCCACCAGTGAATGGGTGCCGTCAGAACGAGAGTCTACGCTGCTGATTAAAACAGTCAAAATAATCCACAAGTGAACTAATAATGTCTTTCCAGTGTTATCCTTTAACATCAAAATCCACTAACATATTTGTTTAAATCTGATCTGAACAGTTTTCACTTGTAAACTGCTTGATCTGTGCATATTTCTCTCCTGATTACGACAAAATGACTTTTTCATGGGAGAAAGCAATGTTATGGATAGAGGACTTGTATTTAAGCAATTGTTTAATGTTAAAAAAATGTGAATTATTGTGATTTTTTTTTTATCTTCTGTTTGAACTTTATTTTTGCCGGTACCCATTCACTGCAAAGGATCCATTGGCGAGCAAGTGATGTTAAAGGAATAGTTCACCCAAAAAATGAAAATTCTGTCATTAATTACTCATCCTCATGTCATTTCAAACCTATAAAACCTTCGTTCATCTTTGGAACATGCAATTAGATATTGAAAAGTGTCATTTTATGCCACCAAGTAGGCTCTTCCCACAAAAAACGTCACTACTAGGCGCGTTTCCACTACAGATTTGTGCAAAAACTATGGATAAAACATGCTATTATTACTCTACTTTTCAAGCATAAATTTGATTTAAACATAATATTCACATATGTAGTTCATAGGGGACATATTGTAATAGCCCTGCAGTTACAGCATGAAATACTATTTAAACCTATAACATTTGTGACCTTGGACCACAAAACCGGTCATAAGGGTAACTTTTTTGAAATTGAGATTTATACATGATCTGAAAACTGAGAAATAAGCTTTCCATTGAAGTATGGCTTGTTAGGACAGGACAATATTTGGCCAAGTTTGAAAATCAGGAATCTGTGTGCAAAAAAAAAAAAAATCTGAAAATCGCCTTTAAAGTTGTCCAAATTAAGTTCTTAGCAATGCATATTACTAATCAAAAATTAAGTTTTGATATACTTACGGTAGGAAATTGACAAAATATCTTCCTGGAATGTGATCTTTATTTAATAACCTAATGATTTTTGGCACAAAAGAAAAATCAATCATTTTGACCCATATTTTTGGCTTTAAGACTTGTTTTGTGGTCCAGGGTCACATTTTATTTATCATTTACCTATTTTATCTCACAATTTAGAGATAACTGACTATTTTTCCTCGCTAATGCAGGTTTATATCTCCTAGTTTGGACTTTATAACTCAGTTTAACTCAAAAAATAGCAAGATAGCGAGAATATAAACTCATGATTCTGAGCTAAGGGGAAAAGAGAACAATGAGATCATTTTTCTTATCTGAAATGTGAGATATAATCTCAAAATTATGAGAATAAAGCCATTATTATGAAACATCAACTTAAATATTATATATAAATATTAATAAGTTGATATTAAATATTTAATATCAACTTATTAACTTTTTTATTCTTTAATTCCATGGCTTCCATAGACTGCTGCTTGAAAAGTGGCATTTTATGCCACCAAGTAGGCTCTGCCCACAAAAAACATCACTACTAGGCTCGTTTCCATTACAGATTTGTGCAAAACTTCAGTGATACTTATAAATATCGATAAAAAAATTATTGCGAAATGACGGCGTTTCCATTTACTGATGTTATGCGACCAAAACGTGATAAGTCATGGCGATGGATTTTAGTGGGATTTTGATGGATTTCAGCTCCAGTGGCCACGCCGGAGCCATGACGCACCGCAGACGCGTGTAGTGTAAAATGTCTAAGCATTATTGACAGGTTTTTGCAAAATTGACGCGTTTCCATTAGGCGTATTTTCAGTTTGCAATTTCAGTGCAATTTGAAGGGTAATGGAAACGCAGCTACTGTTTGCAAACATGAAATTGGTCTACAGACAGAAATCCAACTACCACGTTCAAGACCCAGAAAGGTAGTAAGGACATCGTGAAAATGACAAAATCATTCACATGGGTCTGGGCCCCCGAGTTTGTGTCAAGGACCGGACCTCGCAGCCCCGTCTGTGTCTGTTTCTGTAGGTGCACACAGCAGCTGGCATGGTGCTGGGCAACACGGTAAGGGCAGGGCTAGGCAGACCGGTTGCCATCTGGGCTCACTGCTGCACGGCAGCCCTTACATATGAGCCACTGTCCTCCAAGCCTCAAAGAGAGCCAGAAGAACCAGGGTCCAGAGGTCACAAGAGGACAGGGAGATGACGTAACTGAACTTCACAGACAGGATGCCAACCTGAAGCACTATAATGCAGCCTAGATTAACACAACAAAGCAGTACCGTAAAAGCTCTTACCTTCTCGCATTTAGGCCGGAAATGCTGAAAACAGCAGAGTGGCGAGGGCGGGGGTCTGCGTTAGCATGTCGGTGTGTTCTGTGTTGTTAAAAGCTCAGATGAAGATGCATTCTGCCAGGATTCTGCCTGCTCGCATTCATTGTTTGTTTTTGTGAGTGTCTGGCTTCAGACAATAAATGCCCCAAGAATCTGGAGCATGTGCGGACAGATGAGGGACTTGAGAAAGCACATTGTCGCCATTTTGTCTCCCCCTGACCAAAGCTGAATGAACCAGTTTTCATTTACAGTTATGGCTCTTGTTCATTTGCAGAGGGTAGATTAAGATGATTGCATGTCTGGGGGTTTCGTTTACTGCGCGTAACGTTCGCGGTATTTTCATCTCAACATATGAGTACGTGAACACATGATACATAATCTCTAGAACTGCTCTGTTTATGAAAATTTTACAGTTTCTTTTGAGAAAAACTCAAAAACTCATATTATATACAAAAAGAAACTTCACAGCAACCCGTCAAAAATAAAAGTTTGGTTTAACATATAGAAACTGTAACAGAAATATGTAATTATAGTACCACTACTACTACTAATAAAATTACTAAGCGTTATGTTCTAAGGAGTATTTCCCAGAAAAATTATTTAAAAGAATTTATATGCCAGAAAATTGTAAATACACAGCACAGTATTTCTGTGGGGAAAATGGATCAATAAATAAATAACATGAAGTAATAAAATAAAAACTTATATATAAAATCAGTTAATTAGAGATGCGTTTGATTATTAAATTTTAATGAAATCATGGAAAATGCAGAATTAATGGAAAATGCAAAGTTGGGTTTAAAAAAAACTAATTTTGAGGGGAAAAAACATATTAGGGCTTTAAAAATTGTATTTTTGTTCAACTTTTTTATAAATTTCTGTTAAATTGTGCGAGTTTCATGATTTCATTAATTAGACATTTCTTTTTGATTAATATATATATTTTTTTATTTAACCATTAAAACAGTGTTGAAAAATGAATACGAAAAAAAAGGAAAAATAACTTTTGAGGGGTAAAAAACATTTCATAGCGCCCTAAAAATGTCATTTTTGTAAAGCTTTTAATAAATCGCTGTTAAACTGTGCAAGTTTCATGATTTCAATTAATTAGACATTTTCTTTTTGTTTACATTTCTTTATTTTACCATTAAAACAGAGTATAGAAAAATGAATTCAAAAAAAGAAAAAAACTATTTTGAGGGTGAAAATGTATTTCATAGGGCCTTAAAAATGTAATTTATCTTCAACTTTTAATAAATTGCTGTTATATTGTGCAAGTTTCATGATTTCAATTAATTAGACATTTTTTTTGATATTTTTTTTTTTTTCATTTGACAGTCTAGAAAAATAAAATTACAAAAAAAAAATTTTGAGGGAAAAAAATTTTATAGGGCCATAAAAAGTCATTTTTGTTAAACTTTTAATAAATTGCTCTTATTTGTGCAAGTTTCATGATTTCAATTAATTAGACATGATTTTTGATATGAATATTTTGTAATTTAACTTAAAAGAGTTAAAAAAATAAAAAATAAAAAAACTGATTCATAAGGCCCTACAAAAAGCCAGTTCACATACATATACTGTGCATTAAAAGTAGGCTTTGCTGGTGATGAAAATTGGGGCAGTCTATTACATCAATAATGTTTGTGCATCTTTCTAAATTTATTACAGTACAGTTGGGACATCTTCATTTTATCACTGTAAATGTCATTTTCAATTTGACAAATGAAAACGAAACAATGAGAGACGCTTGAGTGATTGTGAACCTTGGTGTTCACTCAGCTGATTGAATGACAGTAGTAGTAAATATGTGGAAAGACATGGTTTTTTCCTTTGTTAGCTAATGTTCAATCTGGAAGATTTACACCCACATGCACATCATCATGACATACACAGCTTCTAATGCTCTATTGCTTTTATGCTTTCTTCCTTACTTTCAAAATGACAGGCTGGAAATTAACGGGACTTTTTGTAAACTCAGTAGCATTGGCTGGCTTGCTGGGGAAGCAGACAGTTGGTTCTGCTTTCCAGTACCTCTCTCCTCAGCTTTAATTGTTTGCAGGAGCTATAGTTCATTACAGTGCTAACTGCAAACCAGCAAACTGCTAACAGCTTTGGCCAAGGCCACCCAGTGGGCTTACAGCTCCCCTTTTTCCCACTCTGTCCATCTGGCTCCAAAAAAGGAGTAGAGATTGAGTGGGAGTTAGATTACAACATATCTCAAAGGGATGCGGAGCCCCGTAAACGTACGCCGTTGAAATTGACTGCTGACCGAGTGGGTTTGCTCAATGATAAACGCCTCAACGCTCACATCTGTCCCTCTGGATGTGCATTTAAATCTGAGGGAGGACTAAAATATTGGTCCTTTGCGATTATGAACGCAGAATTGGTTTAATATGGATCGCTAATACACTATTTACTGTTTTGTCTTTGGTTTCCTGTATATAGACATGTTGAGACTTGTACGGGGTTGTGGGTGGGGTGTAACATTTTGCTCGACATCACCTCAGACCACATCATTCACTTACCAGACAAATGTTTCTAAGATTGTATGTTTTGGCTGGGGAAATTTGCACATGCTGGTATTTTGTTGTCAGGGCAAACGTGACGCATCCAGAAGTCGGCTTCAGGAATGTGGCGTACGGGAGAGTGGGGATACACTCAGGAATCGCGGGAGGGTTGGCAGTCATTGGATTACAACACAAACACACGCAGGCCGGGAGGAGCCCTGGGCATGAATAATTCAGCCACTGTCGGTGATTATAGCGGCCCACTGCTGTTTCTGCCGTGTTACTGATCGCCATGCAGCGCCACGCCTGTGCGGTCACCCCGCATGAATACTGCAACACGTTTTGCTTATTACACCATATGAATACTAGAACACTATACGCTTGTTATACATTAGGAAAGGAGGAAAGGCTTGGAGGTCGTGTGTCGATTTTTCTTCCTGTGTGCTTGCTGACTGAGGTTTTGGGGGAGTGTGGCTTAGTGTACACTGATAAAATGGCTTAAAGAACAGTTATATTGGGTTGGTTTTGTGCCTGTGTGTGTTTTAGTAGAGTGATTTAGGGATTCATTAAAAATTGGGAGATTTAAACCAGGCGAAGTAGTCTGTAAGTAGTCTGGAGTATTTTAGTGCTGTAGTATACTCTTGAAATAGACTTTAATGTTTATTATATTCTTGATTCTGTTCAGCGTTAGCCTAAATATGCAGATGTAGAATAAGATAAATACAACTATATGAAGTGAAATGGTGTAGCACTACTGTATACTGCAGTGTCAATAGTATTTTTTTTTAAATAGTACGCTACTCATGTGCTATACTCATATGCTCACCACGGCTCCATTTATGTGATCCTAAATTCAGTAAAAACTCTAAAATATTGTTATTACAATTTAAAATCTGTTTGCTATTTGAATGTATTTTAGAATTGTGTTTATTCCTATGATGGCAAAGCTGAATTTTCTAGTCTTTAGTGTAACATGATCCTTCAATGTTGCTTCTTAATATTTTTGTGGAAGCTGTAATACGTGATACTTTTAAAGGATTCTTTGATGAATAAGAGTTAAAAAAAACATTTGAAATGGAAATATTGAAACATTATAAATGTTTTTATCTTACTGACCACCAACAATTCTGACTTTTTCTCGCTAGTGTTTTTGGCAAAGTTTTTAATCTCACAATTCAGACTTTTTTCTCATAAATGCAGGTTTTTATCACAAATATGAGTTTATATCTTGCAATTCTGACTTTTTTCACACGATTCTGACTTTTTTTTCACAAATGCAAGTTTTTATCTTGCAGTTCTGACTATTTTTCGCAAATAGGAGTAAATATCTTGCAATTCTGACTTTTTTCACATGATTCTGACTTTTTCTCACAAATGCAAGTTTTTATATTGCAGATCTGACTATTTTTCACAAATATGAGTTTATATCTTGCAATTCTGACTTTTTTCACATGATTCTGACTTTTTCTCACAAATGGAAGTTTTTGTATTGCAGATCTGACTATTTTTCACAAATATGAGTTTATATCTTGCAATTCTGACTTTTTTCACATGATTCTGACTTTTTCTCACAAATGCAAGTTTTTATATTGCAGATCTGACTATTTTTCACAAATATGAGTTTATATCTTGCAATTCTGACTTTTTTCACATGATTCTGACTTTTTCTCACAAATGGAAGTTTTTATATTGCAGATCTGACTATTTTTCACAAATATGAGTTTATATCTTGCAATTCTGACTTTTTTCATGATTCTGACTTTTTTTCTCACAAATGCAAGTTTTTATCTTGCAGTTCTAGGTATTTTTTTTACAAATATGAGTTTATATATTTTTTCATGCAATTTTGACTCTTTTTTTCTCACAAATGCGATTTTATATCTTGCAATGCTGACATTTTTTTCACAAATATGAGTTTATATTTTGCAATTCTGACCTTTTTCACATGATTCTGACTTTTTTCTCACAAATGTGAGTTTTTATATGTTTTTATATGTTTTCTATTTGAATGTATTTTAAAATTGTATTTATTCCTATGATAGCAAAGCTAAATTTTCAGTAGCCATCACTCTAGTCTTTGATTCTTCAGTGTTGCTTCTTAATATTTTTATGGAAACTGTAATATGTGATGCATTTAAAGGATTCTTTGATAAATATAAAGTTAAAAAGACCAGCATTATTTTAAATCGCAATATTGAAACATTTTAAACGTTTTTATCGTAACTTTTGATCAGTTTCATGCATTCTTGCTGAAAAAAGTATTTAGTTCTTTAAAAAAATCTTACTGACCCCAAACAATTCTGACTTTCTGGCAATTGCGAATTTATATCTTGCAATATAGACTTATTTTTTGCTAATGTGAGTTTTTATCTCATTATTCTGACTGTTGTTCACAAATATGAGTTTATATCTTGCAATTCTGACCTTTTTCATGCAATTCTGACTTTTTTCTCACTAACGCAAGTTTTTATCTTGCAATTTTGACAATTTTTTTTGCAAATATGAGTTTATATCTTGCAATTCTGACCTTTTTCATACAAATGTGAGTTTTTATATACTATTATTTTAATGTATTTTAAAATAGTGTTTGTTCCTATGATGGCAAAGCTGAATTTTCTATTCTTTAGTGTAACATGATTCTTCAATGTTGCTACTTAATATGTTTGTGGAAACTGTAATATGTGATACTTTTAAAGGATTCTTTGGTAAATATAAAGTTTAAAAGACCAGCATTATTTGAAATATAAATATTGAAACGTTATAACTGTTTTTTATCGTAACTTTTGATCAATTTATGCATTCTTGCTGAACTGCTCAACAATTGAAAAGTAGTTAATGCAATGATACATGTTTCTATTATTGCATAAAAATAAACACAATAATACGCCACATTGAAATCCTCACTATGTAACATGACCTCATAACACTAGTTACTAGTTATTATCTGCATTTTTAATCCAATTTTGTGACTATTTTCATTCTGATCAAACAATGAGTCAAAAACGGTGTTGAAAATCATGACTAATGTTTACTGGTTCATTTGTAACACTGGAAATGTCATGTCAGCTGTATTGCATTATGGGATTCTGTATTCCATGCGGTGTGGATCTGCACTGCACATTTTGGCAAATATAGGTCATGTTGATATTCCGGTTGAAACTTTGCATGCTGTGCACATATTCGTACTATATGCTGCAGTAATAGTGTAAAAAGTAGGATGATATTCTGAACAGAGCCACATATTGTAGTCTTTGATTCTCTGCTTCAGATGTTGGCCTCTTCTTAGCTACAGGCAAACATTCTTCTCAAACAGAATTTGGGAAAAAAGATGAAAATAACATTTCTGAACTTGTTAACTTTGAGTTACAAAGTTATGGAAGCCCGTTTCTGCCACTGAATAAAAAATAAAAAAGGTGATTGTGACTTTTTATCACACAATTCTGACTTTTTTTTTTTTTCAGAATTGCATGATACAAACTTACAGTTCTGACCTTTTTTCTCAAAATTGTGATATATATATACTTGAGATATAAACTCGCATTTGCAAGTTATAAAGTCAGAACTGCATGATATAAACTCACGATTCTGACTTTTTTTCTTGCAATTGCGAGTTTATACCTTGCAATTCTGACTTTTTTCTTGCAATTGCAAGTTTATATCTTGCAAATCTGACTTTTTTCGCAAATGTGAGTTGCCTTTTTCATGTGATTTTGACATTCTCATAAATGTGTTTTTCTGCGCAATTCTGACTTTTCACGTAATCCTTTTTTTCACAAATGCGAAGTTTTATCTCGTAATTCTGACTTTTTCCGCTAATGTGTGTTTATATCTCACAATTCTGACTTTCTTCACAAATGCAAGTTCATAACTTGCAATTCTGACTTTTTTCTTGCAATTGTGATTTTTTTTTTTTCACAACTGCGAGTTTATATCTCGCAGTTCTGACTTTCTCATGCAATTCTGACTTTTTTTCAAAATTGTGAGGTATAAACTTGCAATTGCAAGTTATAAAGTGCAATTTTGATTGGCAAAAAAAACTTTATTCTCAGAATTGTAAATTTATATCTTGCAATTCTGACTTAACTTGCAATTGCAAGTTATAAAGTCAGAATTGTATGATATAAACTTACAATTCTGACTTTTTTCTCAGAATTGCATGATATAAACTCATAATTTTCAGAAATAAAGTTTGAATTGCTAGTAAAAACTTGCGATTCTGACTTTTTCCTTGCGAATGCGAGTTTGTATCTTGCAATTCTGATTTTTTTTACGCCGTTGTGATTTTTTTATTTTTTTTTCAGACAAATGCGAGTGTCTCGCAATTCTGACTGTTTTCCCAAATATGAGTTTATATCATAGCAATTCTGACTTTTTCATGCGATTCTGACTTTTTGTCACAATGTTTTTCTTGCAATTCAGACTTTTTTCACAAATGTGAGTTTTTATCATGCAATGCTGATTTTTTTTTTTTTTTTTTTCCAAAATCATGAGATATAAACTCGCAATTGCAAGCTATGAAGTACAATTTTGATGGAGAAAAAAGACTGTATTCTCAGAACTGTAAATTTATATCTTGCAGTTCTGATTTAATAATTCACAATTGCATGTTATAAAGTCAGAATTGCAAGATAAACTCACAAATGGAAAAAAGTCAGAATCGAGTTTATATCTCAAAATTGCAAATTTCTCAGATTTGCGACTTTATTTCTCAGGATTGTGAGTTTGTATCGTGCAATTCTGAGAAAAAATTTATTGTGAGGTGTAAACTCGCAATTGTGAGAAAATGGTCAGAATTGTGAGATTAAAGAGTCGCATTTACCTTTTTTTCAGTAGCAGAAACAACTTCTATACAACATTGTTTCGTTTCTCAGACACATTCCTGCTTATTTTCATCTGCCTTATTGTCTCTCTCTTGACCCAGGGTGGCATCTAGACTGCATCTGACAACACAAGCTGATCCTAACAACCACAAAACTGACAATGAGGGACTAAAAAATGGACATATAATGATCTTTGAAAGTAAGTAAGAAGATCATTAGTTTTCTCACTTGGTTCTGGTTTTCTTCAACATGTTTTATCTTCGTCCAGCTGTATAAATAATACGTATTTGACATCTTCAGAATTTAAAGAATAAATGTACAGCAGATGCTCAAAAGGTTATCTTGATTCCTTATTTATTAAGGCATGACTGACCTTTGTCTGGTGCTGTGTTTTTCCAGTCAAGGCCCTCACATTTTTGCAAATACATTTATTTAATAAGACTCTGCGATTTTTTTTAGCGAACTGATGTAATTGGTTTCTTTTGAATTTTTCAGTGAATGTTGGAGAAAAAGCAGTGTTAGATCTGAATGTTTGCTAGGAAACTATCACAAACAAGGCACCGACTCCCTTGGGCCCCGAACAGGGAACAGAGTGAAATTCCCTCTTCTAGTTAACATGGATCACAAAGCCCTCTCTCTCTCGTTTTCGTTCTCTCTCTCATTGTTAGTGGGTGTAACTCAGAGAAAGGCGTCGTTTCATTAGGACTAGAGTGGCAGCATTATCTCTATCATTGGGCTCCATCATCCTCAGTGCTGGCTTCTGCTTTATCTGGTTCTCATGACAGCTCTGAAAAGCCCTTTCCCACAAAAAGCCACTCAGATCTTTACAGCGGAGGGAAAGCGATCTGGGGCATCTTTGGAGAATGATCTGCTGGTGAAAGCACAAGAGCTCTGCAGACTCATTCAGAAATCTGCACGCATGCAGTAATACATGCAAAGATAGGCATTTTCAGACATGCAGATGCATTTGCATTCTCTCGCATTTTCTAAATTCACGCATGCAACGGAGTCTTTGTTTGAAAAGAGAGAGAGGAGCAGACAGAAGAGAAACTGTGTCAGAGACTCTTTTGTTCGACTACAGTAACCCTCCTCCCCCTTTCTGATGCCTCATGACCCATGCTATTGTGTGTTTGGTCATGTTGGTTAGTTGGTTGGGGTTAGAGAAGGTTCAGTTCTGTTAAATGGGTTCGGACCACATGCTAAGCTTTGTCTGACCCAGAAAATTTGCATATACACTTAATGTCTTTGCATTTTATATATCGTGCATTGTGGTGGCAACACATTTTTATGCAAAACAATTTGCAAAAGAAGTTAACTCAAGTATTTGGAAAATGTAGGTGTACATATTCTTTTTGAGTTAGATTCGTTAGATGGGAAGATGGGAGACAAGTGAACTTTTGTGCTCATTTCAATGAGTTATTGTTCAATTAACTGTATTGCATTCCTTCCGATCATAGCAGCCTAATTCATGAGTTATTAGATGAAGTTATTAATCTCAGCTTATCTGAAAGCATGGCCTCTCAGAGCTACATCTGTGTATGTTTAAAAGAGCGGGAACCATATGATGTGGATTTCAGCTGCAGAAACAAACATCCACATTAATCATGTAGCAGTTTTAATATCCAACAAAGTTAAAAAAAAAAAAATAGTGTTGACCAACACTAAATTCTGATTGGGTTTCAGTACATTTTGGTCTTATTTAGGCCAACTATGTTACTTTGAAGAATAATTAAATAATAGTTGTTGTTATTATTATTATTATTATTATTATATACAACAATATTATAATATTATTATTATTATTATTAATAATATAATAATAATAATAATAATAATAATAAGAAGAAGAATATTAATAATAACAATAATAATAATAATAATAGGAATAAACAATTATAAAACAATTCTGCCAGTAGTTAATGTTGGTCAGAAATGGCTGTTTGTTGGTGTTATTAACAATAATTGTTAGATAAAAGTTATTATTATTTTTTATTTATTGTTGTTGTTGTTGTTGTTGTTGTTGTTGTTGTTGTTGTTGTTGTTATTATTATTATTATTATTATTATTATTATTTAATATTGTTTAATAATAATATTATAATAATAACAACAATTCAGTATGACTAAAATATTACTATTATATGCAATAAAAATGTAATATAATAAAAAAAAAAAATAATAATAATCAATAATAGGAATAAACAATTATTCTGCCAGTGATGCACATAAATATTGTTCATAAGTGGCTGTTTATTAGTGTTATCAACAATAATTATTTAATGTTAATATTTTTTATGTTATTAATATTTAAATTAATTAATATTAATATACTTTTAATATTATGATTACTTTATTGTTTACAACAAAAACAACAACAACAACAATAATAATAATAACTGTCAGTGGTTTACTTAATGTATTGTTTGTAAAAGGCTGTTTATTAGTGTTATTAGCAATGGTTGTTTGATATAGTTTTTTTAAAATATTTTAATAAATATTCTAATAAATTAATTGTTATTATTAGTAATTCAATTATTTGATATTTAATAATAATAATAATAATAATAATATTTTATTATTATTGTTGTTGTTGTTGTTGTTGTTGTTGTTATTATTATGTGATAATAATGTCATATATTAAGATTTTTAATAATAATAATAATAATAATAATAATAATGATAATAATTCTGTCAGTGGTTTACTTAATGTACTGTTTGTAAATGGCTGTTTATTAGTGTTATTAACAATAATTATTCACTGTAGGTTTTATTATTTTTAGTCATCTTACTTAAATTATTATTATTGTTGTTATTATTATTATTATTATTTAATGTTGTTTATTATGTTATTATTGTTGTTATTATTATAGGTATAGTTTTAATAATATTATTATTGCAATAGTATTATTATTATTATTATTATTAATAATAATAATATAATGTTTCTCTGGCATATAATATTTAATGAGATATATTAATATATATATAATATTAATATTGTTATAAACAGCATAAAAGTTGGCTTTTAATGTTGTTAACTTTAATAATTATTACTATAATAATAATATTAATAACAACAACAACAACAATACCTCAATTAACATAATACTAGAAATAAAACATTCCTCTGCCAAGTAATATTTGACAAAAATGGAAGCTGTTTATTAATGCTGTTAATATTAACAATATTTATTAATTACAATAATTGTTAGCTTTTGCTTAAGACTTCTACTGTTGTATTTCAGTTGTTGCTGCAGTTGTTATTTTTGCAGCAGTCTGGGATGAAGCTTTAATTGAGACTTTTTAATCTATGATTGACCCAATGTTAATCCAAAGCGAGGGTTTTTTCTCCAACCAAAAACCAGAAGAAGAAGAGCTTTAGCATTCCCCAATGAAACTTCACTCTAGCCTGGCCTGCAAAGCCTCATCTGTCCCTCACCGGATGTTGTATGTCCTCATCACTAGGTCCATCAGTTCTTGTTAAGCTGTCTGCAGTGCGCTACAGTTACCGGTTATGTCTTCGGCCCCTCATGGCACAGCTCTCATCATACACATTCATTATGTGATGACACACTCAATCGTAGGGCAGCGTGAGTTGTCCCCCCAAATGGGCCTCTATGGACCCAGTGCTGTGTCTCCTTTAGCTAAATGTTAGTCACAGCATTTCCCTTTAGGGATCAGCTAAGTATCTATGTATCCGTCAGTCTATCATAACATTAATTAAGCCGGGTTAAACTAGACGCATGCCTGGACATGGTTATGATGCTTGCATGCTAATTTAATTCAGCATCTCGCAAGTCCCTCAATGTAAACTGTGATTCAGTCATGCTTTGTATTAGTGTTTCACGGACTGTGCTTCGGTAAATCTACAGCATGATTGGAAATGAAATTACATTTCACCTGAGTCTGGTTAGATAAATTAATAAGGGTTTTGAACAGTTTGTGGACAGCATTCTAAAACAGTATTCTTTTGGAATTACTGGATAGTACCTAGTGTTGACAGCTCAGTAATTGGACACAAGTGAACATATCCAGTACTTCCTGTGACCCCTTTTTTACACAGTAGTTATTGCGTGCCAACTAGAGTGCAGTCTGTCGTGTGTGTGCGCTTGTGCAAACGTGTATGTTCGCTCTCTTGGGAGAGGGATGTAGCTCTAGCAGCTGTGGAGATGTAATTCAGTCCTGTATGCTGTCATCATTATCAGGACCCCTGCGGTTATTGGCATAGCCTCAGAAGTTTGCCAACAGAGAGAATGAGAGAAGGGACTTAGTTTTGTGTATATATGTAACATTTAAAAAAATTAAAATAATATCAAGATATCAAGATATCAGAAATAGAAATAACAAGGGAAAATGTGTAAGGAAGTGAGTGGGGGACATGCAGAATTAAAGAGGAGATAAGTGTTGTTCTCTGGCTAAAGAGTTGGAGGCAGACAGCTGGAGGAAATGGCCTGAATCTCTGCATTCCTGCTCTGGGTCAAACATGAGTCTGAGAGACCCTGCCAGATCTCCAGTTCCTGGAGGATCGCTTTAAACAAAGGACAAATGTAATACATTGCTTTTTAAAACACCGTGGGGATGATGCACATCATACTTGGATCATTCAAAGAATGTCATTATGTGCAATTCAAAACCCTTGATAATCTCATTTTATATCATTATAGTGTAGTGGCCTCACTTAAGTGGCATTTAAAAATGTGTTAGGCGTGCCGTGTACACTACTGTTCAAAAGTTTGGGGTGAGTAAAATGAATATATTTATTCAGCAAGGATTCATTTAATCTGTAGTGACAACAAAGACATTTATAATGTTGCAAAAAAGTTCTATATCTAGGCCCGTATGATTTCCGTTATGCGGAAAATGGACGGCATCGCAGCATTCAGTCATAAAAACTGAATTTACTGTTTATTATTTTGCTAATTGAGTAATCAGACAATTATTCTGATGATTAATCGAGTAAATGGGTAATTATAGGGCCCCTATCGTTTCTGCTATCCGGAAAGCATGGACGGAATCACGTAATCCAGTCATGAAAATGGAATTTACTGTATACTGCGGAATGTCACAGAATTTGGCAAATTTGGGGTAAATCAAAAGTAGGTCAGTACTCACTTCAGTTGAAATGCGATATTGACTAGTATCTGTGAACCATCAGCAGTCTGTAACTAATTATTACTTTGCTAATTGAGTAATCGGACGATTATTCTGATGATTAATCGAGTAAATGGGTAATTATAGGGCCCTATAATTTCTGCTATCCAGAAAGCATGGACGGAACCACGGAATCCCATCGTAAAAATGGAATTTACTGTATAACGTGGAATGTCACTGAATTTGACAAATTTGGGATGAATAAATCAAAAGTAGGTCAGTACTCACTTAAATCGAAATGTGATATGGACTTGTGTCTGTGAACATTAAACAGCAAAAATAGTATTTAAATATGAATTCTGCATGTTTTGCATGTCCGTTTGAATGAATGGTGTAGGCGTGTAGTTTCACTACTCACTATAACACTAGGGCTGTCAGCAACGATTATTTTTGGTAATCGAGTGATCAGTCGATTATTCTGATGATTAATCGAGTATTTGAGTAATTATAGGGCCCTATAATTTATGCTGTGTGGAAAGCGTGGACAGAATCACAGAATCCAGTCATATAAATGGAATTTACTGTATAATGTGGAATGTCATGGAATTTTGCAAATTTGGGATGAATAAATCAAAAGTAGGTCAGTACTCACTTCAGTCGAAACGCGATATGGACTAGTGTCTCTGAACATTAAGCAGCAAAAATAGTATTTAAAAATGAATCCTGCATGTGTTGTGTCTTTCTGTGAATAAATGGTGTGGATGTGTGGTTGTACTACTCATTATAACACTAGGGCTGTCACTAATGATTATTTTGGTAATCGAGCAATTGGTTGATTATTCTGACGATTAATCGATTCATTGGGTAATTATAGGGCCCTATAATCAGTGAGTAATCAGTCAATTTTTCTAAAGATTAATTGAGTAATTGGGTAATTTTAGGGCTCTATAATTTCCGTGATGCAGAAAGTACAGACGGAATCGCAGAATCCAGTCGTAAAAACTGAATTTACAGTATAATGCATAATGTCACAGAATTTGGCAAATTTGGGATGAATAAATCAAAAGTAGGTCAGTACTCACTTCAATCGAAACGTGATATAGACTAGTGTCTGTGAACGTTAAACAGCAAAAATAATATTTATATATGAATCCTTCATATTTTGCATGTGTCTGTTTGAATGAATGGCAGAGACATGTGGTTTCACTACTCACTACAACACTAGGGCTGTAACTAATTATTACTTTGGTAATTGAGTAATCGGTCGATTATTCTGATGATTAATTGAGTAATGGGGTAATTATAGGGCCCTTTAATTAAAAAAAAAAAAGTAAATACACAACACAGTGTTTATAAGTGTAATCTTTGTTTAAATTTTAATAAATTGCTGTTAAATTGTGTAAGTTTCATGATCTCAATCGTTTAGATGTGCTTTTTGAATAATAGAATTTAATTTAACCATTATAGCAGTCTAAAAAAAATAAAACGGGAGAAAAAAAACAGAATCGAGAAAAATTGAAAAGGAAAAAACAAAATTTGGAAAAAAAAAAAAATCATAGGGCCTTATATCAAATAAATGCTGTGCTTTCAAACGTTCTGTTCATAAAAGCATCCAGGAAATTCAAATTTCCACATTGATTAATATTATTGATATGCAGCACTGGTGATATGAGCTCTGAAGAAACAGAGCTGTGCTGAAAATTCAGTTTTGCAGGAATAAATAGTTCTTAACCTACCAAGCTTAAAAGTTTTATTCTTTATATTCTCATGAAGAAGCCGTTTTAATGGCTACCTAAGCCTCAGCTTAGACTGTGACCCATGTTAAGCAGAAGTCTGGAAGAAAAAAGGGAAACTGCCAGGGATTATTATTAGTATCTCTTCACTTAGACTGGTTTGACATCTCCTCCTGTTGCATAATTTCGAGAATTTCTTGGAACTGAAGGAGAGTAATTAGTCATCAGGCGTAATAGATGGAAATTGCCTCTTTGGCAGCTCTCCTACTGATTGTCATTGAGAGATCTTTTTAAAGCAGTCGATGTGTGTGTAATGGCTAGTCTGTGCTCGAACAGTTTGGCTTTATGTAATCTCAAGGCTCTCAAGAGCTTTTTGACTGTGTTTTTAGGGAAGTACCATCAACACGTAAATCAAAAACCTGTTTAGCCCAACATGAGATATATACTGCTTTGACAACGATATGAGACGGCGAGAATGAATGTGCATGCCAACATCAGATGTGGCCTCACAAGACTGCCGTGATGAAGACACAATAATGTGTGTTTCTGTGTGTACATGCGGTATGATTCCAGCAGCGGTGTGGGCTTTATCATGGATCTGCGAACTTAGGCTTGGACTTAGAGAAGAGCGGAGGCTGGCTTGGGGTGTAAGAGATGAGATAATGCTGAGAGATTGATTCTCAGGAAACCATGAATAGCTCTTTGTTCTCTCTGTTAGTTTGAAGTGAAGTTTTTGTTTGTGCTTATTCTCAAGTTGTAAGTGAAATGAGATCTTGACTTGGCGGCATGCAAAGGCTGTTTTTATGTGTATGTTGTTGCAGTTACCGAAGAGGCCAGAGGCCGAAACCCTTCCATATGAAAGCAGAGGTCAAACTCTGAGCCCATGATGCTTTACTGTGCTCCTCTTCTCTGTCAACAGTCACTTTTTTTTGTACGTTTTGTCCGGTGATGCACTGAATTTCAGTAACTGAAAATATATTAATATTTTGGTCAAACATTCTGGTTTAGCAACTAACAATAAGCAAATGTAAAATTTTATTGAACAGTACTTTTTGTCAACTGTGTATCACATCTTAGAGGTAATAATAAATGTATTATTATTTTATATTTTTTAAGGAATATTTACCAGAATTTATTTATTAGAAAAATGTAAATACACAGCACAGTATTTATGAATAAATAAAATAGTACATTTTTATAAAATCAATTAATTAGAGATGCTTTTGATTATTAGCATTAAATGAAACTATTTAAATGATTGCAAGTAATTACATGCTTTTTATGAATATTGTTTTAATTTAATATTAAAACTGTCTAGAATAATTAAAACTGAAAAAACGGAATTTGGAAAAAAAAAAAGAATTTCTGTAAAAATAAAAATGTCATTATAATGCAGGGAGAGCAAAAGGCATGGCTCCTACCAACTTCCCTTGTGGTGCTTCCTTTGAATGTCAACCTGTATGTTTACACACAAGCGCTGCCATTTCTGTCAGTGTTTTAAAGGTTGCATGAAGGAAGTGAAATCCCCTCAGCCATCTGCAGTCTCCCCACAGAGCGCTTCAAATTTTCATTTAGCAGCGGATCTCCTTGGCTCTACTGTAATCTCACTGCTATTTGTCCAAATTGACGGAAATATCTCTCTATCCGTATCGCGCATCCCTCGGCCTCGTTCTCTGTGCCAGTGAAGGTTGTCAGCGAGCCCTCTGTTCTGTCACAGTTGCGTCTCAATGTCAGGATGTTGTGTTTCCACTGTCACCCTTCCAACCGTTGTAATTCTCAGCTGTCAGGACAAGTACAAGATGCTGAATTTGAAGTAAAAGTGGGAAACTGTCCTCAAGAGCTTCCCAGAGAGATTTTAATGTATTTGGGGCAGCAACCCAGAAGGAATCTGACACTACAACAAACTGAGAGGAGAACAGTTGAGCCGAGGAGACATTACATCATGCAGATTGTGCTTGCAGGCTGTTTCAGCGGAGGACTCTTTGAGAGGATCTGCTGTATGTGTACTTAGAGCCTCATTTACAGAAACCTTCGGAAGTCGGAGAGACTGAAATAGTCACACTAATAGCAACTTTTTACAATATTCATGCGGCTCAGATTGAATAATCCTTCTAATGTGCGGCTCTCCATTCGAAATGTGACTGCACGTCACAACACAGCTCCCTTTTTAAACTTTGAAGTTTCTTGCAGCGTCAGCTCCTGCAGTGTCTTCCAAGCTGCTGTCCCACTAATGATATCTGTAAAACAGGATTCTTAATCTGTTATGAGGAATTTTAATTTTGCTGTTTTGCATATTTATTTATAGGGTTTTCCAGTCCCACTGCTGCTGATCCTAAGACAAACAAAGCTTGTTCTGTTCCTCATACATTGATTTTTTCCAATTAGTGGTCGACTGATATGCATTTTTCAGTGGCCAGTGCCACATGATGCCAAATATCTGCCAATCTGAGATGTATATTGTCCATTTATAGATGTATAGATATTTTTGTGTAGATTTAGACGGTTTACATCTACACATTTTTTTTCTCATTTTCTTTTTCATTTTATATTTTAGTGCCACTGCGTTGTGTTCTGTCACACTCCAACACCAGAATGAGTCTTATGTGAAAGAATTCATGTAGTGTTGTCAAAAGTACCAGTGCTTCAGTACCAAGTCAGTACTTAAAGGGATAGTTCACCCAAAAATGAAAATTTTGTCATTAATTACTCACCCTCATGTCGTTCCAAAGCTGTAAGACCTTCGTTCATCACATAAATTAAGACATTTTTGATGAAATTCGAGAGGTTTCTGACCCTGCATAGACAGCAAAGCAACTGACATGTTCAAGGCCAAAAAGGTAGTAAGGACATCATTAAAATAGTCCATGTGACATCAGTGACTTTAATCAACAATTTCTTCTCTTTGGTGTCAGTCTTTGCCGTATGTGTATATATATATATTGTTGGTGAGCTTGTGCTGTGAGCTTGAACTAATATCGTTACATTGATAAGGGAGTGTCTTTGCTCACTTTTTGTGTTTTGAATAAAAGTTTCATTTTTATGCTAAGCACCCACTGAACCTAACAGCTGAACTCAGCCTAATTACACAGGACGTCTTTAAAGTGGACATCAGATGGCATTTTCCACAAGTCGGTATATCTTTAGGGTCTTCATGAAATATCTGCAACATACTTTGGTTAAAATTCCTCAATGGTCATGTAAAACACCCTTTTTACCTTGTCTAAAACAGCTCTGTTCACAGTGGCTTGTTTTGGTGCATGGCTTTTTAAATGATAATGAGCTACTGCTTACTCCGTCCCTCTCTTCCATTTATTTTGTGTATTCGGTGACATGTTACCGTCGAAAAAACAAAACCAATCCACTGCGTTCTCAGTGGCTCTGATTTTGTGAAAAAACAAAGACTCTTATATTCACTTTTACATCTAAATACAAAATACCTGCATTGCTTACGAGACATTATTGTCGCTGCTCTAGCATGGAGAAAATGGCGGACAGCGTACAGCTGGCTGAGAGAGGGGAATATGCTAAAACGGGACAGTCCGTGAGCAGTCGTAGGCGGGGCTTGAGCAGTATGACATCATAATGCTGATCAAATCAAAACGGCTTGATAATTAAGACTGTTTAGGTTCTTAAAGGATTTTTATCGTTGTAGAATGGTTGTGTCCACACACTGCTTAGACACATTTATATGTAAACACTATGTAAAAGTGAATTTTGCATCCGATGTCCCCTTTAAGTCCAGTTAGTTGACTGTTTGTTCGGGGAAGCCACCAACTAATTGTTTTTGAAAACATGTAGTTTTGCACATCCTTACATGCCATAAACAAGCATGCGTATTTCTCCTCCGGGGCCTGTTCACTGAACGCTGTCTGTGTTCGTAACCTCAAAATACCCTTTCTCTGCCCGCCGCCTTGGTGTGCTGTATTTTGAGTCTTGGCAGGCCTAATTGGATGAAGTGGAGCATGCTGTAATGTGTTGTCATGGTGAAGCAGCGCTGGGCTGTAATGTGATTTGCTGTAGTGGCAATCAAGGCTTTAAGTTCTCTCCGATGGAATCAGGAGTGTGTGAGACGCCCAGTGTGAACTAAACGTAGGTGTGTATCACCTTAATCCTGCGATCCAGAGCAGGCACACACACCATTGCCAGCTGATATCCACTGGCACAGACTCCACACAAACAATCGGGAGAGGAACTAGAGCTGAATTGATCAGTATTGATGGGCGGGAGTCTGTCGGACCATAGTGTTTGCCGCCGCAGGGAATGTTTGTGTGGCGGAGCGCGTCTCTTCCTGTCCCTTCAGTGGATGCTGACACATGCTTTGTATCTTTCCCTCCAAAACAGCATGTGTCTATGCAGGCGACGTCTGTGTGCGATAGATAAACCCGAAATTCATGAGCTATGAATCAGGCTTAGGCTGCCTTTGATGTCCCATACTACGAAGAGACATTCCAAAGCCTGTGTGTGTGTATGTGAAGAGCGAGTCGCATTAGTGCTACGAAGGCAAGAGCAGCAGCTGTCAGCTCGTACCCATCAGCTTTGCTTTGACTCTATTGTCTGAGGAGACTGTGGGTAGATGCCTGCGGGCTGGCAGTGCCACACACACAAGCCACATCTACTGTTATTTCACACATGGATGTTGTATCGCACCTCGTGCACTGTAATTCATAATATCAAGCTCATTATTTTGACATGTGCCATGTCATTTTCTCTCACTGCTTGTGTTTCTAATTCTGAAAAATGCTCGCTGACACACGTACGTAATGATAGCTTCTACTGTTTGGGGAGCTGCTGTTTCTATAGCAGCAGGTAGTAACAATGCTAACGTCTCACTCTGGTTTCTTTGACAGATCACTTCGTCTTCTGACAGCTTGGTGACGCCCACAAAAGGAATGGACTGACCCGTAACTCATGGCTTCCTTAGAACTGTGACTTTCTCTGGTAATATATTCACTCACACATGACTTAGAATTGGGAATTCATATTGTTCCATTATACTCTGTTCCCTCGACTTGGTGAGCTCACTACCTAGACGCCATTATTGAGCATTTGACATGTCTGAATAAACATTTTTGGAATCTTGTTGAAATGTTTGAGCATCATAGACATGTTGGAACAGTTGGTTTGTTGTGTTTGATTCAACTCTCATACCTTAGTGAGCTCACTATCTACCTAGGAAATAATTTTGATCATAGACAAGATGCTGAATCATAGGCTTGTTGTAACATTCAAGCTGGCATGTTCAGATTCAGGTTTAAAACTAAGTAACCTTGTTCTAGTAAGACAGCATTTTTGAGCATCATTGACATGTTGGAATGTTTAGTTTGACATTTTTGATTCAACATGTTTGATTCAACACTCAAAACCAGTCACAAGGGTAACTACTTAGTGAGAATTTTTTTTTTACATCATTGGTGAATTGTTCATTAAAACAAGTTTGATTCAATTTTTGAATGCTTCACTTTGAAATGTTTGATATTTGATTTTTTTGATTCAACGTTCAAGCTGATTACTGAGACAGCATTTGTTTCAACATAATGTTCAAAATTACGTTTAGTTTTTAGTAACCTAAACAGCACCTTGTGTATCATTGCATTTGGTTATACAGGTTTGATTCAGCAGATTTAATTTGATTTTGGATTGTTCAGTTCGAAATGTTTGACACTCAGACCCTGTTTACACTAGTGCGTTTTCGTGTTTAAAACAATGCTTTAAACTGAAAATGTTCCCCGTCTACACTTACAAGTGTAAATAAACTGTGTTATAAATAAAATGCATTACTAACGGCATTACTTTTTTCAGTAACAAGTAATCAAACGAATTACAGTTTCCGCCGCTACCGTTACTGACAATAAAATGCGGCACTACTCTAATTTTTGCACTGTGTTCTTTTCTGAGGTAAATTCTGGCTTATTCCTCTCAGCACGTTGTCTTCCAGACACAAAAAGTAGCCGAGATAAACTTGATGAATGTTGGTGTTTGTTTACCGAGGTGATGTGGGTGTTTATCTACATGTCCATGTGTCTCATGTGGATGTTTAACATTTAAAAAGCGGAGTAGATGAGTTGAGATGGTAAAAACTGGAGCTCGCATTGATATCATACGGATTACATCAGAGAATATTTGTTTTTGAGTGACTTACTTCATTTAAAAAAATATACATTGCAAAATTTCTTTTTTTATATAAAGATTTATTTTTGGCATTTTTATGCCTTTTAGATAGGACAGTGTAGTTGAATAGGAAGCAAAGTGGGAGAGAGAAGGGTGTGGGATCGGGAAAGGTCCACGAGCTGGGGTTCGAACTCGGGAAGCCTGCTGTTCAACAGTGCTATATGTCGGCATGCTAACTGTGAAGCTATTGGCGCCGGACATTTCAAGATTTCTGTACATATATTTCTCATGTCTGTGAGGCACGGCAGAGGGCGTGCCCTGTTTATTTCTTTATTTTATAAAAGCACATTGTTTTCTTGTTATTATGATGTTTTTCATGTTCGCGAGTTGAAGCGAGCCCAATAACATGATATTTAGCCCCTGGAAGGTGTCTCACTCGTTGTCCCACAGCAACATTAAAACAGTGTATATTTGTGTACAATGTTTTATTCATTTACCATATTTAATATTGGGGGCATCCAAGTTTGACATTTGAGCATTTTTTTAAAAAGTAACACAATAGTTACTTTCCCTGGTAATAAGTTTCTTTTATAATGATGTAACCAGGAAGTAAGAAGTAACTAGTAACTATAACTAAAAAGTAACGTGCCCAACACTGGTCATGATCATTTATAATGAGCATGATGTTACTGTTTACATGATTGTCAAGGATATGCAGGGAAAATGTGTGGGCAGCCACGCCATTGTTTTCAAGAGTCCCCCTTTTGGTCCTTTTACACTGAAACGCTACCCTGGAGATTTCAAACTAAAACGGGTCTGCAGTGTTTTCGAAAGTCTCCATTTTCAAGGGATTGAAACACCAGAGTAGTGTAAACGACAGGCGTAATCATATCAAAAGTTGTGTTTTAAATGCACTAGTTTAAACGTAGCTGACTAGGCAGCATTTTGGAGCATCGTAAGGCACATTGGAATGCTCAGTTAAACAGGTTTGATTTGACTGAGTACCATAGACAAATAGGAATGATTTACATGTTAGTTTCAAGGTGTCTGGTTTCAAAATATAGAGAGTTCAGTACCTAGATGTCATTTTTGAACATCATAGGCATGTTGAAACATTTGATCTGACATGTTTGTATGCCGAGTACCTACCTCGGCAACATATTTTAACATCATAGACATATTGACATGCTCAGTTTTAGGTTCAAAACCTTGTAGCATTGGCATGTTGGAATTGTTCAGTTTACATATTTGTGACCCTGGACCACAAAGTGGTCTTAAGTAGCACGGGTGTATTTGTAGCAATAGCCAAAAATACATTGTATGGGTCAAAATTATCGAAAAAATCAAAAAAATCTTTTATGCCAGAAATCATTTGGATATTAAGTAAAGATCATGTTCCATGAAGATATTTTGTAAATTTCCTACCATAAATATATCAAAACCTAATTTTTGATTAATAATATGCATTGCTAAGTATTTTATTTGGTAAACTTTAAAGCTTTAAAGGCGATTTTCTCAATATTTTGATTTTTTTAATTTTTTTTTTGGCATCCTTAGATTCCGGATTTTCAATTAGTTGTATCTTGGCCAAATATTTTACTTCCGTGTTAACAATGTTCAATACCCAGTGAGCTGACCATCTAGGTAGCACTTTTAGGCATCATTTGTAACCATGAAATTTGGGACTATGATGCCTAAAAATGCTAGGTCTAGGTAGGCAGCTTTCTAGGTCCTGACAGCTAGTGGGAAACCGTTACAAGCTTTTCCATCAGTTGTACAAAAAGAGTTGTTTATTGGTATAAAAGTAATGTTGAAGAGAAGGCCACTCCCCAACGCTCCACCTGGGAGATTTTCAGCCTGCAGCCTCATCTGTTTGTTTTGATACTTGATTTGTTTGTCTGCTGTGTGGGCTGACCTGTTTTTCCTCTGCCTTTCCTCTGTTGTGTGTTTGTGTGGTGTGATAATGGCACATCTCTCAGTGACCTGAACAAAGCGTGTCTATGCCTGTGTTTGTACTGCCATGTTTAGGAGCCCTGAGGACAAACTGGTGTTTCGAGTTTTGTTGCCCTTGAGCAGAATTCACTTCCTCCTCATCTCTTTTTTCTCGTTCATCTTTTGGAGTCTTCCAAAAATCCAGAGATTCTAGTTACCTGGCCAGTCAAGTGTTGTCTTAAACATGATCAGGTGTTTTATCCTGCTTACAAGGTCATTTGTGTATTGGTTGGATGGTTGAATAAATGGGTCAGTGTTTAATTTTATTGCTGTCAGTGTCAGGTGAAGGTGTGGATGGTTGCCACCCTGTTTTATAAAAATACTAATCCTGTTTGTTTTAGCCATGTGCTTAAACACTCAGATTACACATGTTCTATTGCTTTGACTGTCACGTTCACAAACCTGAGCACCTGTGCACTATTTGATCACATGCCAGCCAGATGGCACACTTGGGCATTTCCTGGTAACCCGCTGGCCTCCTGAGATCATTTCTGGTGTTAGTATACAGAATCGGCTACTATTACAAATGGGTCAGGGCATTCAACAGCTAACTAGTCAGTTAGTGAGGTAGACAGTTTTTGGAATTGATCAGTTTAACACAAGGCTTTCGCACCAGAGGAAACTTTTCATAGTTTTTACACTGTAAAATATAGAAGGCTGAGAAAACGTTAAAAAAAATAAGGCAACTTGATGCAGTAAGACTTTTGATTTCTCTCAACAAGAGTTTTTTTGTTCTTCCCAGTAAAGATACTTTGTTTAGCCAATGTAAATTTGTTGTTTTTTGCTAATAGAAAAATTCTTGTCATAGCAACTGAAACAATTACTGTCATTGAGGTAATATATTTCTGTTTGCTGGATGAAAAAATGTGTAAAAAAATATGTAGCCAGCATTGTCTTTATTTGTAAAACATCTTACAAGACTAAGATATCCAAGAAATGGATATAAGTGTTTGAACATAATCTAGGCCCAAAACTAGACACACAAACCTCAAGAACAGTGGCAATCAACAAATATTAAAAGATGAGCTCTTTACATCACAGTACAGCAAATAACTAACAATAATGACTAAACAACAACAACAAAAAAGATTAAATGAAATCAGAAAACAGCAAAACAGTAATCCTACAACAGTAACTGCATTATTTATTCATGCTGCAATGCATGCTGGGAACTCAAGAAAGCCTTGACATTTCAACAGTATGAAGTTCTTTGTTCAGACAACTGCGTTTGACTAGTTGGGATGACATTTAGGGTAGTTTTGTTGGTCTGACAAGGGCTTTTATGTAGTTTCAAGAAAAAACGTTCATGCTTTTTGGCGTGTTCACACTGCAGGATCTGGGAGTGAATTTAGTTCTAGGGATGCATTTTGGGGGATCTAAAGTAGCTTCTACTTCATGGTATTGTCCAACCCAGCACAACAGGAACTACCATTGACAGAAATGTATGTTAATTGGTTGAACGCAAGCCATACGAAACAGCACCTGTTAAACACGGAACAGTATTTTAAAGTGGTACATGACATAAACATTAAGAAAACTAATGTTAATGGAATTTATCTGTCAATTATAAGGGTCGACCGATTATGGCCCTGGCTGATTATCGTGCCGATATTAAGCATTTTTATGGTTATCGGTATCGGTTATTTTCAAAACCAATTTGCCAATACAGTAATTTAAGAACATTTAAAGAGTTTTTGTCAGAGCCCTTGTTATTCTTAATTTTGACATTCATTTTCATTTTTACACCAGACATATATCGGTTCAAAATATCGGTTATCGGTCTACTTGATTTGTAATAATCGTCATGCATTACTATGGTGAATGACGTTAAGTTGACCATTACAGTATGGCGGACGGCTTACGTATAGCAGCCCATAGAATTCTGAATGTTTGATTTGACCCTCCCTACCTATACAACATTTTGTATTACAAGACATGTTGGAACGGCATCTTTCTTTGTTATTTTTTGCCTGTTTTTTATATCACATGATTTCAGCTGCAGTGCTTTAAAGGGTGACAAGTTTAGAAACACAAATGATTTGAGGGTTTTTATACTTATGGCATGCTGTGCGCATTAGCATGCTAACAGTAACTACTGTCAGCATGGTGCAACCCTCTTTAAAAAGCTGTCTCTAAATTCATCTCCCTTAAAGTCAGCCGTCACAGCTGACTTTGTAACAAATTCACCACCTTCAGCAATACATTTTCAGGAGATTTACTGTCACCTGCTGTGAGCAGTGTTCTTGTTTTTATGTACAATACGTAGGTGTTTTTTTGTTTTTTTTGGATGACGTAAAGGTTATCTGAAGGTTAAAAGTTATATTTTCCGTATTTACTGAGTATGTATCAGTTACTGAAAGTTTGCTGTTATCATCCATGTGTCACTTTGAGACAGGTTGGGGTCTGGGAAGTGTTGCCAAGTCCACTGTTTTCCCACAGAATTGGGCTACTTTAACACTGTTGCTGCAGGTTGGTTTTCATATCCGCGACTCCAGTAACATCGAATTTAGCCCCTGGAATGCAAATTTTTCCAGGGGAATCCCACCAAAACGGGTTTTTAACCACCCAGAATGCGATTTTTACCAGGGAACCCCCACCGAAGCACAATTGTGCTAGATTTAGGCTAGTCCTGATTAGCAGTTGGGCTGGTTTCATTGTGAAAACCTGGCAACCCTAGGTCTGAGGTACATGGCACTACACCAGAGTCATTATTCTGTTATTTTATTTATTTCTAGATAAACATGAAATCACTTCAGTGATAGTCCAATATAACACTAAGGTGGCCATTATTTGAATTTTTTAAATTCATGGCATCAGCTAATAAGTTTTTCTATTTGACCAATGAGCATTAGAAGGTGGACTTTTATATTGACAGTTAACAATGACTTTGTCTAATAAATGATTAGACAACAAAGGATAGATCTTTTTATTTTAGAGGTTTACTTTTATCAATTTCAAATTATTGTTTTCATATTCAAATTCAAATTATTTATTTTTCTTTAGTAAATATTTTGTAAACAAAATATAAATTCAATTGCTGCATGTGATATTTACTATGCTCTGTCTAAGATATCAACATAAGCATATCAAAAATTTGGTCAACGACTAATCAGTTTACTTTTCTAATGCATATTTCTGGTCTTTTTGTGCAAGATCCATCAGTAAATGTTATTCCAAATAAAAATAAATATTTGTAATGGCATTGAATGAAAATATAACAATATAACTAAACAGTTTTTCTTCATGGCTGTCATCACAAACAATTTTTAATGAAAGACACCTAGTCATAGCCCACCAACTAGTTTATATTGTAAACATGCAGAATGTGTATGTGTTTGTTCTGCTAACTCCCACCATGTGTCGCGTGTACACACGACCTCCCATAATCTATAATTCAGATTTGCATACGTTTTCTCCGCTTTATTGATTAGCTTTCACTCACACTATGGATTTTATGCACCTTTGACCTTCACCGCTTATCTTAGTGAATTAAAGGATTATGACCAGGCCCTGCCTGCACACACGAAGCAAATGCGGGTCAAATACACAGCCTCATGAAACAATAATGACCTTCCTGTCTTCAACATGTCCCTCTGCGTTCATTTCCTGCGTCACAAGCTTTCGTCTGTCCTTCACACCCAGTCAAGTAAACCCTATAGGGCAGATCAAACGTGCGGCCACTGCCCTCCACCGCACATCTATCCCTTTTAAACACACACTGGCCAGCTGTGACAGCCAGGGGGTTCATGTCTGACACCCCAAAAACAAAGTGACAGGAAATCGATAGAGGAAGCAAGCTGTGTTGTGACTGACAGATCCTGTCCCGGCAGTCCGTGGCAGGTATACGCTGAGTCACAGGCTGTAGGCTGGGTTTGTATGTGTGATTTAAAGCTCCAGGGCTTACAAACCGACACCAGATCCAGTCCTTCGATGTCTGATGAAGAGACCCAACCCAGATGAGCCTCGCTAAAGGTATAGTTTACCTAAAAATTTAAATTCTGCCATTAATTACTCACCCTCATGTCGCTCCAAAGGGTCGGAAAGCTCTTGGATCTCCTCAAAAATATCTTCATTTGTGTTCTGAAGATGAATGAATGTCTTATAGGTTTGAAACGACATGAGGGTGAGTAATTAATGACAGAATTTTCATTTTTGGGTGAACTGCCACTTTAAGATTATAGAATTGAAATCACTACTGGTTACATGTAATCGTCTGTGTGTGTGTGTGTGTGGTCTCAGTTTGAAGTAGCAGAATCAGAGCTAATTACTATGTGAGCAATTAAAAACAGTTTGAAGTCTTTCAGATCTGGCACTTGGTGTCGGCTTGCTTCCCAGGAGTGTGTTAGTTGAAAGTCTGCATACTCGCACTCATTCACACAGTTCAAACTGGCTTTTCCCAGTTCACTGGGATGAAAAAAAAAAGGAATTTACAGGCTAAGGAAAAACGAAACATTAAATTGGCGAGAAACGCCTTATTTCTGCAGCTGTTGTTGTGAACTTGCCCTGTGAGTGTTGGGATGTGGCATCAGCCAAACGTTGGGGGAAGCTTTTACACGGACTCGCCTTGAAGTGCTTGTACATTCATTGAAACAAAAAGCCACCTTCAGTGCGCTCTGTGGCCGCGCTCCACAGTGCATTTGAACTCGGTGCCTGTTGCCAACAGCATAGCTGAGAGCAAAAGCTGTGAATAACTGCATGCACTGTTTATAGTAAAAGACTGTTTGTAGTTCTGACTGGATTGTTTTGAAGTTAGCTACATTTTTAATGAATTAGCAATATGTCATAATCATTTTAATAGACATATAACGTACGCTATAGATCTAAAACATTGTTGATGTTAGGGCTGGGTAAAAAAATATCAATGTTTTTCGATTTTAATCAATTCTCTTTTTATTCCATTTTTCTTGACAGAACAGTAGAGATGAGACAGGAAGTGAGTGGGGGGGGTTGATCGGGAAGGGTCCATGTGGTGGGATTTCGATCTCGGGACACCCAAGGCACAGCTGCACCAAATGTCGGCGCACTGCCCACAAGGCTATTGGCGCCAACGATCAATTCTCATTTTTACAAAATGATATTAATTCTTAAATCCCAAGAATCGATTAGCCTGTTTTCAGTTAATGAACGAAATATTGTAGCACGCCTCCCATCCAGTGAATCGTAATAAGCTTTGTGCTTTGTTACTTTTGATATGAAACAGTCTTAGATTTAAAATTCTGTCCATTTTATTACAATAGTCAAACAATGAATACCGTTTTGGCGCTGTTTAATGTGTGACAGATCGCTGAAGTGCTTCCGTCTCCTCCTCTTTAATACCAGTTTCAGCATGAAATACACATGAATAACATCCAACGTATGTTAAAAGAGGGTACATCTTACCAAAATCTGTATCCTGTCTCTTGTAATTGCTCAATCTGTGTTTAAACCATGCAAAAACATCAATATAACAACTTCTAAACAATGTCATAATGTCACATTTGCCTCATAAAAAAACATTCTGTGACCTGAACTCGTTAGTCAGCTAGACAAATGATATTTTGCCAAATATATGCACCATAACAAATTCATTATAATTTTTACTGTTCTTCAATGATTCATTTATGTTTAAATAAATCTGTAAATTTTGTTTGATTTTAATCAATTCTCATTTTTACAAACAATATCAATTTATAAATTGCAAGAACCGATTAGTCTAGCCTGTTTTCAGTTAATGAACGAAATATTGTAGTGCGCCTCCCATCCAGTGAATCGTAATAAGCTTTGTGCTTTGTTACTTTTGATATGAAACAGTCTCAGATTTCAAATTCTGTCCATTTTATTACGATAGTCAAACAATAAATACCGTTTTGGTGCTGTTTAATGTGTGACAGATCGCTGAAGCACATCTGTCTCCACTGCTTTAATACCAGTTTTAGCACTGAAAAAACATGAATAAACATCCAAAGTATGTTAATAGAGAGTACAGCTTACTGAATTCTGTATCCTTTCTCATGTAATCGCTCAATCTGTGTGTAAACAATGTCATGTAACGTCACATTTACTTCAGAAAAACATATTCAGTGACCATGAACCCATTATTCAGCTAGACAAATATTTAGCTAATTATCCTAACAGATGTATTATAATTTTTACTGTTCTTCATTGTTTAATTTATGTTTGAATAAATCCATCAAGTTTTTATGACTGCCACCATTTAAATGTTTATTTTTTAAAAAACAAATTGAAGTAGAAATATAGTTATGTAATTTTAACTATATTATTATAAACACTTGATTGAGTGTAATTTAAGCATTTGTATACAAATCAGGTCATTTTAACCTTCAATATTATAGAAATGTAAAATGTAGTACCAGCTGACTTTCATGTATATTACAGCATTAGCTGAGAGATTTTTGTGTTTTCCTTGAGAAAATTTGGCATGTACTATACCTGATATATATCCAAAATAACTGATATTGAATCAAATCGAATCTGGAATTTTACTGAGTAGCAAGCGTGTAAACCAGAATCAAATCGTGAAATTTGTGTCAAAACCCAGCCCTAGTATAAGCACTGGGATACTGACAAAATCATAAAACTCTGTGGGAATCAATTGAACATAATCCCCTGTAAAGAATGATATTTATATATGGTGTGCATGTTGTTGGCCATGTAGAGTGTTCCAAATCAGTCAGTGAGGTTCTGTAACAGTTAGGATGATGCCTTAGGAGGTAGTAGACATTCATGTCTTAAGCTGAGACTGACCTTGAAATGGAGAGTATTGGAGAACCTTTGCTTCCAGGGCTGGATTTTGGGATGGGATTTGAGCCTAAATCTCACCTCAGAGATGTGGCGTATGAGAAAAATCTTGTAGATGGCATTATTCTGTGACGTATTTTGTACATTTTTTGGCCTGTACGCAGATTTCTAAACAATAGCAATGGGATAGTTGGTGTGTGGACAGAAGTATCATACATTGCCATTACTGTAACCTCTTTATCAGAGGTTAGACAAGCTGTGGATGTGTAATCTAGTATTTGGATAGATGGAGTGCGACTGAAGAGATTGAGATGTGAAGAGACAATAAAAAGGGAGATAACGTGAAGTTACACAGAGGAAAAGGCGATGCTGAGTGGCTTTTCATAGTCATCGAGCTGCAGTGAGGCCTGATTTAATCTGACTTTCATATTAAAGCGAGTCACTGGGATTCGGATTCCCTCTCGCTCTCCTGCCTGGATTCCTTCACCACAAAGCCTGTCAGATTTCCTCTCTTCCAGCTCCTCTGTTTGCTCTGCTTCTGCCTCTGCCTAGTATCCTGTCTTTTTGTGTTTGTCTTGTCCTTTGACTTTCTGTCAGTTTCGTTTTGTCTTTTGTTCACAGCAAGGGATGAAGCATGTGGAGAGACCCAGGAACTTGAGGGGCTTTTCTTTCTGTCACGAAGTTTGAGTGTCTCATTCAAAATCTAGAGTGTATTACAATCCTATGCTTCGCCATTCTCCGTTAAGCCTGTAAAACAGTCCACCTCATTATACACTCAGCAGTTCCCATCAGTAATCCAACGCAGAGTCCTTGTTATGTAACCTTTTGTATGCAGCTGAATGTGGGTAGAATCTTAATCTCACTTTCTAAGTCAGGTAATAGGATGCTTTACCTTGCTGACCCAAAAACTCCATCTGTCATACATGTCATGGTTTTTATGGCTGCTAAATCTGTAAGCACCTTTTAGAGGTGTGAGGTGTGTGGTCACATAGTAGTAGGTGTGGTATAAGCTTTGTGCTTGCCAGTTGCCGTAACTTAAAGGGATAGTTTACTCAAAAATGAAAATGACTCACCCTCATGTCGTTCCAAACCTGTAAGACCTTCGTTCATCTTGGGAACATAAATTAAGATACTTTTGATGTCCTTACTACCTTTCTGGGCCTTGAATGTGGTAGTTGCGTTGGTGTCTATGCAGAGTCAGAAAGCTCTCAGATTTCATCAAAAATATCTTGATTTTCTTTTCTGAAGAAGAACGGCGGTTTTACAGGTTTGGAACGACATGAGGGTGAGTAATTAATAACAGAATTTTCATTTTTGGGTGAACTATCCCTTTAATACTTTTTTGCTAGTAAACATCTACATCTGCTCTTTCACGATTTTAGACTTTGGGTTTGTTCCTTGACATCCAAACTCAAGATTACAATGAGTGACCATTAGGCAACAATATTGAAGGGCTAACTGTTAGGTTAGCGTGTACAACTAGGTGTTATAGTTGTTTGTTTAAAGGTTTTGGTAAATGCTTTTCTTGCTTTCCATCATTTTATACGAACAGTTTAGACACTGAAAGGTGGATATGAGAGCAGAGATGAGTTTGTGGTGCTCAGCAAAGTGATATTTGTGGCTTTAATACAGAATATCTGCCAGGATGAGGAATAGAGATTAGCCTCAAAAGAGTATGAGAAATCCACATCTGAAATCCTCTCACCTCACTTCCTCTTCTCTCCTACCAGCCTATTTTTTTTCTTGTCTCGCTTTTTCATCCTACTCCTCTTTTCTCATTTTAGTTTCAGTCAGCTTTTCTCTGCATTTTACTCTCAAAACTGCTCATCCCTAGCAGGAACAATTTTAGGGAAGAAGGTTTACGAGAACTAGGAACTAGGGGTGTGCGATATATATAGTCTTCTGTAGTATCATAATTGTTGTTTAAACGATATGTGGTTTGACATTTTCAAGTGTATCGTAAAAAAACTAAACAAAAAACACATAGAGAGTGTGTGCATACACTATGAGATGTAGTCAAACTAAAAATTATTCAGACACCAGAAAATTTTTGATTTTTTTTTTTTTTTTACTAGTGGGTGCAGGACACTGTACTTCATTTATGTAAGTGAGGACAGCAAAATAAAGTAAACTGTGACATATTATACCCAAAAAGTCTTCATAGAGTGGACTATAAAAAATTGGGACCAAAAGTAATTCAGACACTTTGACCTGACCATGTTTTGCTTAAGTATTTTTTCTTTAATTGCTAATGTGACCTTTTTACACCACAGACTGAACAAAATTAAGCATTGCTTTGTAATTGGTAAACAAAGTATTGATAGTTGTGTAAATATTGTCATACTAACAGTTGTCTGAATTTTTGGTAGATTGTAATCCATTACTTACGTTAACCTAATCACCCACAGGCGATTTTAGGTTTTTATTTAAAGGAACAGTTCACCCAAAAATGAAAATTCTGTCCAGACCATTGTTCATCTTTAAAACTCAAATGAAGATATTTTTGAAGAAAACCAAGAGCTTTCTGACCCTTCATAAACAGCAATGTATCTGAAATGTTCCCAGACCCAGAAAAGTAGTAGGGACATTGTTAAAATAGTCTGTGACATCAGTGATTCAATTGTAATTTTAGAACGGTACAATAATACTTTTTGTGCACAAAAAACCCCCCCAAAATAATGACTTTTTTGTCATTATCCCCTACTAGGGGCTTCAAAGTGCTTAGAATGAGTGGTATGCAAGGAAAGGAAAAATATCCCAAACCCAATGATCACAATGATAAAATGAACGTTTTTCATATGTTCTATATAAGTATCTGGATTCAATGAATAATACCAAATATCTCTTTGTTTCTTGTCTTTTTGCAGGTCTGTGATTGAAGTGGGCTTTGAGCTTCCAAATTGGTCCAGAAGGAGGATTAGGAAAGGCGTGTCCTTTCCTACCAAAGAAATGAGTGTGGGAGGAGGAAGCAACAGCAGTGTGGAGCTTGTCCATCTCTCCTTCCTCTCACTGAACACCGGCAGTCTTGATCCAGGATGCACTCTCCCCTACGACCCCTCCCCTCATTTTTGCCCCTGAGACTACGGTGGGCTTCATGAACATGTACAGAGACACAGGGGTGTGTGCCACCCCTCTCTCTCAACCTCTTCCTCCACCCCACCTCCGTCTCCCCCTTCATAATGGCCACTCTTCCATGGGCGACCCAGCACCATCCCGTGTCTCCGTGCCCAAAATGGGTGTCCGAGCTCGGATTGCAGAGTGGCCTCCTCGCAGGGCGCTTTCACGAGAATCACTGCTTGAGAACGGCCAGGGCAGTCATCAGGATGACCTCAATAGTGAAGATGGGCTTACACATGGAAGTGTGACAAGGATACCACAGCGAGGTACCAGAGACGATGTCTTCCTTGAATCAGGTCAAAGGAGGGCTCCGGGCACACCACCGAGGCTTCGGACTTCTGGATTCGCTCCACTCCGACAGCGCTCCAACAGCGAGATTACATTGAGTGAGCAAGATGAAACCGAAGTCGAAGGTCGTTTGTTTCGGGAATATGGTAGTACCTCTTCCATCAACGTACAGGCTGTGTCCGAGCAAAGCTTCTTCGACATGCTCAGCCAGTTTCAACAGGAGCGTCCAGACCAGCGTAGCACAGCCCCTGCCAAGCTCGGAGAGCTGCTTGGTGCATCTTTAGAGGGATCGGCATCACATGCCTTCTTGTCGACTCCACGGCCTGATGACCGCCCGGAGAATCGTGTACGCAAGAAGAGTGGTGGCACAGAGTCATCTCTTGGCACCTCCTCCTTATTCCGCAAACTCCGCAGCTCCAGCCGAGGAGAAACAGAGACTCCGCGAGGTGACTCGGATGATACACGACCCCTCGAGACGTTGTCTTCCAAACCCTGGGTATGTGTGCGGAGTTTTGCCCACTTTGACGCTCAGAGTGTTTTATTTGACTTGAACGAGGCGGCAGCTCGTCGCACCTACGCCGCCCAGCGGCGAAACACGGCCACCGGAGCTTCTGCTGCTTCTTCGGCTGCCGTTTCTTTGGCGGTTTCCAGAGCTATTGCTCTGGGCGGAGTGGAGCCCAGCTTCTCCAGCACTGATGACCTCAGTGTCAAGGACCTGTCTGAAGGTTCAACCACAGGACTGGAACTTTCAGAGCAGGGTGGTTCGGCTAGCGTTAACCCCAACTCCCAGCAACAACTGTTGCTGAGCTGCCCGCACTTCATCAATGAGACTGGAAGTTACAGGGAACGCAATGTCAGCTTCTTGAGCTCATGGGCGGAGCGAGGAGAGGCTGGCATCGTGGAGGCCCGGCTTCGTCCACGCTGCAGTAATTCCAGTGTGTCCAAACTGGAGGTGCCTCCAGAGGTTCAAGCCGCCAGGTTAGAGAGACTGCAGCAACACTGCATCGAGCACGTTGACCTGGGTGCCAGATACTACCATGAGCACTTCTATGGGAAAGGTAGGACATTTATGATTTGTATGTAGATAATTCATTTAGTCTCATTACAGGACCTTTAATAGGTAACCATGGGTATTAAGACTTGTCTTAATATAACAGAAATTATGTCTCTTCCTGAAATTTGTGGTAGAAAACCCATGAAAGATTTACGTTAATTAAAAAATCCACATAATTTTATACATATTTTGGACTATGGGGGGCGCCATTATTTCCGATAACACAAAATGGTTGCACTCTGTGAGCCACTGGTGCAACCTTTTGCTATTTTTACCACAGCACAACTCGAAAAATAAAATACTGATTCGACGACCACAGCTACTGAAAGAGTTTACAGGTGGCGATGGATATAAGCGTAGGCTTAAACCGAATGCCACACCATCGATTTTTCACCACAGATATCGAGTGAAATCCACGCTGAGAAACTCCTTCAGTGGCTGCGGCATCATGACAAGCGTCAGCATGTTACATCCTGCCAGGATGGCATCTACCGTTTCTTGTCTCTGCCATTTTTAATCTCTTTCAGTAGCTATGGTCTACTAAAAGCCTTAAAGGCATCAGGGCTAAAGTAAAGAGAACAAAGACACAGGTTTTTAGGAAGTCTTATTCATCCACAGGCATTTTCCAATTATTCCAATTGTATTCTGAGTTGTGTTGTTGTAAAAATAGCAACAGGTCGTGGCAGTAGCTCACCGACAGTAGCATCGAATATATGGCACCCCCCATAGTCCAAAACATGTATAAAACGATGTGGATTTTTTAAAATAATGTAAATCTTTCATGGGTTTTCTACTACATCATTTACGTTATATTAAACCACACAAGTCCTAATACCCTGGGTTCCCTTTAATAAATTCTGTAAACCCATATTCTACCTGCAGTTCTTCTCTTGGAAGCGATTATCAAAGCATGCCACAATTATCAATGCTTCTCGCTATTAGCCAACAGAAGCTCAAACTGAAGCTAAAGCTACACTCCTGCCACACATCTGCCTCCCAAATGTTAATCTCACTAAAGGTCTTGCTTTCTAAAATGCCAGTGTTATAAAAAATGAAACACACACAATGTCTTAAAATAGCATGTTTGTCACCTCTTAGCCACATCAGATAAATCCTTGCAGGCGTGAGGTTATCTGAATGCTCTAATTAGTTGTCTGTGTATATTAAGTAGAATTGGGGAGATAAAGGTTACCATTCTAGAAGTCATCTCTGTCATCCAGATTTTTCGGAAGTGTGTTTTCGGTGACCATGCTGCATGCCACAAAAAGGGCATGCAGACTGGTTTTTATATTTTTAGTACTTCACTTACAACTTAAGTTAGGCAGCAATGCAAAATTAAACCATCTTAACATTTAAAGGTTTTTGAGTGCAATTAAAAATATCCCATTTAAAAGTTCTTGAAGGTAAAATGTGTAATTTTTGCACCACAAGTAGCATTAAAAGCAAATGCAAAAATATTTCTGGTTTATTTTCTTCTTTTTATTTTATATGTTTCTGCATTAGACTGGTTCTTATGCTTGGTTAATTGGGAAAATCAACCCATGATTGGCTTACTTGCAGCTTACTTGCCTGTAAGCTGGGAAAGGAGAAAGTATTTTAACTTTTTAAATTACACTTTTCACCTTTAAGCCATGCTTTTCATTGTGGTCTGTTTTTCTCATTTAAGTGTTAAATGTTTAACTTAATGAGTAAGGATTCCAAGCCACCAAGGTATTTTTCCTTGTGGTGCCAATTACTTTTCGTTATCCGTTTACTTAATTTTCCAGTATAGCGGCACCTTGTTTGAGATACCTCTGCTTCTTCAGCGAGTCACTGAAGCAGTGTGTGTGAATGTGTGTTGGAGTGCCAGCCGTACAGCGGTACTGACTTGGCATTCCTCGGTCAGGAAGGGCAACGCTCTGCGTAGTATCAAAATCTTTGCTGCGTTATTAAAAACCCATATCTGCATGCTCCTGAGACGTATAATTCTCTCGACTCAAGTTTCCTGAGCTTTCAGTATCCTCCGAAAACAACCAAACTCATATCCTGTGCTGAGAAAAACTGGATGACAGATTAAGGAAACATTAGTCCATATGCCAACAAGAAATTAAGACTGGAAACTTTGAAGATATCACATTCACATGCTTCTTCCTATGTGGTATTTTTTTTTTTAACCCTGCTATACATTGCAGTAAATCATGTAGTCAAATATAGCAAAAGATTTTATAGCTGTGTTGTGTTGTGTTTTTCATTAAAAAAATAAGTGTACAGTAAAACATGCAGGCCAATTTGTGGATGAATTGCATGATTTCTGTGGTCCTTTTTGAAACCGTATTTAAATCAGACCAAAATGACCACACAAGCCATCCACCTGAATCATGGGCTTGAATCACTTTCTCAGTGAGTCACTCATTACCATATATGCTATGTACAACTTGAAATGAACCGAGAATTGCTACAGTGTTATGAAACAAACACATGAAACATACCAAAAAATGCATTAAACAATTAAGTATAAATAAGCAAAAAGAAACAAATACATTAAACAAATGAAACAAACAAACCAAAAGAAACAAATATATGAAACAAACAATTTAAACAAATGAACAAATAAACCAAAAGCAACAAACAGTTGAAAGAAAATAAACAAACCATAAAAAGCAAACACATGAAACAAATAAAAGAAACAAATCAAAAGAAAGAAATGCATTAAACAAATTAAATAAACAAACAAACCAAAAGAAACACATATATGAAACAAATTAAACAATTGAAACAAATGAACAAAGAAACAAAAAGAAGCAATCAGTTAAAAGAAAAGAAACGAAGAAACCAAAAGAAACAAATATATGAAACAATCAATTGGATCAAATGAACAAACAAACCAAGACAAACAAACAGTTGAAAGAAAAAAAACAAACACATGAAATAAATCAAACAAACCAAAAGCAACAAACGCTTGCAAGAAAATAAACAAACCAAAAGAAACACAGTGTTTCCCCTGCCATTATATTAGGGGGGTGGCCCGCGCCCCCAACAGCACCCCCGCCCCCTTGAAGGTCAAGTTAATTTAATTTTATTTTATTTTCTATATAGTGCTAGATCACAACAAAAGTCTATAGAACAGGTCTATACCTTTGTTCCTTTATTAAACACATTAAATAGTCTTATGTTATTTATCTTATTTACACGATGCCATGTCATTTCTGTCTCTACATGGAGGCGCATCTACAATTTCTCTTTCGCGAAAACGCGGACGGGATCGCAGAGTCATAAAAAAGGAATTTACTCAATAGCGCGGAATGCCACGGAATTGATCAGTTTTTGGATGAGTAAATCAGAATTGGGTCTGTCACTTAATTCGAATCGCGATATGGACTAATGTCTGTGAATATTAAAATGCAAAAAGACGGTTTAGATATGAGTCCTGCTTGTTCCGCTTGGCTCCGTATTTATGAATGGCGGAACACGGTTTTGTTTACTACACAAATACTGAAGCACACATGAGGCTCGCGGTGATTTTCGGCCTCTGTGTCTCATATGACGACATGAACTTTATCCCCAGAGCTGCTGTGAGAGGCATTTCATGTAAATTTTACAGTTTCATTTGAGAAAACTAGCATCATATTATACTGTATACACACAGAAACTTCACAGCAACCTGTCAAAATAAAGTACGGTTTAAGGTGTAACAGAAATATATTACTCTTGTATTACTTTTGTATAGTGTAATGTACGTCTTTATATAATTCTATTTCTGGCCAATTTAAATAATAATAAATATTATAATAAATATTATAACCAGATTAACCACTAAAAAAAAATTCTACAATTATTATAAAAACTTTTTTAACAGAATATTCACACAAATTTTCTTTTTTTCTTTATATCGTATATGAATAAATGTGTTGCCATAAACTTTAAATCCACAACTAATTTTAAAGTTCTGTTGTAATAAAAAGTTCTGTTATAAACAAAACATGTAATAAAAATAATATTGTTATTGTTTAGCAAGGTAGGTGCAAATTCAAATTTTATATGATCTTCCTTCATTCTCAAAAGCATGTGCAGTATTGTATTAGTGGCTTTGTTTATGGTTTTCTATTAGATTTGAACACTCACAGTACCTAGAGGAAGTTCTTTAGCCACCATGACCTAGATTTGTAGAGTTTCCTTACAAATCCCTCCTTTGTCCTGTGTGTCCTTCCCATCTCTCATCCTTCATATCAACTTCCACTTTCCTCCTATCCATTGTCTTCACCTCATTAATTATTTTCTTCTCTTCTGTATTCTCATTTTCTGTATTAATGGTATTAATCTGTCTTTTTTATATCCTCTCTTGGTTTTCATTCATCCATCTCTCTCTTTCCCCACAGAGCACTGGAACTACTTTGGTACCGATGAGAAGCTTGGGCCTGTGGCTCTAAGCATTCGAAGAGAGAAACTGGATGATACCAAAGATTTAAAGGACCAGTACCAGTACAGGATCATCTTTCGCACCAGTGAGGTGTGTATGACAGATATTTGTTCAACTTATATGAATTAAACCTGGATCAAACTGGGGCTCAGCTCACATAAACCAATGACAAGACAATTAATTTACCCACAAACACACATAAACACACTTATAGGGTTAGTTGACTCAAAAATGAAAACAGTGTCATTACTCACCCTCATTTTATTCCAAACCTGTAAAACCTGTTTATCTTCAGAGCACAAATTAAGATATTTTTTATGAAATCCAAGAGCTTTCTGACCCTGCATAGACAGCAAGGGTCCTAGCATGGTCAAGGTCCAGAAATGTACCAAGAATATCAACAATATTGTCCATGTGACATCAGAGGTTCTTTTATGAAGCTATAAAAATACTTTTTATGTGAAAAACAATTCTTCTCCTCTGCGTCATCCTAGTGACATTTTTGAGCCTCTGGTTGAGCCACTGATGTCACATGGACTATTTTAACAATGTCCATTTCTGTGCCTTGACCATGGTAGGACCCTTGCTGTTTATGGAGGGTCCAAGAGCTCTTGGATTTCATCAGAAATACCTTAATTTGTGTTCTGAAGATGAACGAAGGTCTTTCGAGTTTGGAATAACATGAGGGAAAACTGTTTCTGGTAGACTTAACAATAGCTTATGTTTGTATGTTTTTATGTAAATTATGAAATATCGCATCATTACACTCGCTTGAGGTGATGTTTGACTTGTGTGAAAAAGGGTCAATGAAGATAGAAGATGGAAACGCAATTGCTGAATAAATGCTTCCAAGCGCATCAAAAAGTCACGTGACTTTACGCGATGGGACGGGAAAACCTGATTAACCAGCAGACCGATCTTTTTGCACAGCATTTGAAATGTTATGGTCATTCTGAAATGCCCAAGCAAAGTCCGCCGTCAAAGTATTTCTGTATAATTGCCTCCCAAACCAGTGTTGCCAAGTCTGCGGTTTTCCCGCGTAATTGGGCTACTTTAACACTGTTACCGCGGGTTGTTTCTGATGTCCGTGGGTTAAAGCGACCCCAACAATGTCATATTTCATATTTCAGGGGAACCCCGACAAAAAAAAACTTGTATTTTATCCCCCGGAACGCGATTTTTAAAGGGGAAGCCTCGCAATTGGGCTAGTTTTAAGTAGCAATTGGGCAGGTTTTGTTGTGAAAACCTGGCAACCCTCTCCTGAACAGCATGCATTCATCTCCAAAAGCAATGACCGCATTTATTGTGTTTTATCTTCTCGCTCTGTGGAACAAGTAATTCATTCTATATGAAAATTATTATATTCAGTGGCTTCTACATTTTGATAGTGATATTTAATGGGAGTTTATCAGGAAGTGACTATTTTGTTGACTTATTCACAGATGTTTTATGCGATTTTCCATCTTTGTGCTTAAGTTCATTTCACAACTTTGGATGGAAACCCAGCTAATGTGGCTTGAGAAAGGTTTGGGACATTTGATGGAATTGGCCTTTTGGGCCAATGCTTTATATATAGACACATTATGGAACAATGTAGAGATATTACACTGTAGTTACACTGCAATTATATTGTAGTTACACTAAACATAACAAATTCTGAGCGTGCTTTGTGCCTTGCGTGCAAGGCATTGCTATAAAGGCCATGCAGTCATTTTTGCTTAATAATGGTCTGTTTGAAAAGTGCTGAGCTGTACTGGTATGACTGCTGCTCTGCTGGGTTTAGTCAGATTACATGGCTGCCTGGACACATCAAACTCACCCACTCTGAACAATGCAGCGTCTTCAGTTCATTTACATCCACTGTAGATGTGCTCAGAACACATTTCGAAATAGCCTTAAACATGTGCAGACTTGATTCAACAGTATTATTTTGGTCAGAGGTTCGAGTGATTGAATGATTAAATGAGTGGCTGTCGATGTGATCAGTCATATGACATCAGATGTGTGACTAATGGCACAAGAAACCAGAAACACAAGCCTTAAAAACTAAATATTATACATTTCCACCTGTTTGTGCTAATTTTACAATAGCTAAGCTTTAGCATCAGTGTGAGTGAGGTTGTGACAGAGGTTTCGAGATGCAGCAAGGCAATGAATCAGGAGTAGTGGGGAAAGGATGCCACACAGTGGGCACTTCTGGACACCATTTTACAGTCATTCATAATCATTCTCATGCTCTGTCACATGCTCTCAGAGGATATTTGGCCAGTCATGTGATGGTGTTTGATGTTGTGTGTGTGTGTGCGTCTCCCCACATGGTTTCCCGTGGCTGCTGCAGCTGGTCACATTACGAGGAGCGATCCTGGAGGATGCGATTCTGTCCACTGCAAAGCACGGAACGGTTCGTGGTTTGCCTTTGAAAGAGGTTCTGGAGTATGTGCTGCCAGAACTCAGCGTGTCCTGTCTGCGATTGGCTCTCAGCACACCAAAGGTCACAGAGCAGCTTCTCAAACTGGACGAGCAGGGGGTGAGTAAATGATGACCTGTTAGAAACTACTTCCTGAGTGATTAAAGTCTTTAACAGTTCCCCCAAAATGAAAATGACAGTGTTCCTCATATTTGTATGTGTGACTCTGCCACTGTGCGTGTCTTACAGCTTAGTCAGAAACACAAAGTGGGCATCCTGCTGTGTCGAGCGGGGCAGAGTACGGAGGAGGAGATGTACAACAATGAAGAGGCGACGCCAGCCTTCTCCGCCTTCCTCGAGCTGCTGGGAGAAACTGTGTGTCTGAGGGGTTTCAACAAATATGCTGCCCAGCTAGACACCAAAAGTGAGCAAGGCTTTCGGTGTCTCCTACACGTGTCTTAAAAAGGCTCAGCACGATAAAGTGTCAAGCGATAAATCGCATCTCTTCTATGTTAATCGGAGTTCTTGTCGTAACCCACCACGACCATCAAAAGCGGAGTGTGTAAATACATTTTGACGGTCTCTTGGTTATAATTGAGGCGTCACACTGGGTACCTCCATGAATTCGCAGTGAAATTTCATTGGTACAAATCTGGCTCAGGACGGCTCAAACAAACAGACTGTAATTCCATTTGATAGCAAAAAAATTACACACCGCACAGTTTAGTTTAACGAGATTTTCAGTGCTCATATCACACACGCACGTGTTTACTTGGCTAAATTGGCATGTTTCATCATCATGTATTGTTTTTACATACAGCTAGTTATAATATAACCTAACCATTCCAGAAAATTTTTAGCATTTTTATTATATACAGTTGAAGTCAGAAGTTTACATACACCTCTGCAAAATGTTAATTATTTTAACAAAATAAGAGGGATCATACAAAATTCATGTTATTTTTTATTTAGTACTGACCTAAATAAGATATTTCACATAAAATATGTTCATAGTCCTCTAGAGAAAATAATAGTTAAATGTATAAAAATGACCCTGTTCAAAAGTTTACATATACTTGATTCTTAATACTGTTGTTACCTGAATGGTCCACAGCTGTTTTTTTTTTTGTTGTTGTTGTTTAGTGATAGTTGTTTGTGAGTCCTTTGTTTGTCCTGAACAGTTAAACTCACCACAGTTCTTCAGAAAAATCCTTCAGATTCCACAAATTCTTTGGTTTTTCAGCATTTTTGTGTATTTGAACCCTTTCCAACAATGACTGTATGATTTTGAGATCCATCTTTTCACACTGAGGACAACTGAGAGACTCATATGCTAATATAACTATTACAGAAGGTTCAAACACTCACTGATGCTCCAGAAGGGAAAACAATGCATTAAGAGCAAGGGGTGAAAACTTTTGAACAGGATGAGGTTATGTACATTTTTAACGTTTTTCTTATTTTGCCTAAATATCATATTTTTTTTGTTTAGTACTGCCCTTTAGAAGCTACAGAAGATACTTACATGTTTCCCAGAAGACAAAATAAGTTAAATTTACCCTGATCTTCAAATTCAGAAAGTTTTCACCCCCAGCTCTTAATGCATTGTGTTTCATACAGTCATTGTTGGAAAGGGTTCAAATACACAAAAATGCTGAAAAACCTAAGAATTTGTGGGACCTGAAGGATTTTTCTGAAGAATGGCAGGCAATTTAACTGTTCAAGACAAACAAGGGACTCATGAGCAACTATTACTGAACAAAAAAAAAAACACAGTATTAGGAATCAAGTGTATGTAAACTTTTGAACAGGGCCATTTTTATAAATTCAACTATTATTTTCTCTTGTGGACTTATTCAGGTCAGTACTAAATAAAAAATAAAATGCATTTTGCATGATCCCTCTTATTTTGGTAAAATAATTAACATTTTGTAGATTCTGCAAAGTGTATGTAAACTTTTGACTTCAACTGTATGAGGATGCAATTAAATACCAGAACAGACAACAGCTCTGCTGTTGTTTACATACACTTTGTGTCTAGAATCGTGTAAATTTAATGTACAAAGGCTTCTTTTTAAGATTTTTCTGATGTAATTGTTAGTTTTTTAGTTACAAATTATATTATGAGCGTGACAAAGTTAAATTAAAGGGCTAGTTCACACAAAATGAAAATTGTGTTGTTAATGACTCACCCTCATGTCGTTCCAAACCCGTACAACCTTTATTCATCTTAAGAACACAAATTAAGATATTTTCAATGAAATTGGAGAGCTTTCTGACCCTGCATAGACAGCAATGCAGCTGACACGTTCAAGGCCCAGAAAGGTAGTAAGTACATCATTGAATGTGACATCAGTGGTTCAACCTTAATTTTATAAAGCTACGAGAGTACTTTTTTTGTGCACAAAGAAAACATTATTCAACAATTTCTTCTCTTCCATGTCAGTCTTTGTCGTACGAGAGTACCCACATGGACTATTTTTAATGTCCTTACTACCTTTCTAGGCCTTGAACAGAACTTGTCAGTTGCGTTGCTATCTATGCAGGGTCAGAAAGCTCATCAAAAAAATTTTAATTTGTGTTCTGAAGGGAAATGAAGAACTTACGGATTTGGAACAACATGAGGGTGGGCAATTAATGACAGAATCTTATTTTTTTGGTGAACTAACCCTTTAACATAATACAATAAATACATTTCATAAATTTGCATGGTTAAAGGAGAAGTCCACTTCCAAAACAAAGATTCACATATAATGTACTCACCCCCTTGTCAGCCAAGATGTTCATGTCTTTCTTTCTTCAGTTGTGAAGAAATTGTGTTTTTTGAGGAAAACATATTAGGATTTTTCTCCATATAGTGGACTGATATAATGGCCCAAGTTTGAACTTTCAAAATGCAGCTTAAATGCGGCTTCAAACGATCCCAGCCGAGGAAGAACATGAGATGGGAGGTTTTTTTACATACCCTAACTGTCATGAACCGAAAAAAAAAAAAAAAAAAAAAAACAAGACGAGCATTTGACATTAAAAAGTATATAAATTGTATTCTTTTTATGAAAATAACTTATCGTTATGCTAGATAAGACAGCTGGGATCGTTTACAACCTCATTTAGGATTGATTGAAGCCACATTTAAACTGCATTTTGGAAGTTCAAAATCGGGGCACCATACCAGTCCATTATATGGAGAAAAATGCTGAAATGTTTTCCTCAAAAAACATAATTTCTTTACGACTGAAGAAAGAAAGACATGAACATCTTAGATTGCAAGGGGGTGAGTACATTATATGTGAATCTTTGTTTTGGAAGTGGACTTGTCCTTTAATGACAACAAAACTTGAGTTGCATGAACTTTGAGTAAAACCTGATGGTCATTCATGTGTTTGTTTAACAGCGGACTCAACTGGAACACACTCCCTGTATACAACCTATCAGGACTATGAGATCATGTTTCACGTGTCCACCATGCTTCCATACATGCCTAATAATCCTCAACAGGTAAGACACACACATGTACAAGTGTACATTCAAGAGCCTGTATAGAACTGACATGACCCAACACATCCCTCCCCCTCTCTCCTACCTGGATAGACTCCCAGAATGTCTTGCACGTTGTTCACATGCTATTCATTTTCTTTGCTCACATTCAGCAGCGTGTTTGTGGTGGGTGCTGCATGTGGCAAACCCAGTTTGCAAAGAAACATCTGGAATGGTAGTAAAGTTTATAGAGTGGCAGCAGTAAATCCAGTGGAAATTCAGCAGCGTTTTTTTATGCAACATAAGCGGCCACAGCTTCTGGACGTCCACTATCAGAGGCTGTATTTTTTGTTAAATGTGGTTATAAAAGAATTGCTTTCGTTCTTTCTTTTTCGGTTTGTTGTTATTGTCAAACTCTCCCGCTGTTTTTATACGCACTGGTGTATGAATCAGAGCAGGGTGTGGTTTTCTAGTGATTTCCATACCGTTGATTAGGATCCAGTAATGTGGCATCTTCTGCCCTCAGGAAGTTTCATGTGCATGCATATGCGTCAACAGCTTTGAAATGAAAACATTTGTTGAAAATACACTTAAAAGGAACCTGAGTTGACATTGGCACATTTTACTTGCAAATTGTAATCATGTGCATCTGAGTGAAATAGAGTGTTAAGGGAAAGACCTTTTAAATCTAATTTTAATCGGATAGTTTTGTAGCACTTGGATATGGAAGACCGCTTCCGCCACTGATTAAAAAATAAAAAAGGTAATTGCGAGTTTGTGTCTCACAATTCTGACTGTTTTTCTCACAATTGCAAATTACATCTCGCAGTTATGACTTTTTTTTAGAATTGTGTGATATAAAATCAAACTTGTGAGTTATAAAGTCAAAATAGCAAGACACAAACTTGCAATTCTGACATTTTTCTTGCAATTTCGAGTTTACATCTCGCTATTTTTTTTTTTAGAATTACGTGATACAAACTCACAGTTGTGAGTTATAGTCAGAATAGTGAGATTAAAAACTCGCAAATCTGATGTTTTTCTCACAAATCCAAGCAATTCTGACTTTTTTCTCACAATTCTGAGTTTACATCTTGCAATTCTGACTTTTTTTTTTTAGAAATGCCTGATATAAACTCACAGTTGTGAGCTATAAAGGCAGAATAGCGAGATTAAAAACTTGCAAATCTGATATTTTTCTCACAAATCCAAACAATTCTGACTTTTTTCTCACAATTCTGAGTTTACATCTTGCATTTCTGACTTTTTTTTTAAAAATGCCAGATATAAACTCACAATTGTGAGTTATAAAGTCAGAATAGCGAGATAAAAACTTGCAATTATGACATTTTTCTCACAAATTTGAGTTTACGTCTTGCAATTCTGAATTTTTCTCAAAATTGGGTGATATAAACTCACAGTTGCGAGTTCTAAAGTCAGAATAGCAAAATAAAAACTCACAATTGACATTTTCGTGCAAATCCGAGTTTGTATCTTACAATTCTGACTTTTTCTTGCTTTTTTCTTGCAATTCTGACTTTTTTTCTCAGAATTATATGATATAAACTCACAATTGCAAGTTATAAAGTCACAATAGCATGATAAAACCTCGCAATTCTAACTTTTTTCTCACAAATCCAAGTTTGTATCTTGCAATTCTGTCTTTTTTCTCGCAATTTCGTTACAAAGAGTTACGAAGTCCAGTTTTGAGGTAGAAAAAAAAGACTGATATGTTCTCAGAATTATTTTTTGTTGCCTGTGCTGATATGGTTATGGCAGCATTAAAAAAAAAAAAAGAAGAAAATAAAGAAAATATTTTTTGCCTTTATAAAATGTATGCAGTTACCCCAGGGACATATATTATTTGTATAATATCATTTAATATAAATAGAATATTTAAAATGTATTATTTTTGCAGCACGGTTTGGTTATGCAAAAATTACACAACTTTAAATTCATCTGATCTGCTCTCTTTCAGATGACCTGCAGAGGGCAGTGTTTATCTGTCAGATGATCCTCTCTCTTTTTAAAGCACACACAGGAAACAGCCACTCACATGGAGTGTGTTGTAGTGATTACTGTGAGGTAGAAAGAGATATCAGGCTGTAGAATAATTTCAGGTTACAGCAGTGTCCTCTCTCAGAACTCATTAAAGGGGATGGGAGGTCCATGTCAGCATTCAAGAAAGACCAGTGTTTCCATGATTTTTCCTTTGCGTGTTGTTTAAATGTAAGATAGCTTATATAACTGATGCTCTCACACTGTTGCGAATGGGTGGGCAGCCTGTATTGCTCTGACTCAGATTGGAGGCCAGTCTTTCACATAGAGACATAGAGATGCTCCTAATTTCACGGTCTATTTTTAAACGTAGATTAACTGCAGTTTTAAACATCGGTTCTCAGCATCTCTGCTGTCTAAGTCGAACTCGTAGAGTTCAAACGAGTCTGTGTAACTCACAGAACATGTTGGCCTGATCACAGTTTAGAGTAGACAAATCAACTCCATACATAACAGCAGAGAATGGCACTCCTGAATGATTTCAGATGTCTTTTTGTATCACACACCAGGCACCACTGTATTGATATTCCTCTTTTGTAACAATATCAACTACCATTTAAAAGTTTGTGGTTTTTTATTCTTTCATTTTTTGAAAGAAATTAATACTTTTATTCACCAAGGTTGTGTTAAATTGATAAAAAGTGATAGCAAAGACTATTTTTAACTTTTTATTCATCAAAGAATCCTGAAAAAAAAAAAATCACAGTTGTTTGCTTGTTGCAATGCATTCTAAATTTGCTTTCTGCATCGAGGATATATTTAATGCTCCCGTTAATTTGGTCAAAGCTAAATATCTGGCTAGCATTTGGAACCTCTTTTGCATTGGAAGTGATGCTTTAAAATTGCTCTTAGAGAGCAAATTTATTAAATCTGATTGTAGCAAAGCAAAGTAGCTCGGATAGGTCATTTCATTTACAAAAAATCAAAACCAAAGAAGCTAAAACCTAAGATTATCTAAAACGTAAAATGTTATAACTTTGCCTCTTTGCCTGCACTGGTATTTCCTTCAGGAAATGTAATTCTAGCACAACTTGATCTTTTTACAACATTAGTACGTTTTATTGCATGTGTTTTAGTGGCTGTCTTACAGATTGGTGCTGCAGTGCTGTTAACAGGCTTTTTCACACCTCTGTGTCTCTCACCACAGAAATCATTGTGCATCTATGAAGATATTTCTGCCAGTTCCCTTTTTTCTATGTCCTTCAACAGAACACTCTATCCTTTCTCTCTCTTGCTCTCTCTCTCTTTCTCTCTCTCCTGCTCTTTCCCTCTTGCAGTCTTGCTTTTTTTTTTTTTTTTTTTTTGGCTGGTACATTGTGTGCATTAAAGAGTAACATTGGACAGACTTGAACCATATCTAGAAACCACAATGTCAGAGACTTAGGGGTCGCCTCTTTTGCCTTGATGTAGTAAGCGACCATATTCTTATCTCACTACAGCATGCATCACATAGAAGTCTTACGTCTCTTTCAAAGGTGATGCTAAGCTGTAAAAAAAAGACAGCTGGGGTTGCCAGAACTTTAATGTAAAAAATATTGTAGCAGCCTTTTAAGTTTTATCAGGTTAACCGGAATGTACAGTACAAAAAACGTATATAAATATATAATTGATACAATAATAGTATAGCAAAGTCCTATTTTGTATCTTTAAAATGTACTGACAACCACCATACAACTGTAATTACTTTTTTTGATTTTTGAAATCTGTTCATTTGACAGCATTTTACTATAAAATTACATGAAATGTCAGGTTAGACTTATTATTGTTCTTCACCATATGTAGTAAGTGAACTTACTATTAACCAATTAAAGGGACAGTTCACCCAAAAATGAAAATTCTGTCATTAATTACTCACTCTGATGTCGTTCCAAACCGGTAAGACCTACCGTCATCTTCTGAACACAAATTAAGATATTTAATATTTTTAATGAAATTAGAGAGCTTTCTGACCTTGCATTGAAAACAATGCAAAAATCTCTCGGATTTCATACAAAATATCTTAATTTGTCTTCTGAAGATGAACAAAGGTCTTACGGGTTTGGAATGACATGAGGGTGTTTAATTAATGACAAAAATTTAATTTTTTGGTGAACTAACCATTTAATAGTAGCATTTAGCATTTTCAGTCTTCTACCATTTTACAGTGAAGTACTCACTGTATTAGCCTGGAACCTTGTAAACCATGTAAACCTCAGCCAATCAGAACAGAGCTTGCCAGATCAAGAAAGTACTTTCCAGTAGGGCTGCCAAACGACTAATCGCAATTAATCATCTATTCAAAATAAAAGTTTGTGTTTACCTAATATGTGTGTGTGTGTAGAGTTGAGGTCAAATGTTTGCATCTCCCTTTCAGAATCATTAAAATGTTAATTTTACTAAAATAAGAGGGATCATACAAAATGCATGTTATTGTTTTAGTACTAACCTGAATAAGATATTTCACATAAAAAGATGCTTACATATAGTCCACACGAGAAAATAATAGTGTTCTTATCTGAATGATTCACAGCTTTGTTTATTTTGTTTAGTGATAGTTGTTCCTGAGTCCCTTGTTTGTCCTAAACAGTTAAACTGTCTGCTGCTCTTCAGAAAAAATCCTTTGGGTCCCACAAATTCTTTGGTTTTCCAGCATTTTTGTGTATTTGAACCCTTTCCAATGATGACTGTATGATTTTGAGATCCATCTTTTCACACTGAGGTCAACTGAGGGACAGTGCAACTATTACAGCAGTTTCAAACGCACACTGATAGAGCCGGGGGGTGAAAACTTTTTGAATTTGAAGATCAGGGTAAATCTTACTTATGTCTTCCGGGAAACATGTAACTGTCTTCTGTGTCCTCAGAAGGGCAGTACTAAATGAAAAAAAAAAAAAGATATTTAGGCAAAATAAGGACAATTGATGCATCCTCATTCTGTTTAAAAGTTTTCACCCCCCCTTTTAAAGCATGTTTTTTTCCTTCTGAAGCATCAATGAGTGTTTGAACCTTCTGTAATGCATTAGACAGTCAGTGAATGTGGCCAGAATCTACTTAGCAACCATCTAGAACACCTAGCAACCACATAACCTCTGAACAACTCAGAAAACCTTCGCAAACTTATACCAACACCCCGTGAAAAATCTACAACACTGTGGCAGCATTTTCTAAAAGTAAAATCTAGTTGAGTTTTTATTGCATTTAATTCCTGACTTATTCTCCCTTTCATTTCTCTCACAGCTCCTGAGGAAGAGGCACATAGGAAATGATATAGTCACGATTATATTCCAAGAGCCGGGAGCCCTACCGTTCACTCCACAGAACATTCGCTCTCACTTCCAGCACGTGTTTGTCATTGTCCGTGTGCACAACCCTTGCTCTGACAACACCTGCTACAGGTTGGGCTTGTTTCCATAGCAACCGTACTAAGAACAGTATTGCATGTTGGCCTGTAGCTGATTACTGAGAAATGAAAATGTAGTGAAATGTAGTGGTTGAAATAAGTAATCAGCGTTTTTTCCTACAGTGTGGCAGTGACTCGAATGAAGGACGTCCCTCCGTTTGGTCCGCCGCTACCTTCAAACGGCCTGACGTTCCGTGACCCAGCTGCCTTCCGAGCTTTCCTGCTAGCCAAGATCATCAACGCAGAGAATGCTGCGCACAAATCAGAAAAGTTCCATGCCATGGCAACCCGCACGCGCCAAGGATACCTGCGGGACCTGGCGGAGAACTGCGTTTCCACTACGCCACTCGACACTGCTGGCAAGCTGAACAATCTCATCTCTCTGGCCTCCAAACGCAAGGAACGCGTCCGGGCACGCGAAGGAGCGGAAATGGGTGCCTTAGGGGCGCTTCTTTGGCGCGTGCTCGCGCAGGACTTCAGTGGCGGAGGCGCCGAGCTTCCTTGCGCTTTAGCCATCTCCAATGAGTACATTGTCCTGGCAGACTGCTCTACCAAAGAGGTGGTGTTTAACTGTTTCTGTGCTGATGTGATTGGTTGGACGGCGGAGAGACTTGCACTGAAGGTTTTCTATGGTAGAGGAGACCATGTTGCCTTACGGGTACCAGAGGGCAGTGCGCAAGACATCAGAGAGGTGGTGCAGAGACTTAAGGTACAGATACAAGTAATTGGTTTGCATTAGGGGATATGCCATTTATAGTCTCTATAACTCCTATCTGTGTTTTTTCCTTGCAGGCATTGACTGTAGGTTGTGAGACGGTTGATATGACGTTAAGACGGAATGGTTTAGGCCAGCTTGGTTTCCATGTGCGCTTGGATGGAACTGTGTCCGAAGTGGAGGAATATGGCTTCGCTTGGCAGGCGGGACTCCGGCAGGGTAGCCGTTTGGTAGAAATCTGCAAAGTTGCCGCTGTGACGCTCTCCCACGAGCAGATGATTGACCTGCTGCGGACTTCGGTTACCGTAAAAGTGGTCATTATTCCACCGTTCGAAGAGGGAGGGGCACGCAGGTGAGCCTTTTGGGAATTTTTACTTGTTCTTTGTGTTTGTCGCCATTGTAAAATCTAGATAACTGCTGTTTGAGAAATCAAACACTAGCTGTTGGGTGTCAGCCAACTTCCTCACAATCACACGCTGATTACTCACTAAACACTCCCATAGATCATGTTTCATGCCATTTTAAGTCTTACTTTGATGTAACAAAGTGGTTATAACTAAGTCTTTAAGTTGTTTACTTTTTATAATTAGTCTTCCCATTAACGCCATTATATTGTTCATTCAGACTGATTTGTGAACACAGAACACGGGATTTATCACATGAACCAATCATAGCCAAACATAACCAGTCATATCCAATGATATTTTGATGGAGGCATTGGCTCCTCTCATGTGACTTTCCCCTATACATTCTAAATTACCCCCCACCAAACTCACCGCACAATTTAGGGCGTCTTTTAAAAACTCAGTGGGCTCAGGGGAGACGAGAAAGACAGCGGGAAAAAATTGTGATTCATACACTTTTTAATGTGATATTTTGTAATATTGGCATTGTTTTTGATAATTACATGTATGAAGCTGAATTAAGTTATTTTAATTCAGTAACTTATAAACAAATCCACAATATATGAACCATGTCACCATACCAGATTTTTACAATTTATCAGTATTGACCGATATTGGATATTCAGTTGTGGATGCTTATTTTCCATGTTTTTACAATTAAGTTTGCCATCATCTAACACTTACGTGAAGGTAATCTTAAATAACTTTAATATTTCGCAAATCTCAAAATGAATATCCATTTTTTATACTGTACTTTATAATGTTGTGATGCCAACATTTACTAGTAGCATTTAAAACTACTGGTTTTATTTTTTTAGACAAACAGTATTTTTTTTTTTTTAAATCTGCTGTTTATTTGTTATCTGTAGAAGCCCGGTTCCACCACTGAATAAAAAAAAAAGGTAATTGCGACTTAGCTCTCAATTCTGAATTTTTCTCACAATTGCGAATTTACATCTTGCAATTGTGACTTTTTCTCAGAATCGTGAGTTTATGTCTTGCAATTCTCACTTTATAACACACAATTATGAGTTAAGTCAGAATTGTGAAAGATAAACTTGCAATTCTGAAAACATATCAGACCCCCCCCATAACTGGACATTATAATTAGCAATTGCGAGTTAATATCTCACAATTAGAAAAATAGGCTGAATTGAGTTTTTGTATTGCGTAAAAAGTTAGAATTGAGAAAAAGTCACAATTTCCTTTTTTAATGAATTTTTGTTGTTATCAGCCGTAACATGAAATATAAAACAGGATCCAGTGGATCCAAACATAATAATAAAGAAATTATTAATAATTATAAAGAAATAAAGAAATAGTTTTTTGAGGAAAACATTTCAGGATATTTGTCCATATAATGGACTGCTATGGTGCCCCAAGTTTGAACTTCCAAAATGCAGTGTAAGTGTGGCTTCAAACGATCCCAAATGCGGTTGTGAACGATTCCAGCCGGGAAAGAAGGGTCTTATCTAGCGAAGGATTGGTTATTTTAATAAAAATAATATACTTTTTAATGTCAAACGCTCGTCTTGTGTTGCTCTTCCTGACCTTTTTTTCCGGTTCATGACAGTTAGGGTATGTCGAAAACTCCCATCTTATGTTCTCCCTCAACTTCAAAATCATCCTAAATCGCTGTTTTACCTTCTTTGTTAAGGGGGTGAAAAAAGGGGGTGAATACATTATCTGTAGATTTTTGTTCTGGAAGTGGACTTCTCCCTTAATGCCATTTTAGATAATGGGTCTTAGCAAACTTTCTTTTTGGCGTCTTTATATTTAAGGCTCTATATGGTTTGGTTCCAGAGATTGAAATTTCAATATGGCTCCAGCAGTAAATTTTTAACTATTACACATTTTCAGTGGTCAAAAACCAAATTTGGGTCAATTTGCAAAAATACAATACTGCTGTTCCTTTAAAGTGGAATGTGTGAAGAACAAATAATGTTGAAACGAGATGTATTTTGTTTCCCTCTTTTGGAATCTTAATTTTCAAGGACCCACATCGTTCAGTCCCAGAGATATGGGGATCTTAATGGCTCCATGTCTAGATTGTTGAATATTACCCATATTTAGTGGGTCAAAAACCAAATGTTGGTCAATTTGTATACAGCTGATATTTATTTTATTTAAAGAACAATGTCTGAAGAAGAAATAATGTTGAAATTGTATCTTGTTTCCCTCAATCCCTTTAAAAATCATTTGAGCAAGCCATAATACCATATACTTGCTTTTGCAGTAATTTGGGTTATTTCATTTTATATACTACAAATTCACTTCTGAATCAGTTTAAGGTATGATCATTTGGACATTTGCTGGGAAGGAAATGTAGAGATTAGACCTCTTGGAACTTTAATTGAATACGCCTGCAGGGGATGAGCAAAGAGCCATTAGCCCAACATTTATATCAGAATGTTAGATAGCTCTTGTGACTCCATTAAATTCATTCCGCTTTGATAAATCATTAACGGAGAACACCATAAAAGACTGTCAGACTCCAGCCTGTCTCATAGTCTAGAGACAAAAGCGTTGGCTACTTCCTTCCTGATCCAGAGAGCATCAAATCCCTTCATTACATCTGTTTTAAAACAATGCTAGTTTTAGACAATTACAGTGCAGTCCAGGTGAAATCCTCTGAAATCCTGAAATCCTTTACTTTGAATAAGACCGAAAACACAAAATATAAGTCCTGTCAGTGTTTTCACATTCACAGACATTTTCTGACAGATGAAGGCAGGAACCTTAAGTCAGCAATAGTCGTTCTGTATAGGAAAACAGCAAGTTTAAGCTTAAAAATCTGGGCAGCAGCACATTTCAGATCTGACAGGGCTGTTGCTATTGGTTTTTTTGCACTTTGCACCCCTCTGGAGACCCATTCTCGTTTTGGAAAGATTAACGACGAGCCTCGTGGCAGAATTAATGCCGCTTGTTGCAAATGTCCGCCGGCTGGCACCCCACTGACATAATTCAAAGATTCAGTTTCACTGTTTTTCTAGGTGATACAAAAAAAAAAATCACTGTTTCTTCAAACGAGAGGGAAAAAGCTTTTGTTTCTCTCTTTCGTACCTCCTCTTTGTCTGATGCACAAACACACACACACACTTGGCGAGCGCACATACACACACAGGCACTCACCAGATTTTGAGAACGCTGGCAGACGCCTCAGTTCTCAGGGGAACAGTGAGTGGGAGTGTTAGAGAGAAAGAGAGAGAGAGGGACAGAGAGAACGAGAGTGTTAGAAAAGGAGAGGAGAGAGGGATGGAACAGTTTACAAATGAAAACAGTGATTATGTGAAGCCTCAATTTTGCTGCGACGAAAAGGTACGTTTGCAGGCTTCTAAAATGCTTAATTCTTAACGTGTTTCGTATTGCATGTTTGACATTGTTTAGCATGACATGACTTTGAACTTTCTTCTGAGTGGCGGCTGTTAGAGACTAATTACTCAGCAGCGTGTTTGATTGCGTGCTAGCGGGACATGTGTTCGCCGTTGTGGTTAAATTACGCAAGTAAACTCCTTTTGAGATGTTCTCTTGCGCACACATGCATCCCAACACCCCCCACCCACAGTGTGCCTAAAACGAAAGAGCGCGTTAATTGCATGCTTCAACATGCTTGTCTTTCTGTCATTCTGTTTCTTTTGTTTTCCCTCCTCTGTTTGTATCTCTTTCCCTCTCAGTGGTCCAGAGTGCAGAGCAGCAGATTGCATGAGACTAAAGCCTGGAATCTGGAAAAGCGTCTAAAAATAAATAAATAAAGGGGGTTTAATTAAGAAATGTGTTCGGTGTGAGGCACGTTTAGCATGCGGGGAAAGAATATAAAGAACGTAGATGCTGAGGCATGTCTGAGCGCCTCCTCGCTCGGAAACAAAGTGGGAGGAACACCCCTCCTCCCGTTTCTCCCTCCGTCTCACCCTCCCTCTCTGTCTCTCTTCCTCTTGTTATCATAGTGAAAGAGAGGATTGGAGGGGTGGAGAGCAGAAATCTGTGTGTATATGTGTGTGTGTCTGGTTGTCAGGGCTCGTTTGTACTTCAGCTGTCAGTCAGAGCCTCATGGCGCTGCCGCGGACATCCGATACAACAGTCTGGTCTACACTCGGAGGTTAGTGACGGGCTTGGAGACAAAGGATGGATGTGAAATGCTGGAGCTCAATTGTATTAGAACAAGGAATGAAAATACTTGGACACGGTGAAGGTGTTGGATGGAGAGATAGATGGATAAATAGATGGCAGTAAAAGAGGAGTGGTGGAGCTGACAGCACTCTTTTAGTGATGAAGAGGAAGATCTACAGTGTAGCAACATGAGGCTGTGCTCATGTTTCACGCTGAGGGTTTTTCTAGCCTTTGTTCGAGCTGTTTGTGCCTTTGTGTGTTTAACATCTTTAAAAAAAAAGGGGGGGGCTAATAATTGTTTGAAAATATCTTTGTTTATAAAGTGAAACACAATATACTGTAGGATTAAAAAAGAAACAAAAATTGCCATTTAATCCTGGAAGAAAAAAAAAATTCAAACCTGATATAAAATAAGAAATTTTAAGATTTGGGTTACACTTTATTTTAATGTGTCCTTGTTATAGTGTAATTATTATTTATGAACTGAGTAATATAAATTAACAACATGTACTTGCTGTAGGGTTAGGATTAGGCTTTGGTTAAGGGTTGATTGCATGTAATTATGCATCATTTACTGTTGTTGTTATTATTATTATTAATATTATTATTATTATTATTATTGTTATTATGGTAAGTACATATAATGTGTAACCAAGACACTGTAAAATAGTTTTATTAAGATTTCTTTTAAGAAATCTTGTATATTAAAAATGTAGTTTAAAATGTATTTCAAAGATATGGAGGTAGGTTTGTTTATTAATGTGCTCCCTCATTTTAGCTGCAGTGTGGATGTTTAGGCTACGTTTACACTAGTGCGTTTTCGTTTTAAAATGCATAACTTTTGTGACAGTTATGCCTGTCATTTACACTACTCTAGCGTTTTCGACCCTCGAAAACTGAGCCTTTTGAAAACGCTGAAGACCCTGTTTTAAGCCCTGTTTACACTAGTGTGTTTTCGTTTTTAAAATGGCATTTTACAATTAAAATGATTCTCGTCTACTCTGCCGTTTTCCTGCATTTCAGAAACTATCTCTGTCCACACTACACAACCGAAAACGCATATCACATGACCATTCATGCAGGTACACTATAGATATGTATAGGTAGATGTCCTATTGTTTACATGGCAGATGCGTCTACGTGTTTGAAGTGGTCGAATGGGGAATCTACCTATACATATCTATGCAAAATAGAGCACTAGGACATTGGGCGTATTGTTTCTGAAATGCGCTGTATGCAGTAGACCATTCACAACAGACTGAGCCATCTGACCAATCAGAGCAGAGTAGGCTCACGGAAAGGCGGGGTTTAGAGAGACTAAATCTTTTAACTGCTCGAACAAAACTGTTGAGAATCGCTAGAAAATGAGGTGATATTAAATGCATATTTTGGCAAAGCTAAAGCATTTTTTGACCTTGAAATGCATGTAAGCCTTGTAGGAGACTGTATTACAAAACAATATTAGGAATCTTAAAAATGGCCGTTCCATTTCTAACAATCGACCACATGCTCGTATTCAGATCTTCCTCCATCCAATTGATGATGGATAGAACCACTACTTCTGTTCCTACTTTTTTTTTGTGACTTTTATTTGTTGACATAAATTAATTACAAAAAGGGAACACATTAGGTCAAGGAAATAAATTCTTAATTTGTCGCCACAATATAATGATTAGAACGCAATCATCAGCTTTTACATAAACAGCTGCTGTTATTGAAGCACAAATTTAATTTAACATTTCACTCAAATTGCTATGCTCATAATAGAATTTGTAATGAAAGATATTGTATTAAATTACAATGCAACAACAACAATGTACCCTATATACATTATCAGCATGTTGGTGTAGTCAGTCAGGGCTAGTATGTGCTCTTGTGGTCTTCAAAAGAGAGTTTTTTGGTGTATTAGACAGAAACGCTCTGGAGTCTGGTGTGTTTTTCACTTTCCCCTCCTCCTCATGCTCTCCTCCGTGCTTCCTTTTGTCTCATTTTGGCTTTCTAACTCCCGGTTTGTCTGTCTTTTTCTCCCTCCCTGTGGATGGAGGATAATAATAGGTAGCAGCATACAATAAACATGATGTAATATGAAATATAGATGTCAAGGGGCAGAAGGTGGCTACTAGAGTTGGAATATCAGGTGAATTGTGGGGAATTGTTGGTTATTTTTGCTAATGGCTGAATAGGTAGGATAGCCAGGATAGTATAGACTTATTAAACTTGTAATCATACACTACTAGTAAGATTTATTTATTTTTTTAATGCATTTATTTGATCAAAAAACAGTAATATTGTGAAATAGTATTACAATTTAAAATGACTGTGTCTGTTGTACTGTATTTGAAAACGTAATGTATTTCTGTGATGCCAAAGCTGAAATACTCCAGTCTTCAGTGAAATCATTCTAATATAATAATTTGGTGCTTAAGAAGCATTTCTGATTGTTATCAGTGTTAAAAAGTAATGCATCTTTGCTGACTGACCCTAAACTTTTGAAACTGTACTATAAGTTTTTAATGATTTTGTCAGGAAATGTACTGACCCTCTCTGCTGACAAACTAAATAGAGCTGGATGAGATTGATAAAGCTGTTGTTAAGAAGAAAGTCAAATCAAAGGACGGTTACCTTGAATTGAGTCCTTGTGTGAAAGTGCTGACAGTGGAGGGTGGTGGGGGCGGGGGTGTGGCGGCATCCGACACAGAGTGGGGTTTCAGTTTCTCATCATCATCAGAAAGCAGAGAGACCCAGAGGGATTCTGGCGCTGATGAGAGCGTTTCATCCTCATGCTGTTTGGCATTCAGTAAGGGTTGGTGTACTGGTCAACAGGGATTTGGGACTAATCTGCCAGTGAACTAGACCCGCTGTGCTTAAGTACACACTCAAATTACTGCAGAACTATTCTTTTGAAACATCCCTTAACATTCGTAACACGGGATGAAGAGTTTTCATTTGGCACACAGGCTTCAAAACAGTCACATAGCCAGACTTTTGACTTGAGACAAGCGGTCTGATCCTCATTTCAGCTTGTTTAGACAGGATGAGGCTGACATGCTAAATGACCAGCTGCAAAAATTGCTTACGAGTGGTTTATCTAACATACAAACCATAATAAACCAGCATGGAAATGCAAATAAAGTAATGGTGTAACAGTTTCAGAGGCCGCAACTATGATCATTGTAGTGTAGGGGTTCCCTGAGGTTTTAATGTTTATTTGTAATTATATTATCTACTGTTCAAAATTTTGGATTTTTAAGCAATTAGTACATTTAATTACATAATTATATTTAACACGGATGCATGAAATTGATCAGAATTGACATTTATAAAATGTGACCCTGGACAATAAAACCATTCTTAAGTAGCACAGGTATATTTGTAGCAATAGCCAACAGTACTACACTGTATGGTCGAAATTATATATATATTTTTTTTTGCCAAAAATCATTAGGATATTAAGTAAAGATCATGTTCCATTAAGATATTTTGTAAATTTCTACCATAAATATATCAAAACTTAATTTTTGATTAGTAATATGCATTGCTAACCTAATTTGGACAACTTTAAAGGCGCTTTTCCCAATATTTTGATTTTTTGTGCACCCTCAGATTCCAAATATTCCAATAGTTGTCCAAGTATTGTTCTATCATAACAAACCATACATCAATTGAAAGCCTATTTATTCAGCTTTCAGCTTTCAATTTGAAAAAAAACCTTGACCTTATGATTGATATGTGACCCTGGACCACAAAACAAGAAAAGATTTCTATTTCAAATAAATTCTGTTCTTTTGCACTTTCATTCTTTAGAATCCTGAGAAAAAAAATAATATTTATTCACAAAAATATGTGAAATAAAAACAACTTACCGACCAAAATTGTGGACAGTAGAGTGTGTGTATATATAAAAAAAAAAAATAACGAATTAATCACATATTTTTCTCTGAAATTAATCACGATTAATCGTGATAAATCCCACCTAACATTAAAAATTTTAAATATGCTCTTATATTTTTACATTCTTCAAATTAATGTAGAAACAACATAAACACAGTATATTTTTAATTTTTGTTAAATATTTTTTTTTTTATGACTGAAGGTGAGTATCACTGATACCAGTGCTATTGATGTCTCTAGGATTTTTTTTTCCTAGTATTTAATATTTAACCATTGACTATAGCCGTTCAATATTACAGTATAATTGAGAGCTATCAATGTTGACATTTATTAGACTTTAAAAAATAACAACTATTTTGAATGAACTTAAAACAATTTTCACATAAACCCATTATTTACCTGTGCCCTTCAGCCAGTAGGACATACAGAAATTTAACAAAATTATCAAACACTAAATATTAAATTAAATATAGATGAATCCTTAAAGCTGCAAAAGGTATTAATTTCCTCTTTTTCTTTTGATTTTTGATTAATAGAAATCACAGCAGCTGGGTTCTTAGCTTATTTGGCTGCTATTACTTTAAGAGCTGCCGCTGCTGAACATGACACGGATTTGACATGCATGCTCGTAGTTTCATTTGCACTTTAATATAAAAATGATACAGGCTACAGCACGTGCCGCCAAATTTGTGTGTGTAATTGAAGCGAATGTGCTACAAGGAAAGTTTTAACACCTGTAACTTACCTGCGCTCATTTGACTAGCGCCTGACGCTGAAGTGAAGTTGGAGTGCATGTCTGAAAAGTCCCCCATGTGGTCGTAAAGGCATTCTGTGAATAAATAAACACACTTCTTGTCAAGACGAAACAAAAGACAGAAGCAGCAGTTGTGAGTGGGGTGGCCAAACCTAGCTCCACCCCTGCGTCAACTTTGTTAAATATTGCTAACGCCATTAAACTAGAAAAAATAATCTCCTGCGTTAATGCAATAATTTTGACAGCACTAATATACATGTGTATATATATGTATAATATATGGAATGATTGTCTGTTTGTAGGGGCTGTACAGAGGAGTACGAGATGAAGATGATGGAGCAGAAGGGAGAAGCAGAGCCGGTGGCTGCAGGGTATCGTGGTGGGCAGCGAACCCCAGTATGGCGCTGGGACAGCCCCCCTGGTACACACAGCTCTGCTCAGCGCTGGACCCCCAGTGGACCCCCACCAGTCCCCAGCCGTACACATAAAGCTCTGGTCCCCATTCCATACAGGGAGCCACAACACATCTCTGCTAAACGGTAAGACATTTCAGCATATAGTTAAAATTTCAAGGAAACCAACTATTGGCCAGATCTGTTGGTTGTGTTTTTCTTCTCACTAGCTATTTCCGTCTCCTCCCACAGGCCTGTCAGTTACCCAGAGAACCATTACAGTGTGTCTCCTCTTGCCGGGGACAGAGGTATGCCGTACAGAAACCCTTCGGCTAGCTTCTCCAGTCCAGGCTCTGGGTTCAGCTCCACCGCACTGGGAGTGCCGGGACTCAGCGGACCCTTTGTCCACTATAAACCCACTCGAGACGGGTCAGTTGTTTTATTTTTTGAAGCATTTGGCATCATTGTTGTTTTTGTTTCAAAATATGAGAATTCTGAGAGATTCACACACTAAAATTCATAAATGAGCCATTCACTGGCAACTAGGGCTAGTGTTTTTAAGCATTTTCATTTTATACAGTTGCGGTCAAAAGTTTACACCCCCCTTTCAGAATTTGCAAAATAAGAGGTTGTACAAAATGCATGTTATTTTTATTTTACTGACCTGAATAAGATGTTTACATATAGCCCACAAGAGAAAATAACAGTTGAATTTATAAAAATGACCCCGTTCAAAAGTTTACATTGATTTGTGATTCTTAATACTGTGTTGTTACCTGAATGATCCACAGCGGGGAGTGAAAACTTTTTGAATTTGAAGATCTTGAACTTATTTTGTCTTCTAGGAAACATGTAACTATCTTCTGTAGCCTCTGATTGACAGTACTAAATGAAAAAATATATATATATATTTAGGCAAAATAAGAAAAATGTACACATCTCCATTTTGTTCAAAAGTTTTCACCCCTGCCTCTTAATGCACGTTTTTTTTTCCTTCTGGAGCATCAGTGAGCATTTGAACCTTCTATAATAGTTGGATATAAGTCCATCAGTTGTCCTCAGTGTGAAAAGATGGATCTCAAAATCATACAGTCATTGTTGGAAAGGGTTCAAATACACAAAAATGCTGGAAAACCAAAGAATCTTTGTGGGACCTAGAGGACTTTTCTGAAGAACAGCAGGCAGTTTAACTGTTCAGGACAAAAACACACACACAGAGCTGTAGATCATTCAGATAGGAATACAGTATTAAGAATCAAGGGGGTGTAAACTTTTGAACAGGTGTATTTTTTTTTTAATAAATTCAACTATTATTTCCTTTTGTGGACTATGTGTAAACATCTTTTTCTGTAAAATATCTTATTCAGGTCAGTACTAAATAAACAATAACATGTATTTTGTATGACCCCTGTTCTTTTGGGTAAAATAATTAACATTTTGCAGATTCTGAAAGGGGGGGTGTAAACTTTTGACTTCAACTGTAGTGATATACACTCACATACACTCAAATTGTGGGAACTGAACTTTCCAACCCTGTTTGCTATCAGAGACATTATTGAAATTTCCATGCTTTCATTTAATGCTAATATTCAATATTTTGCCTATAACTTCTGGGAACTGATACAGCAGAAGCTATAAATGTTAGAAATGTAGGGTAGAAATGAACATCTCCAGGCGCTCTTTACCATCATCAGTGGGTGTGTTTGATGATAAATGAGTGGCTGCGGTTGAGGCATGTATCAGCTTGACATAGACTGCTGCTAATTTACAAGCTTATTGTGTGTCGGTGTACGATTGTGTATAATGCAGAGGTCATGGCATGTGCAGACTTTCATATTGTGCTTGATGGTTAGCTGCCCTTTTCAACCAGAGGAACTTGATGTGAATGTTTGGGGATTTTTGAAGTTAACACACTAAATTGTTCACAATAAGACTAGGAACAAGAACGGAAATGGCCAAAAAAAATCATGCTGACTTCATGCTGTATTTCCCCTTTTTTAGTGTTTCCTAGTCACATGCATTCATATTTAATGTATTTAAAAAAAGTGGGTCATTGATTAGCATATCCTGGTTGTTCTGTATCTAATTAGGGCTTGTCCCCTCCAAACACCACCCCCATAATAAACACCTTAAATATTTATAGAGTTCACAAAGAGCTTTATTAGCAAGATAATTGTGATTCTGCACCATATTTTAAAGTCCGCATATGAATCAAAATGGACCACATTACTAGTCTTGTGGCGAACATTTTAATCTGTGCAAGTTAATCTGTAGAAATAAATTGTTTTTGTAATCTTTACTGAACACCTGAAAATTTGCTTCCTTTCTGAAATGGCATTTATTTTCTGCTGAGATCAGTCAGCAACATCCTTAAAGGGATAGTTCACCCAAAAATGAAAATTCTGTCATTAATTACTCGCCCTAATGTCGTTCCAAACCCGTAAGACCTTTGTTCATCTTTGGAACAAAAATAAAGATTTTTTTTGATGAAACCCGAGAGCCTTAAATGTGTCAGTTGCATTACTGTCTATGCAGGGTCAGAAAGCTCTTGAATTTCATCAAAAATACTTAACTTGTGTTTTGAAGATGAACAAAGGTCTTACGGGCTTGCAACAACATGAGGGTGAGTAATCAATGACAGAATTTACATTTTTGGGTAAACTGCTCATTTAACCCTTCTTCTCCCAACTTTTCTGCCAGCTAGAGTTTACGTGGAGTTGAGATGAATTCAAGCCCCACCCTCTATACAATAATCAGTTTTCCTTGAAAATACATTTAAATACTAAAGTCAGTTGCAACTTCCAGCTCACACAGTGTTTAAGAATGTGTCAACAGTTTAAAGTGCATTAGGGCGTTATAGAGAAATGTTGGGGTACTGTGAGTCTGTTAACATTTCACACTGACTCGGTTTATGGTGGTGATTCAGCGAGATGTGCTAATAAGTGCTATTATTAGTCCCATCAGATCTGGCCGTACATCACCACTCGAACCCACAAGGTGACAAGTGACAGAACACTTGGGTTGCAAGAGACTTGGGATTCAGTGTGGCATGTGTATGATGCAGATGTAGCTGCGGGGTCAAAATGATTCTGTTACATTTTTTTTTTTATTATTATTATTATTATTTTAATACTCATTATTAAAATTACATTATGACTCATTGATTCATGTTATACCAAATCAAATGCTTGGATTGTCTTTTATTGAAGTTGGCATAAAGTGAAATTTAACCCTATTTTCTAAATGCATGTTATATCTTATTGTGAACAATTCATCTGTGTGTGTTTCCTTTTTTTTTTCTTGATTTTTAATTTGACCTTGGAGATTTAATCAAAATGATACAGTTCTCTCTGGTGATGTATGCAGGACTTCTCAAGTCACATTTTGTCTGCCAGCTCGCATTCATCTGCCTCCACTTTTGAGCGCAACTCCAATACAGTTGTATATACAGTTGAAGTCAAAAGTTTACATACACCTTGCGGAATATTTGAAATGTTAATTATTTTACCAAAATAAGAGGAATCATACAAAATACATGTTATTTTATATTTAGTACTGACTTGAAGAACATTTACATATAGTCCACAAGAGAAAAAAATAGTTGAATTTATAAAAACGACCCCGTTCAAAAGTTTACATATGCTTGATTCTTAATACTGTGTTCTTAGGCAAAGGATCAACAGCTTGTTTTGTTTTGTTTTGTGGCTTAATGCACGTTTTTCCTTCTGGAGCATCAGTGAGCATTTGAAACTTCTGTTATTGTTGCATATGAGTCTCTCAGTTGTCCTCAATGTGAAAAGATGGCTCTCTAAAACATATAGTCATTGTTGGAAAGGGTTCAAATACACAAAAATGCTGGAAAACCAAAGAATTTGTGGGACCTGGGGCATTTTTCTGAAGAATAGCAGGGAGTTTAACTGTTCAGGACAAACAAGGGACTCATGAACAACTATCACTAAAAAAAAAAAAAACAGTTGTGGATCATTCAGGTAACAACACAGTATTAAGAATCAGTCATATACTAACATTTAAATGGGTCATTTTTATAAATTCAACTATTAGTTTTTCTTGTGGATTATATGTAAATGTTTTTTATGTGAACCTGTCATTTAGAAACCCTTTCCACAATCCCATTTAACTGGCTAGCATCTTATTATAGTAAGTTAAATAAAAATGTATAAAATAACATGTTAATATTTGTTGTGTGTGTAGGTTTGGGTCAGTCCAGCGGCCTCTCCAGCCATTTGATCCACACGTTACAGTCGATGTCTCGAGTGGAGAATCATCATCTGGTTTCACTAGCCAAGAAAGCACGATGGAACGCAACAAGTCAGGTAAACAAACATGTATGATGCAAAGATATGTAGAGAGAACCAGTCCTTAAACAAAAACTGGTGTAAATGTGTTTTGTGTACCACCACATTACTGAGTGAACTCTGCCCTCTGCTGGATACACCGTAAATACAGGCTTCTTTACAAAAACCATTGAACACATTAAGATATTTTTGATGAAATATTTTTGATGAGATATTTTTGAGCTTGCATAGACAGCAATGCAACTGACACATTCATGACCCATAAAGGCAGTAAGGACATCGTTAAAATAGTCCATGTGACATCAGTGGCTCAACCTTAATGTTATAAAGTTATAAGAATACTTCTTGTGTAAGAAGAAAACAAAAATACTGACTATTCAACAATTTCTGTCTCTGACACAATTATACTTTGTTTAAACTTTTAAAAATTTGTCAGTGTGAATTGGGCTTCACCCCTTTTGTGTTTGTGTCGGACAGAGCCCATGTGGCATGTTCCTGCTTCATCACGAGGCGTTTCAGTTGGCTCTGCTCCGAGAAGACAGACTCGACAGGATGTTGCAGGGAAGGACTCTCCAAACCGCCACTCTAAGGTAAGAACTCATCCTCATCATCAATGCAACCAGAAAGTTATGTTTAATTTATCCCTTGTGTACTAATCACTCTTCCTCCTGCTTTCTCTCTCAGGGTGAGGCACACTATTCCAGTCACTCCAGCAGTAACACGCTCTCCAGTAATGCTTCCAGCAGTCACAGCGACGAGCGCTGGTTTGACAGCGTGGGAGGTGGGGTTTCCGGTGCCCTGAGTGACCCGTCAGACCCCGACCCTGACCTCATGGGCAAGGGAGGTTCCAGTGACAGTGGCATTGATGCGTCTCTCTACACGCCAAGTCCTAACACTAAAGGAACCAAACCTAGCCGCAGTCTTGCAGGAACCCCCCATAAACCTCTGCATGGCTCTGCTACCTACAGCGGCTTGCAGGAGCTGTCTGGAACGGGAGGGAGGATGTCCGGAGAGGGTCGCCGCAGGGAGTCGTCACCCCTCATCGCATCTGACAATCAAACCAAGAACTATCGCACACGCACATTCCCCCCTCCTGGATCAGCCAATGTCAACAACATCAAATCAAGGTATTGGATTTGTTCTGGAATGTACAGTTGAGGTCAAAAGTTTGCTTCCCCTATTAAGAATCATTAAAAATGCTACTTATTTTACCAAAATAAGTGTTATTGTTTATTTAGTACTGACCTGAATAAGATATTTCACATAAAAGATTACATATAGTCCACAAGAGAAAATAATATTTGAATTTATAAAAATGACCCTGTTCAAAAGTTTACATACGCTTGATTCTTAATACTGTGTTGTTACCTGAATGATCCACAGCTGTGTTTTTTTGTTTAGTGATAGTTGTTCATGAGTCTCTTGTTTGTCTTGAACAACTACCTGCTGTTCTTCAGAAAAAATCCTTCAGGTCCCGCAAATTCTTTGGTTTTCCAGCATTTTTGTGTATTTGAACCCTTTCCAACAATGACTGTATGATTTTGAGATCCATCTTTTCACACTGAGGACAACTGAAAGACTCACATGCAATTATTCAAAAGGTTCAAACGTTCACTGATGCTCCAGAAGGAAAAACAATGCATTAAGAGCCGGGGGGTGAAAACTTTTGAACAATATGGAGATGTGATAATTTTCCTTATTTTGCCTAAATATAATATTTTTTTCATTTGGTACTGCCCTTCAGAGGCTACAGAAGATAAAATAAGTAAATTTACTCTGATCTTCCAATTCTAAAAGTTTTCACCCCCCCCGACTCTTAATGCCTCGTGTTTCCTTCTGGAGCTTCTTTTATTTAAAAAAAAAATAAAAAATCTTATTGACTTAAAACTTTTCAATGTGTACCTCAATAAACATAGCAAACCATAACACACATATGGGATAATTCAGGTCTGACCTACCGACATATGAATTGAGTATTTTTGTGTCTGGGATTTAGGACCTGCTATACCCCTCAAGGGTACAAGGCCCCTGCTGTGGCCGACAAACCCCGGCCTTTCAGATCTTCAACAGTCACACCCACATCAGGCTCCGCCCAGCTTTCAAGCTCCGCCCCCAAGTCATTTAGTAAGAGCAAGAGTACATGGCAACAGGAGGAGAACAGCACAGCAACCAGCACCACCTCCACTGACAGCAACAGCAACAAGTATGTGTTTGTGAAATGTATATTTCATGTTTATCCATATGAAACAGATGCATGACATATTTGAATCTTGGTCCTGATTATAATGTGTGCTTTCAGGCAAGTGGATATGAACAATAAGAATGTGTTCGGACAGCCCCGGCTACGTGCCTCTCTGAGGGACCTACGCTCACCACGCAGATCTCACAAGAGCACCATTGAGGACGACTTGAAAAAGCTCATCATCATGGACAACCCTACAGAGACGCCATCACGGGATGCGGTAAACAAACACTAGAATGAGACAAAAATACAAACTTCTGCTTGTACACTTCACAATCAAACTCATTAGCACATTGTTTGCTCTACAGTCTCCTCATCGGACCCTGCAACGTACTTTCTCGGATGAGAGTCTGTGCAGTGGACGGAGAGATTCTAGTTATGCAAGCACACCTCTTTTTGAAGGACAAGTGCCGCCCAGTGACCTTCTTTTCACTTGCACGCTGCCTACTCGTCGCCACAACACCAGTCACGGAGCCCTCATACCTAGTAAGAAAGGTAGTCATGATTTGCAGATCATAGTCGGTTGGTATGGTTGGTACTAATAGCTTTGGGGTAAACTGTCAATTTTTTTGTCGTCCCAGTACCGTTGTCTGCATCAGAATTGTCTCTAACTGAGGTGAGGGATAAGGTTCCACCTCTCAGAAGACTGGACCCCGGACTCATGCCGCTTCCTGACACTGCCTGTGGTCTTGAGTGGTCCAGCTTAGTTAATGCAGCCAAGGCATATGAAGGTATGAGGTTGTGTTTGTCTGATGTGTTTCATCCTGAAGTCAAACTGAGATACTTTAAGTTATGGAAGCCCATTTTATGTTTTGGTTAATCATATTTATTACATAAAAGTACATACATACAAATTGTGAAGTAAGTTGATTATGACCTTTTTTCCCCATCATTGTGATTTGTGCCAAAATTAGGACTTTTTATTTAATAATTTAGACTAATTTCTATGACTATATCTCATAATTATGACATTTTCTATCATAATTCAGTCTTTTTTCTCAATGTCAGCTTTTTATCAGATTTCGACATCTTATGTAATTGATTTTTTTCTCTCATTTTGACTTTTTCTCAAAATTTACTCCTTTTATCTCATAATTTTAACATTTTAAGTCATAATGTTGACTTTTTAATTGCATCTTTTTATCTCATAATTCTCAACTCTTTGGTCATAATTGCATGATTGTTTTCTTTTGTGGCAGAAATGTCAGCTTTTTATCTGATTTCCACATTTTATGTAATTGATATTTTTTTTTTTACTTATTCAAACTTTATCCCATTATTTTGTCTTTTTATCTCATAATTTTGACATTTAAAGTCATGATTTTGACATTTTGTCTCATAATTCTTAACTTTTTGGTCATAATTATGATTTACCAAAGCATGATTTTTTTTTTTCTTTTGTGGCAGAAATGTCAGCTTTTCATTTGACTTCAACATTTTATGTAATAGATTTCTTTTCTCTTTTCAACTAATAATTTAGTCTTTTATCTCAGAATTTCTTCATTTTAAGTCATAATTTTCACATTTTTGACATTTTTTTTCTCATTTCAACTTTCTCATAATTTTGTCTTTTTATCTCAGAATTTTGACGTTTTAAGTCATAATTTTTACAATTTATCTTATAATTGCAACTTTGTATCTCAATTCTCAATTTTTTGGTCATAATTATGATTAACCAAAGCATGATTTTTTTTGTTTTGTGGCAGAAATGTCAGCTATTCATCTGATTTTGATATTTTATGTTATATTTTAAGATTTTTTTCTCGTTTCGTCTTTCTCATAATTTAGTCTTTATCTCATAATTTTGATATTTTAAGTCATAATTTTGACTTTTATCCCATAATTGCAACTTTTTATCTCATAATTTTAAACTGGTTTAAAACCAAAGCATGATTTTGTTTTTCTTTTGTAGCAGAAATGTCAGCTTTTCATCTGATTTCAACATTTTCTGTCATTTCATTTTTTTTTTTTTTTTTTTTTTTTTTCATATTTTGACTTCTATCTCATAATTTTGTCTTTTTATCTCATACTTTCGACATTTTAGGTCACAATTTTGTCTTTTTATCTCATAAGCTTAACATTAAGTCATTATTTTGATGTTTTACCTCATAATTCTCAACTTTTTGGTCATAATTACAATTTACCAAAGCAAGATTGTTTTTTTTTTTTTCTTTTGTGACAGAAATGTCTGATTTTGACATTTTACATATTTTTTTCTCATTTCGATAAATTTGTCCTTTTATCTCAGAATGCTGACATTTTACGCCATAATTTTTGCAATTTATCTCAGAATTCTCAACTTTTTGGTCATAATTATGATTTATCAAAGCATTATTTTTTTCATTTGTGGCAGAAATGTCAACTTTTCATCTGATTTTGACATTTTATGTAATTGATTTTTTTCTCATTTCAACTTTCTCACAATTTTGTCTTTTTATCTCATAATTTTTGACACTGACATGTGCTTCCAAATAAATGTGATGACATTTTCAATTAACTTTCTCCTACCCCAATTTAATATGCATTGACTATACGTAAGCCATTTGTAGTATGAATCCACTGAAGAGTGTGAACACTGTGACTCTTTATGGTTTATAGACTGCCATTAAGTTTTTGTTCTTACAACAGTCCCATGTAGTATAAAAAGGCATAAAAGAGTAAATCATCACAATCTGAATGATTAAATCTATGCATTCATTTGTTTGTTTGTTACAGTGCAAAGAGCTGTTTCTTTATTTTCATTGTCTGAGTCTCACACGGGCGGCAATGAGTTGAGACCCGTCATCAGCCCGGTGCCTTTCCACACGCCACAGACTCCCCGTACCACTCCTACATTCAGCAGGTAAGACGAATACACAACTGTATATATACTTGCTCTTCCTCTGCGTTTTCTGCGGTTTAGGTCTTGTTATCCGTATTGTTATGCAAAGGTTTCAGTGTTGGCTCTGCAATAACTTGCTTAACCTCAAATTAACTCAAAAATACAATAAGTATTTAAATGTTTGGAATAAGAATCTTCTATACTAGGATACTAGTATTAACTTGTTTTTCATTTGTGTGTGTTGCAGTGAAGAGGTTCCTAATGACCTATCTGGGCGTCTGTATCATCTGGAAGTCATGCTGAAACAGCTGAACAATGATCTGGAAAAAGTAAGTTACAAGTTGTTGTAATTTTATTGCTGAGTATTCAAACACAAAGTAGTCAGTTATATAAAAATGTTAAGTTAAAATTACTGTTTGGTGTGATGACGTTTGGGGATAGTTCACCCAAAAATGAAAATTCCGTCATTAATTACTCACCCTCATGTCATTCCAAATCCGTGAGACCTTCATTCATCTTTGGAACACAAATTAAGATATTTTTTATTAAATCTGAAAGCTTTCTGACCCCACATTCAAGGCCCAGAAAGTTAGTAAGGACTTTGTTGGAATTGTCCATGTGACATCAGTGGTGAAATGTATTAAATTATTTTAGATTTCTCAGATTTCATCAAAAATATACAAATTTGTGTTCTGAGGTCTAAGGTCTTACAAGTTTGGAATGACATGAGGGTGAAAAATTTATGACAGAATTTTTATTTCTGGGTGAACTATGCCTTGAAATTCCTGAGGATTTTAAAGTAACTTACCCTTCCTGTCCCACCCTCTCAGGAGAAACAGGACAAGGCAGCGTTGTTAGCAGAGATGGCTAATCTAAGACAGAACAACCAGCGTCTACAGGAGGAATCGCACTCAGCCAGTGAACAGCTCCGCAAGTTCAGCAAACTCTTATCCTCAACCATACCTGAGAGGAAATGACTGTTCCCTTTCATTTAAGACAAGATGAGAGGAGATCTTCACGTACCTGTACTCCGCCTAATATGGCACGTTCAGTGCCAACAGCTAATTGACTTCCCAGTCTCATATTGTCCAGTACATCCACTGTCCCGCTCGCCCTCATCTAGGCCTCGTCCTCACCACACACGAAAGAAACTGTGAGCTTCACGAAAGTACGACTGAGGGAAACCGAAAGAGTTTGCATACAGGTCTGACTTTAAAGCTTTAACTTAAAGCCGGTACAAATGTCTATTTTTAAACAAACAAACTCAACACACGATTTCCTACCTTGAATCGAGCGAGCTCCTCATCTACTTTCGGAACTATTTTCTCATTCTAGATTTATTTTTATACTCAACGAGTTGACACGAAGCTTGAGCCAGTCAAACTGTAAGACGCTAACATCAGAGAGGTCTATTTAGTGCACAGTCAGCTCAACAGCCAAAAAAAAAGCAACAAAAAAACGACACTTGAGCCACGTGAGAGATCCTACCTTTCCCAAAACGTCGCGAGAAATCACGGTACTGTAATTGTGAGGAAAAAGTACAGCGGTCTGGGAACGACTCACACTGTAAAGTAATTCTACATCGCGCAGGTACATTAAACGCTATCGTATTGTTCAAACCATCCTCATCTCAGCTGATTTATCTTCTAACAGACTTCCTGTAGTGACTGAAACTCTGCAATAATGGCTCTGTAGATCTTCACTTCTCCAGAACGGAAAAACCAGTGATAGCAACCACTACTAAAACTGTGATGTTACACCCATCGTTTCCTCTGTGCATGGACATCGGTCAATGTCATGTGACAGGAAATGCCACTTTCTCTCCTACGTATGGTTTCGGCATAGCACTGTGTGTAAACTTGGGCTGTTCTGTCAGATTTCGACACTGTATATGTATATGTATATGCAAAGCCGACACTAAGAAACCCTAGTCAGCTGTGTCCCATACAGACTCTATTTTTCTATTTGTATTTAGTTCAGGTTTATCAGGTGAAACGACTGTTGGCAATAGATGGCTGTTTTCAACTTCTAGACAGATCATCGTGTTTACATACTATGACGATCCACACTGTACTCGATTACGGAACTGGAATAACAGTCAGGCTGGATCGGATACGGTTTCTCATGTACCCCACGTTACTCTGTACATGTCTGCCTTAAAGTGGTCAGCTGTGACCAGCGATGTGTTGTAAATTACGACTCATATCAGCTCTCTCCATCCCTTTAACCTGATGCGACTGGAAAAAATATCTTCTCCTCTCTCAGGACCCGTAAGCTGCCCTCTCGATCGCCTGATCTATTCGTCTCTATTTATTCACATCAAAAAGCACTGCAACAGTCGGTTAACTTTATATTGTATTAGTCATCATAGCTATACGTGAAAATATAATGTGTCTGCTTTGCTCAGACACACAAAAACAACTATATACATGCCTATGACAGTAACTAGCATTGTAAAACGCAAAGGTTTTTGTTTATTTATGGGGTGAGAGATTTAAAAAAAAAACGACAGCGTTTTAGTGCCATGTTAAAAAAAATCTAAGATTACGAGATTAAAGTCGTAATATTTTGAGAATAAAGTTGAAATGACAAGAATAAAGTTGAAATACTATGAGAATAATGTCGAAATATTTTGAGAATAAAGATGAAATTAAAAGAATAAAGTTGAAATATTACAAGAATAAAGTTGGAATTGCGAGAATAAAAGTCAGACTGTTTCGAGAATGAAGTCGAAATGTTTTGAGAATAAAGTCAGAATTACAAGAATAAAAAAGTAAATGTTTCGAGAATAAAGTCAAAATTTTTAAAGAATAATGTCGAAATGTTTTGAGAATAAAGTCGGAATTATGAGAATAAAGTTGAAATTACGAGAATAAAGTCAGAATAACAAGAATAAAAGTCTAAATATTTTAAGAATAATGTCGAAATGTTTTGAGAATAAAGTCGAAATACTACAAGAATAATGTCAAATATTTTGAGAATAAAGATGAAATTACGAGAATAAAAGTTGAAATATTACAAGAATAAAGTTGGAATTGCGAGAATAAAAGGCGAAATGTTTTGAGAATAAAGTGAAAATATTTTGAGAATAAAGTTGAAATTAGGAGAACAAAAAATCAAAGTATTTAGAGAATAAAGTCGAAATTACGAGAATTAAGTGAAATATTACGTGAATAAAGTAAGTTTCAATAATAAAGTTGAAATTATGAGAATAAAGTCAGAATTACAAGAATAAAAATCTAAATGTTTCAAGAATAATGTCAAAATATTTTAAGAAAAAAGTAGAAATTACGAAAATAAAGTCAAATACTACAAGAATAAAGTCGAAATACTATGAGAATAATGTCGAAATATTTTGAGAATAAAGATGAAATTACGAGAATAAAAGTTGAAATATTACAAGAATAAAGTTGGAATTGCGAGAATAAAAGGCGAAATGTTTTGAGAATAAAGTGAAAATATTTTGAGAATAAAGTCGAAATTACGAGAATAAAGTCAGAATTTTTCAAGAATAATGTCGAAATGTTTTGAGAATGAAATCAAAATTGTGAGAATAAAGTCGAAGTATTTCAAGAATAAAGTTGAAATTATGAGAATAAAGTCAGAATTACAAGAATAAAAGTCAAGAATAATGTAGAAATATTTCACCTTTATTTTTGAAATATTTCGACTTTATTCTTGTATTTTGACTTTATTCTCGTAATTTTGACTTTATATAAAAATAAAAGTCTAAATGTTTTGAGAATAAAGTTGGAATGTTTTGAGAATAAAGTCGGAATGTTTCCAGAATAAAGTCGAAATATTTCCAGAATAAAGTAGCCTATTGCGCATGCAAATGGCCCGGACTGGGAACACCGGGAGATTTTTCCAAAGTCTCAGCTTTCAAAATCTGTCAGTTTTATAACGAAATACAAACAATATGTCTATTACAATAATCGTGTTTTTAATGTGGTGTGACAGATCACTGTATTCACCTCAAGTTTCAGCGGCATGTAGGTCAATTTATTCTCTATTATAATATTTCGACTTTATTCTCGAAATATTTCTACTTTATTCTCATAGAATTTCGACTTTATTCTCGTAATACTTTGACTTTAATCTCGTAATCTTAGATTTGTTTTGTTTTTTTTTTCACTTATTAACGTGCCACTGAAACGCTGTTGTCCAAAAAAGACCTGACATCATTCATTGCAGCTGTTTAGTAGTGTAATTGTACATATAGTGATTTTATACAAATCTTTGAACTGCTGATAGCTAGCATTACATGTTCTCCCCACTATAAAGTATGAGGAAAAAGGAATAGTCCACGTTTTTACTCACCCTCATGTTGTTCCAAACCTGTATGACTTTATTTCTTCCATGGAACATAAAAGAAACAGTTTTGGTTCCCATTGACTTCCATTGTATTCTTTTAAGTTCCACGGAAGAAAGCTAATCGTACGGGTTTGGAACAACATGAGGGTGAGTAAATGAGTGGACTGTCCCTTTAAATGAGTCTGTGTACATGTTTGGAACTTTTAGTTATACATCATCACTCTGGACATTATCATATTATGATAAGCTCATTCGCCCCACTGTTTTAGATTCATTTTTATTGTTTTATTATCAGATTGTCATCTCATTGCTGTGACTACAAGAACTTCACCCACCATGAGTGTTTTTCTGTCAAAAAAGTGGGAGGTTTTTTAGACTCTTGGTGTCTCACTCAGTTTTGGGTTGCTGGGTGTCATATCTACACCATGGATTGTCTTATGATTTCTGTTTGTTTGTTTTGATAGATGGGTGGAGGTGTTTTTATTAAGTTTGTTAGTTTTTTTATTTTTAAAAAGTAAATACGAGTAATATTGTGAAAATATTCTATGTGCATCTGTGTTGCGCATTCTTAAATCATTGCAAATTATATAGTCCGGCTGTAATATTTGAAGGTTTATTTTTATGTGTAATATTTTGACTATTTATTTTGATTCTTGTTCTTTTTTTATTAAATGCAAGTCAAATTCGAGGTGAAAATTACTAGACTACAGATTTGGTAACATTATTGGAGGGTACTGAGTTGATGTATTTTTTAGGTTCTCCTTTATATTTTGTTTGATTCATGATCTTTTGTACAAAGCTGATTTTATCCTTTTCTTTTTTTTTAAAGAAACTATTGTAATTCATCTTTTTGTCTCTGTTTTCATTAGCTTCATGCATGAAACAGTGGCTCTGATGCCTCGATTTAACTATTGATAACTGATCAATCTTTCAGTTTCTTTGGGGATGTTGTATCAATGAGTGTACATTTAATATGTGTAAATTATGTTTTCATTATTTTATAAAAAATATATTAAAATATTTCATAATGATAACATTCTTGACTTAATTGTTACTAATCTAAAAAATGTATTGTTAAGTCTGTAAATCCTTGATATGGCCATGCTATGAGGAATACAACATCTAAAATGTTCACTAGGCTGCAAAAAAGGCATAGTTCAGTCTAAAATTAAAACGGTCAACCTCGGTTCCAACATGTGTGCTGCTGACTGCTAACTACATTCCTGGGCCTTGAAGGTGTCTGCTGTTGCTGTCCGTGCAGGGTCAGAAAGCTTTTGGATTTTATTAAAAATATCTTAATTTGTGTTCCAAAGATGAACAAAGGTCTTATGGGTTTGCAAAGACATAAGGGTGAGTAATTAATGACAGAATTTTCATTTTTGGTTGAACTATCCTTTTAGGAGTACACTTTTCATAACAAGGGATGGAACACTTTAATGCCGAAAGCTGCTGCCACCACAGAGAACAACAGCTCCGCCAACTGGAACAAAATATTGTTGCGTTAAATGTAATTATTTGCTCCCTCTGCTAGTCATAAACGCCTATAACACGATAATAGAAGACATTCTTAAAGAGGAGTCCACTTCCAGAACAACAATTTACAAATAATTTACTCACCCCCTTGTCATCCACGATGTTCATGTTTATGTTTTTTGAGGAAAACCTTTCAGCATTTTTCCCCATATAATGGACTTCTATGGTGCCCCGATTTTGAACTTCCAAAATGCAGTTTAAATGCAGCTTCAAACGATCCCAAATGCAGTTGTAAATGTTCCCAGCGGCGAAAGAAGGGTCTTATCTAGCGAAACGATCAGTTATTTTAATAAAAATAATACAATTTATATACTTTTTAATGCCAAACGCTCGTCTTTTTTACTCTGCTTGGACTGTTTTTGTTCCGGTTCATGATAGTTAGTGTATGTCGAAAAACTCCCATCTCATGTTCTCCCTCAACTTCAAAATCATCCTATATCGCGGTTTTACCTTTTTTGTTAAAGGTGTTTGATCTTCTTTGCATGTTCACTTTGCAAACACTGGGTCGGAACTTCTGCAGCGATGTAGGATGATTTTGAAATGATTTTTGAAGTTGAGGGAGAAAATACGATTGGAGTTTTTCTACGTACCCTAACTGTCTTGAGTCAGAGTACACAGAGTTGAAGGACTGCAAGGCAAGAGGAGCGTTTGAGAATAGAAAGTATTTAAATTGTATTATATATATATATATATATATATATATAAAGCCACATTTAAACTGCCTTTTGGAAGTTCAAAATCGGGGCACCATATCAGTCCATTATATGGGGAAAAATGCTGAAAAGTTTTCCTCAAAAAACATAATTTCTTTACGACTGAAGAAAGGGGAAATCAGTCAAAATGTAAAAACACTTATTACAAAATATATATATGCTTTACATGTTGGTGTATTAATGAAAATATTAATTATTAACAAATGTTAATGCACATGTAAACAAACAAATAATGAAATACTATAATAATAAGAACTGTTATATAAGCATTTAAGAATAATGTTAGAATGATTTTTATATTGTCCAACCTATGCCAGTGTTGGGAAAAGTTACTTTAAAAGTAATGCATTACAATGTTGCCTTAAAAAAAGTAACTAATGCATAAAGGGTTTGCACTTACGTCATGGTTTGGTCAGTTACCCGGATGCACAGCCATGGTGTAGATACACAGATGTAAAATACAGCATTTAGCAGGGTTACGTACTAATGAATATAATGTTCCGCTAATTTATGCTGTCTAAACCACAGAAAAAAACTAGGACTGGTAAACGATTAATCGTGATTAATTGCATACAAAATAATTGTTTGAGTTTGCCTAATATATGTGTGTGTGTACTGTGTTTAATTATAAATACAAGCACGTTCATGCATATATTTAAGAAATATTTACAAGTATATGTATTTATTATAATTTTATAGAATTTATATTAAATATAAATATTTTGTACGTAAATAACATATTTCTCTTAAATATATACATTAATTTGTGTGTATTTTTATATACATATTACACACAGTGCATATATATATTAGGCAAACTCAAACTTTTATTTTGTATGCGATTAATCGTTTATCAGCCCTGGATTAGTAAGCACGAAACGGCGCAACAGTTTGACAAGCTAAAATGAATAGGTGGTAAAGATATGTACAAGCAGTATTAATTAAGATATTAGCCTAATATTTCACCTACCTGACCAGAAATAATAAAAACAAAGAGGAATGTTGTCAAGATTCTTGCCAGTTTGGCCAACCACAAACGCCTTATGTTCCTCAGACAGTTTTGCACTCTTCTCTTTGGTTTGTTGTGACTTTTGACAGTCTATAATACTTAAAATGTTTTACCGGTGCGACCGATTAGTACAGCCCAAAACATGACAATAACTGACCATTTTCAGCAGCAATAATCAGCAAAATATACAAGTTTTGTTCGGTTCAGTGGAATTGTTTATGTTCTGTGCTGTCAATATGCCCAATGGATTACGCGTCGTAAAAAAAAAAAACTCTCTTGTGTTACTTTTGGTGTTACTTTTTGTCACCTGACCCTTTCACAACAAACATAAAATTAATAAGCCTCACGTTGAAGGAAGTGCCTCTGGTCTGCCCAGTTTTTCTCAACACAGGACAGGAGAGGTCCCTGGTGACAGGGGCGTCGCTAGGGCTAATCATTCGGGGCTCGAGCCCCGAAAGTTTTTACTCCAGCCCCGAATGTTTTTTTTTTTTTTTGTATGGCCCTATGATTTCCACGGAATTTGACAAAGTTTGAATGATTTAATCAAAAGTTGGTCATTAAACTTAAATCAAGTCGCGATATGGACTGGCATCTGTAAATATTATGCCGCAAAAGACTATTTAAATATGAATCCTGCATGTTCTGCGTGTCTTTTTATGAATGCGCAGTGATTTCAGCGTCTGCCGTTTCACTAAATGAGGGCGTAAAATACAGCAACAACATCTCCAGAACTGCTCTGAGAGTCACTTCATGAGCATTTCACGGTTTCATTTGAGTAAAACAAGCGTCAAATATATACACAGAAATTTAAAAGTATTCACGGCAAGTCGGCAACCCGTCAAAATAAAAGTACGGTTTAACTTTATTAATCATTCAGTATAATGTACGTGCCTACTACTACTACTACTACTATTAATTAATAAAAATGTATATATTTTTTTAACACAATATTTCTTCCATGTTTTACATTTTAATAGTAAATAGTTTAATATTTCTCATTAAAAGATCAATTAAATCAATATTTTATACCTTCATCTGATAACCAGAAAAATACACAACACAGAATTCCATAAGGCTATTGTAAAAATAAATAAAAGTTGTTTTTATGCATTCAAATAAACAGACATGCTAAAACATATTTGGTAACAATAAAACGTAAAGTGAGAAAAAAGTTATTTCATAGGGTCCTAAACATTTAATTTTTCTTAACTTTTGATAAATTGACGGTAAATTGTATAAGATTTTTAATTAATTACACATGATTAAATACATTTTGATTAATAAAATTAAATTTTACCATTAAAAAGAAGACCAGAAAAATTAAAACAAAACAGAATTTGAAAAAAATAAAATAAAGGAATTTGGGAAAAAAATAGGGCCCTGTTTTTTTGCATCCAACTATATATTTGTTACAGTTATAAATACATTTTCAAATGTATTATTTTATTTGTCTAACATATTTTTGTAATGTTATAATTTTGTTATAATACTTTGATATGTTTGCTATTTGCAGTGATTACTATTTACAGTGGGTACGGAAAGTATTCAGACCCCCTTAAATTTTTCACTCTTTGTTATATTGCAGCCATTTGCTAAAATCATTTAAGTTCATTTTTTCCTCATTAATGTACACACAGCACCCCATATTGACAGAAAAACACAGAATTGTTGACATTTTTGCAGATTTATTAAAAAAGAAAAACTGAAATATCACATGGTCCTAAGTATTCAGACCCTTTGCTGTGACACTCATATATTTAACTCAGGTGCTGTCCATTTCTTCTGATCATCCTTGAGATGGTTCTACACCTTCATTTGAGTCCAGCTGTGTTTGATTATACTGATTGGACTTGATTAGGAAAGCCACACACCTGTCTATATAAGACCTTACAGCTCACAGTGCATGTCAGAGCAAATGAGAATCATGAGGTCAAAGGAACTGCCTGAAGAGCTCAGAGACAGAATTGTGGCAAGGCACAGACACAGATCTGGCCAAGGTTACAAAAACATTTCTGCTGCACTTAAGGTTCCTAAGAGCACAGTGGCCTCCATAATCCTTAACTGGAAAACATTTGGGACGACCAGAACCCTTCCTAGAGCTGGCCGTCCGGCCAAACTGAGCTATCGGGGGAGAAGAGCCTTGGTGAGAGAGGTAAAGAAGAACCCAAAGATCACTGTGGCTGAGCTCCAGAGATGCAGTCGGGAGATGGGAGAAAGTTGTAGAAAGTCAACCATCACTGCAGCCCTTCACCAGTCTGGGCTTTATGGCAGAGTGGCCCGACGGAAGCCTCTCCTCAGTGCAAGATACATGAAAGACCGCCTGAAGGACTCCAAGATGGTGAGAAATAAGATTCTCTGGTCTGATGAGACCAAGATAGAACTTTTTGGCTTTAATTCTAAGCGGTATGTGTGGAGAAAACCAGGCACTGCTCATCACCTGTCCAATACAGTCCCAACAGGGAAGCATGGTGGTGGCAGCATCATGCTGTGGGGGTGTTTTTCAGCTGCAGGGATAGGACGACTGGTTGCAATCGAGGGAAAGATGAATGCGGCCAAGTACAGGGATATCCTGGACGAAAACCTTCTCCAGAGTGCTCAGGACCTCAGACTGGGCCGAAGGTTTACCTTCCAGCAAGACAATGACCCTAAGCACACAGCTAAAATAACGAAGGAGTGGCTTCACAACAACTCCGTGACTGTTCTTGAATGGCCCAGCCAGAGCCCTGACTTTAACCCAATTGAGCATCTCTGGAGAGACCTAAAAATGGCTGTCCACCAATGTTTACCATCCAACCTGACAGAACTGGAGAGGATCTGCAAGGAGGAATGGCAGAGGATCCTCAAATCCAGGTGTGAAAAACTTGTTGCATCTTTCCCAAAAAGACTCATGGCTGTATTAGATCAAAAGGGTGCTTTTACTAAATACTGAGCAAAGGGTCTGAATACTTAGGACCATGTGATATTTCAGTTTTTCTTTTTTAATAAATCTGCAAAAATGTCAACAATTCTGTGTTTTTCTGTCAATATGGGGTGCTGTGTGTACATTAATGAGGAAAAAAAATGAACTTAAATGATTTTAGCAAATGGCTGCAATATAACAAAGAGTGAAAAATTTAAGGGGGTCTGAATACTTTCCGTACCCACTGTACTATTGTTAATAGTGTGACAAGGTCTTTAACACCCAGTTTAATGCCCCCGGACCCCCCTAGAAGGATCCAGGTTCAACCACTTGTGTCTAACAAAATCTTATGTGAGCATGATGTGAGCTCCCACCAATGACCACTAGCCCCTGATGTTTTGGCACCAGCCCCGGATGTTTTAAAATCCTAGAAACGCCCCTGCCTGGTGGAAAAAAAAAAAAAACAGCATGTATGCTGGTAGGTATGTTTTGATGCTGGGATGCTGGTTAGGTATGTTTTGATGCTGGTTTAAGCTGGTCCTTTGCTGGTTTATGCTGGGTTTTTTTGGTTTTTTTTTTCACCAGGGGTGTCAGTGAATAAATAGGAAAATAAAGTAACTTGCGTTACACATTTAAACAAGTCAGATATTTTCTTGTAAATTTCTTGTAAAAGTACTCCGTTACTTTAGTAGTTACTTGAAAAAATCTGATTACGTAAATTGTAATGCGTTACCCCCAACGCAGACCTGTGTAAGAACATTTCCACATGAACACAGCAAGCGAACTTTGAGCGCCTGTCCCTTTAAGATGACGTGCTACCCCAGCTAGAATAACATCACCATGGCGGAAGCGCAGTCGAAAGAGGCTGCAGTAGACTATACACCCCCACTACAAGCTTGAATAAAAGAAGAAACCAGAAAAGCTCAAACCAGCTTTTGTTAGTTCGCCATGCACAAGTAACGTTATTTTAAACATCTAGCGACTTAAGATGCGTCACCAGTGATGAGAGAGCAATGCTGCTGCTGATGTAGGTGGTGATTGACTTTATAGAGCAGGCTGGCTGAAGTCCAACTCAAGTGTTGACAGGGAGAGTTCAGTCAGTGGTTGCATGATTAATAGACAGAGCGGCGACTCCAGACGGAAGGACATAAACATTGTATGTTTACGTATGTTTTGCACTTGGCAGGTGCAGAGATATTAAAGACGTACCTGGTGGTATTTAAATTCTTTAACAAGGTAAAACCCGCTTTATTTAATGTGAAATGTGACGTTTGAACGGAAAAAGTCATGGTAGTGGAGTAAAAGTCGTCTTTGGTTTTTGTTTACGAGGCGGTTCAAGAGGACCTGACACACCTCAGGCTGAATGTTCGTGTGAAAAACACTTCACCTGTTTCGTTGGGTTCTAAAATGTCATTTAAATTAGTGTTTTGTACATCATCAGTGCGCGCTGCACGGTGACAATAGCGATAGTACACTAAGTTGGCTGTTTAAAGTACTGACGTGTCCTTTGGCGTGCGGTCAGTGGCGAAGCTGGAGAGACACGCCTTTCGCTGTTGCTCCCAGCATCTTTAACAGGGGAGTCAGCCGTCAACGGCACGACAAAATGTCAAGAGCCGGCCGAAGATCCAAAGCTTTGCACGCCAATAACGGGCACGCGCTGGCAGGTTGCGATCCTTTGCGAGTGGCGCGCGTGCGTGTGCTGCTGCTGTGTCTCTGCGGCGCGCTATCGCTGGCCATGATTCTGGCGCTGTATCTGTCTGCAGAGCCCAGCGGCACCCTACAGCATCATGCAGCACATCTCATCCGGGACAGGGTGAGTTGACATTGAGCTGAAATGAGATAATGCATTTCCACGACATGTTACGACGAGTCACTAACAGTTCTGTCTTACTTTAGTAGTTGTTTTACACAAAGATACAGATTCAGCATTATTTAATCCTGAATTCTGTAATTCCATCCTCATGGTTGACTTTTTTGCAAGGTTATTATCTTTAAAGGAGAAGTTCACTTCCAGAACAAACATTTACAGATAATGTACTCACCCCCTGTCATCCAAGATGTTCATGTCTTTCTTTTTTCAGTCGTAAAGACATTGTTTTTTGAGGAAACCATTTATATAGTGGACTTCAATGGTGCCCCAAGTTTGAACTTCCAAAATGTAGTTTAAATCCACTTGAAGGGGCTCTAAATGATCCCAGCCGAGGAAGAAGGATCTTACTTAGCAAAGCGATCTGTCATTTTCTAAACAAATTGACAATTTATATACTTTTTTTTAACCTCAAACGCTCCTCTTGTCTATTCTCTGCCATGCGCATGCAAACTCTGCGTAATCAATACAGTTATGGTAGGTGGAAAAACTCCCGTCTCGTTTTTTCCTCCAACTTCAAAATCATCCTACATCTTTGTTTTACCTTTTTTGTAAAGGGTGTTTGATCATCTTTGCATGTTCACTTTGTAAACACTGGGCCTGTACTTCTGCAGCAATGTAGGACGCTTTTGAAGTTGGAAAAGAAAAAGAGAATTGACCCGTATTGACCCGGATTACACAGAGTTCGTATGCGCATTGAAGAGAACAGACAAGACAAGCATTTGAGGTTAAAAAGTATATAAATTGTCAATTTATTTAGAAAATGACCGATTGTTTCGGTAGATAAGACCCTTCTTCCTTGGCTGGAATTGTTTATAGCCCATTGAAGCTGCATTTAAACTGTATTTTGTAAGTTCAAATTTGGGGCACCATTGATGTCCACTATATGGAGATAATTCCTGAAATGTTTTCCTCAAAAAACATAATTTCTTTACGACTGAAGAAAAAAAGACACAAACATCTTGGATGACAAGGGAGTGAGTAAATTATCTGTACATTTTTGTTCTGGACGTGAACTTCTTTAACTAACATGAATACATAAAATTGTTAATTTAAATAAATAAATACATTTAAAAACAAAAACTAGATATGTTGCTTTGGCAACTTACTGAAATAACTTAAAAGTAAAGTGCTGAAATTAGTAACTGGACTTAAATAAACTAAAACTTCACTGAAACAAAAATAATAAATTAAACATATTTAATAAATTAAACGTAAATAGTAATATTTAAGATGGCAAATTCACATTTAAAAATGACTGAAAGTTAAACTAAATTTAAATGTAACTGAAAATGTACCCTTCCATTCAAAAGTTTGAGATCAGTAAGATTTGTAATGTTTTTTAAAGAAGTATTTTCTGCTCATCAAGGCTGCATTTATTTGATTAAAATGCAGAAAAAAACTGTAATATTGTGAAATATTATTGCAATTTAAAATAGAAGTTTTCTATTTTAATATACTTTAAAATAGAATTTATTCATGTGATGCAAAGCTGAATTTTCAGCATCATTACTCCAGTCTTCAGTATCACATGATCCTTCAGAAATCATTCTAATATGCTGATTTATTATCAAAATTAAAAGTTATAAAATTATAAAATTAAGTTTGGGGTCAGTACATTTTTTTTCCTTTCCTTCTTTGTTTGAAAGAAATTAATACTTTTATTCAGCAAGGATGTGTTAAACTGATAAAAAGTGATAGTAAAGACTTATATTGTTAAAAAAGATTTCTGTTTTAAATAAATGCTGTTTTTTTTTTTCTTTTTTATTCATCAAAGCTTATTCAATAAAACTTTTTATTCATCAAAGAATCAATAAAGCTTCATAGCTTCCAAAAAAGAAAAATATTAAGCAACACAACTGTTTCGAACATTGAAAATAAATTAAGCATATTAAAATGATTTCCTAAGGATCGTTTGACACTGAAGACAGAAGCAATAATGCTGAAAATTCAGCTTTGAGTCACAGGAATAAATTATATTTTAAAGTATATTAAAATAGAAAACTGTTATTTTAAATTAAAATAATATTTCATAATATTACCTTTTCTGTATTTTTAATCAAATAATGTAACTTTGATAAGCATAAGAGATTTTTGTTTTTAAAAGAACATTAAACATTTTACTGATCCAACATTTTTGAATAGCAGTGTAAAAATAAGAGCTTGTTCGAAATATCAATATAAATAATGCTAAAATGACACAAAGCTTTTCTTCCACTAAAGACAAAAATAAATGGGCACATGCTCATGCTCCAAAAAAGAAAAAAAATCCACCATGAAATATTTAAATAGTACATTGTATTTGCACACAGCATTGTGTGGCACACAAGTATGGACTACCTATATTGAGTTTATGTTTGTTAGTATGTGGTTCTATATATGACAAGATAAATATAATCATATGCTCACCTCTTCCTTTCTGCATTCTTTCTGCAGAATGCCCATAAGCCAAATAAATACTCTGTGGCGCAAATAAAAAAGTTTGCTGCACAGGTGGACGGGTATCGGCTCTGGGAGACTCATCTGCGTCCGCTGCTAATTGAACGAGTGCCCGGGACTGCAGGCAGTCAGACCGTACGGCAGGTAATGCCTCAGCCTAAAAAATACACGTCCTGCTACTATCTGAATATCTTCAATCTCAGCATGATAATTTCCCAGACCAAGGTTGTAATATATTGTATGTTATTTCCTACAAGATACAGTATATAAGTAACAACATTGGTCTTTTCTTTAAAGGAGTAGTTCACCTAAAAATTAAAATTTGCGGAAAATGTACTCACCTTCTGGCCATCCAAGATATAGATGATTTTGTTGCTTCATCAGAACAGATTTGGAGAAATGTAACAGTACATCACCTGCTCACCAATGGATCCTATGCAGTGAATGGGTGCCGTCAGAATGAGAGTCCAAACAGCTGATAAAAGCATCACAGTAATCCACAGATAATCAACACAGTTAACACTGATGGATTGGTGTTTAACATTTAACTTAATCAGTTGTGAAGTTAAAAGCTGCATGTTTGTAAGAAATAAATCCATCAACATGTTTTTTTTTCTTCTATTTATTATATTGCTTCGTGAAAAAGTCATCTCGTCTGAATCAAGAAAGATATATGCACAAAGCAAGCACTAATTACGATTTCTAAGCAAATATTTTGGTGGATTTTGATGTGAGAGGACAAAAAGGTATGGACTTTTTCAGTGAAGAAGGCATAATTATGAAATATGGACCTTAAAGTAGAAGTCCACTTCCAAAACAAAGATTCACATATAGTTTACTAACCCCCTTGTCGTCCAAGATGTTCATGTCTTTCTTTCTTCAGTCGTAAAGAAATTATGTTTTTTGAGGAAAACATTTCAGCATTTTTTCTCCATATAATGGACTGATATGGTGCCCCGATTTAGAACTTTCAAAATGCAGTTTAAATGCAGCTTCAAATGATCCCAAATGCGAGGAAGAAGGGTCTTATCTAGTGAAACAATTGGTTATTTTCATTTAAAAAGTACAATTGAAATACTTTTTAATCTCAAAGGCTCATCTTGTCTTACTCTCCCTGAGCTCTGTGTATTCTGGCTCAAGACAGTTAGGGTATGTCGAAAAACTCCAATCGTGTTTTCTCCCTCAACTTCAAAAATAATTTCAAAATCATCCTACATTGCTGCAGAAGTACCAACCCATTCTGTGCAAAGTGAACATGCAAAGAAGATCAAACACCCTTAACAAAAAAGGTAAAACAGCCATATAGGGCGATTCTGAAGTTGAGGGAGAACATGAGATGAGAGTTTTTCGACATACACTAACTGTCATGAACCGGGAAAAAAAACAGTCCAGGCAGAGTAAGACAAGATGAGCGTTTGACATTAAAAGGTATATAAATTGTATTATTTTTATGAAAATAACCGATTGTTACACTAGATAAGACCCTTCTTCCTCGGCTGGGATCGTTTACAACCACATTTGGGATCGTTTGAAGCCGCATTTAAACTGCATTTTGGAAGTTCAAAATCGGGGCACCACATCAGTCCATTATGTGGAGAAAAATGCTGAAATGTTTTCCACAAAAAAACAATTTCTTTCCGACCGAGGAAAGAAAGACATTAGACATTAACATCTTGGATGACACATTATATGTACATTATATGTAAATCTCTGTTTTGGAAGTGGACTTCCCCTTTAACGATAGATTTATTTCTTACAAACAAGTAGCTTTTTATGTCTCAGAATATTTATTGATGGACTGTAGTCCAAATTGTGAATTATTGTGGTGTTTTTATTAGCTTTTTGGACTCTCATTCTGACGGCACCCATTCACCGCAGAGCATTCGTGGATGAACAAATGATGTAATTCTTAATTTCATCCAACAAAATTAAAATCATTCACATCTTGGATGGCTCTCAGGGTGAGTAAAGAGAACTATTCTTTTAAGTATCTTCTTCTGATAAGCATGCAGTGAAGGTCATTAAAGTTCTCTCACCTCTTTCAACTACAGCATATCTTCTCCCAGCTGAGTTCACTGTCAGCAGGATGGACGCTGGAGGAGAATTCTTTCGTTTCACCCACCCCGAAGGGTGACGTGACCTTCACCAATGTGCTAGCAGTTCTGGACCCCTCGGCTCCTCGCAGGCTGCTTCTAGCATGCCACCATGACTCGAAGATCTTACCCGTGGACCCTAAAAACCCCAAGCGGGTGTTTGTGGGTGCCAGTGATTCAGCAGTACCCTGTGCTATGATCTTGGAGCTGGCCACTGCTCTGGACACACAGCTTAAAGCCATAAAGCAGCAGGTAATTGGTTCTTTTAGATGTTTTCTGAGAAACATTTGAAGACATTATTGGCTGCATCACAGTGCTGAATCATTCTAAAGTGGGTTGGATTGCCACATCACAGATTACCTGCTTCTTCTCTTTTTGTTTTTCTCTCCAGAGATCTGCGGTGACTTTGCAATTAGTGTTTTTTGATGGAGAGGAGGCATTTGAGGAATGGACAGAAACAGACTCCCTTTACGGTTCTCGTCATCTGGCTGAACTTATGGCCCGTACTCCCCATCCTTCTGGATCATCCAAAGCCACTCTTCTCCAGGCAGTGGTGAGGTTGTGTGTACTGGGATCAGTCTGTTTGTTTTTCATATATTTTGCTGTATTGAATGTATTGAATAAAGGTAGAGAATGTTTGCGGATGAGAGGGTTTTAGTTCAGGGTATCTGCAGGTATCAACGTGTCAAATGTAATACTTTTGAATACCATTTTCAAGACGTTTGAAATATTTTAAGACCTCCTAGTAACTTTGATTTATCATTCAGTACAGGTTAAATTCAGTTGATTTGGTTCATCATTAAACTCTAAAATATCAGCTACAGAACTAATTGAATTTATACATGCACAACAAATTAAAGCATGAATCCATTGGAGGTTTATACACACAAACACCCTGTACAAGTCGTATAGAATAACTATAAAAATGTTTTTAATGAAAGTAAAAAAATCATATTTTTCAGTATATATTTATTATATTTTATATAATTTTATTATTATCATTAATATTATTTTTACTACTACTCTTCCTACTACTTTATAGTGCAATAGTACTATTACAGTAGTAAATACATTTTTATTTTACATTTATTTTGATTAATCATCCTAGACCTGAGGAAGAAATGTTAAAACAAGCAAGAACCACTTTGGTTATTTTAATTTAAATTCCATTTAAACATGATTTCAAATTTTTATATTTTATAAAATATTTAATTGATAACAATGTTATTATTTTATTTTATTTTAATTATTTTTTGTTGTAATTCTTTTTAATGTAGTTTTAACTTACAGTAGTGATAATGTAGTAGTAATAGATTTTTATATTATATATAAAATATTATATATATTTCAAATAACTATATTATTATTTTTATTATTATTATTATTACTTTAACGTATGATAGTAATATTACAATAGCGATAGAATGTTTATTTTCATTTTATTTGGATTAATCATCCTAAATATGTATTACATTTTATATTTTATTATATTCAAATATTTAATTAATGTTATGATTTTATTATTATTTTTTAAAAAAATTTTACCTTACAGTATTATATTTTTATGTATTATATATAAAATATTATATATATTTTATATAGTTGTATTGTAATTTTATTATTATTATTATTAATTATTATTATTATTATTACTACTACTATTATTTTATAGTATCATAGTAATATTAGATTAGTAATACAATTTTAATTTTATTTTGATTACTCATCCTAGACCTGAGGAAGGAAATGTTAACACAAGCAAGCAATACCTTGGTAAATTTATTACAATTACATTTAAACGTAACTTTATATTTTGTATTATGTAATGTTATTATTTAATTTAATTATTTTTATTATTTATTTTTTATATATTATATATAAAATATTATATTTTATATTACTGTAATATAATTGTATTATTATTACTATTATTATGTCTACTGCTACTACTACTTTATAGTATAATAGTAATATTACTGTAGCAATAAAGGGGAAGGAAATGTGTACACAAGCAAACAATACAGCGGTAAATTTATTTATTTAAACATGATTTTATTTTTTTTTTTTTTATGTTTTATTTTACCTTACAGTAGTGATATTGTAGTAGTAATAGATTTTTATTTATTTTATTTTATTTTTTTACCTTCAGTACTTCTAATGACCTGTGAATACCCTATTATTTTAATGCTGAAACTCTCTTATTTTCCTACCAGGATCTGTTAGTGTTGCTGGACCTGCTTGGTGGCCCAGAACCATTGATTGTCAATCATTTTGATAACACAGCCAGATGGTTTGACAGATTAATCACTGCAGGTATAAGCTCAAAACAACCCAGATGCAAAAAACACAAAAATCGTTAGTCAGCATTCCTCTCTGTTTCTTTTTCAGAGAAGAGACTGCACAAACAGGGTTTGTTGACATCTCACCCATCAGAACAGAGTTACTTCAGAAAAGATTTTTATCTCGGTCCCGTTCAGGATGATCACATTCCATTTTTAAACAGAGGTCAGTAAACAGACAACATACACTATTATTCAAAAGTCTGGGGGTAAGATTTTTTAAAAACTCATTATTTTTTATTTCAGCAAGAATGCATTCAGTAGTCTATATAAAATTCAAGTGATACGCATATCACGGTTGTGTTTACTTTTTTGTGCAACGACATAAATAAAATAGATCAAATAAGTTTAATCTGTCTTGTTTATACCCATAAACCAGGTGTACCTGTGCTTCACTTGATCCCCACACCGTTTCCTGTGTTTTGGCACACACTGGATGATGTAGAGGAGCGGATGCACAGGCCGACGGTGGAAAACCTAACTAAAATCCTGGCCATCTTCGTGGCTGAGTACCTGAGCCTCTAAACATGCTATAATCATCAACCTACAGCAGACGTCGATGAATGTTTAATGTAGGAGCTGAAAATAATAGTAATAATAATATTAGAGCCATAGATTAGAATAACCAAAGAGACACAGCATAATGATGTGTTTATTTGGAGTGTGAATGGTACATGCTGAAGATATTCATATATTTTTCTGCAGAAAAGAGCCATATGTCATATCAGGACAGACAACCACTCATGTCACGGCAGCTGTATTAATCCTTAAAAAGACTGTTAGACCAGAATTTTGTGATTTCAAATCATTCATTTGACTTCGAAGTGGAACTCGGGGGAAGTTCGTTTAATGACTGTTTTCATAACTTGCACAGTATTTGCTGATGAACAATTTTAAATGCTGTTGCATTCAAGCTGTGGTCAGGAAAGGCAGTGATGGTGCACTTTACATGTAGGTTAGTATGCAAGACATTGAAAGTCACTTGTTTTAAGAATCTGTGAGTAGTATTTCATGTGACCTGAGAGAGATAGATCTTATTTTATACATTTAGTCATTGAGCTGTTACCGTTATGAACCAATAGACCAAGTGAAGAGTCTAATGGATATTCATAATAAACTTAAAGCAAACACTGGATTTGTGTGTCTTTAGTTTTGTTTAGGAATGCTGGTGTGTTTTACCATGTTATTTTAATGTATTATCCCTATTATGAGCAAACTGGTTTGTAGCGTGAACAGTTTTACCATTTGCTGCACTTCAGGGTTGCCAGGTTTTCACAACAAAACCTGCCAAATTGCTACTCAAAACTAGCCCAACCACGTTTTATAAAAAAAATACTATTCCAGGGGGTAAAACACACGTTTTTGGTGGGGTTCCCCTAGTAAAATTCACATTCCAGGAGCTAAATATCACATTACTAGGGTCACTTTAAAACCTGCTAGCACAGTTTTAAAGTGAAGAATTCCACAGAAAAAAAAAAAAAAAAAAAAAACAGATTTGGCAACACTGCTGCACTTTCTTATAGATAGTGGTCATATTGGCGGCACTGAACCGAACATAACTCACATATTTTGCTGATTATTGCTGCTGGAAATGTCAGTTATTGTCATGTATTGGACTGTACTAATCAGTTGGACAGGGAAAAACATTTGGAGTACTATAGACTGCCAAAAGTTAGAACAAATCAGGGAGTGGAGTGCAAAAAACTGTCTAAGGAACAAAATGCAAGCCTGTCTGTGGCTGGCCAAAATGAACCAGGATTTTCAGGGCAAGAATCTTAACAACTTTCCTGTTTGTTCTTATCATTTCTGGTCAGGTAGGTGAAATATTAGGCTAATATTTTTGATTTATACTGCTCGTATGTATCTACATATTAACTTTAGTTTGTCAAAATATGTGCCCTAACCTGCTTATAAGTCCTTCTCTATATGATTTAGCAGCTTGGTTTTTTTCCGTGGTTTAGACAGCATAAATTAGCAGAACAATGTAGTAGTACAGTAACCAGTGTAATACCAGTGTTGTTTACATCCGAGTATCGCCAGTATGGCCGTGCATCCGGGTAACTGACCAAATCTTAATTTAAGTGCAAATCCTCTATTCCGCAGGAAAACCCGCAGATTTGGCAACACTGTCTGGTTATTTCCCTAGCGGCGAATGAACAGAAAGGCTCGCACATTCACACACAAATCGGCTTACTTTCCAGTTGAAATAAGGTGAATATAATACACTATGACCGACCCTGTGTTGAGTTACAGCAAATTGAACATTGCTGCTCTGTTGATATACTACTATTTGGGACCGCAATGAAACGGAAGTAGAGGTACATCTTTTCTTTTGTATTGTGATTCATATCTGAGTGAAACGAATAACCATAAAAGAAAAAAGTAGTTTAATTTTAATTGTATAAAGCGGGTTTTTAAACAATAAAATAATTCAGCATACATGGTGGAAGATTGAGTTTGACTGAAAATGATGAGGTTAATTTAAAAAAAAGATGAAACAGATTAATTAATTATTCACAATAAAATCAATAACATGCATTTCGAAAATAGATAGGGTGATTTTTTATTTCGTGCAGACTTTAAAAAAAGACATTTTACAAAGAGATATGTTATTCACTTACAGCGATGGAAGAAGATGCAGCGTTATGAGTTGTCACACATTGTGAAAAATGGAAGATGCTTTAGCATTTTTAATTCAAACTATTGCTAGTTCCACAAACTTTCCTGAACTACAGTATGCAGTTAAGCACAAATGTTAGTTTGCACTACAAACTTTACAAGTCAGCCGATGTTTGACTTTGTTACAAGTGCTGTAAGCGATTTTAGATATTTTGCTAACCAGACTGTCAACCGACCTCATGTCAGAAAATACAACAGAAGGCAAAAAAGGGGACTTCTATTCACCTGACTCTCTTTTATGCTGTTTACAGAGTCTAGGGCTCACAGCTGTGACTTAAGGCATATTTCAACTTTGTTGTCTTGTCAGGTAGAAGGGACCATTTATATACAAAACACAACACCTTTAAATTGCAAAATGTTGTTTTTTGACCTGTATTTCACTGCATTCATTTCAGTAGTGTGCTGGTCCCAGGTGGCGTAGAGGGGGCGGGTGGGCAGAGAGCTGCTGGGAGCAGGAGAAGAGTGTGCTGGGACTCGCTGGCGGTGAGAGTTCTTCATCTGAGCTCAGAAACGCTCCTGCTGAGGTTCTGCTGGAACACAGAATTAGCTCGGATTTAAAACCTGAAATATGTCATACTGAGGTCAAATATGAATATGTACATGAGTTATTGAAACTAGTGATTCTGAATTCTGTTCTGAATTCTTTTGGTTTGTGACTCATCCAGCAGAGGGCAGCATGGCACCAAATGAAAGAAGACAATAGACTGCAACTGATTTTCTTTCAAACAGGCTCTTGAATCATCTAAATCATTGGTTCTCAACTATTTGGATAAGGATAAGGATTTTAATATTTTTCTAAAATTCTACCCAATAAAATATTTATTTTATTAATTGACAAGGCTTTTCCAGGCCTAGAAATGAAAATAATAAATAATAATAATAATAAAAAAAAACGATTGTCAAAGAGAGTTTAGTTAAAATAGGAAGTATATAATTTTTTGGTTGATTAACATAATTTAAAGGATTAGTTCACTTCCAAAATAAAAATTTCTTGATAATTTACTCACCCCCATGTCATCCAAGATGTTCATGTTTTTCTTTCTTTAGTCGAAAAGAAATTAAGGCTTTGAGGAAAACATTCCAGGATTGTTCTCCATATAGTGGACTTCAATGAGACCCAACAGGTTGAAGGTCCAAATTGCAGTTTCAATTCAGCTTCAAAGGGCTCTACACGATCATGTATGGCTCTAACAGCCAAGGAATAAGGGTCTTGTCCAGTGAAACAATCGGTAATTTCAAAAAAAAAAAAAAAAAAAAAAAAAATAAAAACACACACACACACATATTAACCACAAATGCTCATCTTGCATTATCTTCATGCATGTTAGAAAGGTCACATGTGATTAGTTCTTTGTCTGTGTACTTCGGTTCAAAAAGGTAGGGTAGGGCGAAAAACAGCATCTCATTTTCTTTTCCAATTTCAAAATCATCCGACATTGTTGTTTTATATATATATATATATATATATATTTTTTTTTTTTTTTTTTTTTTTGTAAAGGCAACCTGACTTTCTTTGCACGTTTGCTTTGTAAACAATGAGTCTGTACTTCCGCTTACATCATGAGTGTGTGATTACGTAATGTGTGAGGTCGAGCTAGTGCAAGACAAGCATTTGTGGTTTAAAAAGTGTATACATTTTATTATTATTTATTTTATTTTAATTTAGAAAATGACCTATTGTTTCACTAGATAAGACCCTTGGCTGCCTGCATTTAAACTGCAATTTGGACCTTAAACCTGTTGGGTCTAGGGTGACTACCTGTCCCGCTTTGCGTTGTACCGCACAGCATTTTCACCCCTCGTCCCGCACGTCGCATATTAAGAAAACGTCCCGCATTTTGATCAGCCTCTTGGTTTGTAATTATCATATTAAGAAAACCTCCATTCTTTTGCCTTTTTTTAGAGAACTTTTTGTTTAATCTTTTTGCTGCGTAGTTTTCGCGCAAAAAGATTTGCGGACCGCATCACTACCTACGGAAATGGTCAAGCGCACACGGAAAATAATGATATTCTCTATTCAATTTAACCAATTTAAAAAATAGAGGCAGCGTTCAGACACCACTTTCTTATTATTTTAATAGTTCGTTTGATGTGGTTTCCATGGCGTTATTTTAATGACAAATGTCTAGGGCGCATTATTGTAATGCAGGAGCGCGTAAAAATGCGCACGCACAGGTGGATTCTCTTAACTTTCAATAAAAAAATGCGCTTTCTCTCGCTTGCATGTGCACGCTCAGAAACATAACATCTTGGACATAACATCTTGGATGTTCTATAAGGAGTTGAGTAATTATCAGAATTTTTTTTATTCTGGAACAGCTGGCGGTTTAAATGGGTACTGCAGTCCAAATTCAAAATATTGTTTTTCCCGCCGCTTTTCCTCAGACGCAAAGCTCCACAGACAGTTGTCAGATTGAGGACAAGCAACGTGAATGTGCGCAATTTACAATGGAAGGCTACAAGCCTTACACTTTCATTTATTCTTGTTTTAATATTCATCTGGTCTTAAAGCTTTTTAGGTAGGCAAAATATCCAATCTCAGAGCCAGTTCGTATGCTATTTTCCGTGGCTGCGATACGCTGTTTTATGCTCTCTGGCAACCCGGCTGTGGGAGGAGTCACACAGACTTAAGGTCATTGCACACTGAGTCCGAAATTCCGAAACTTTCGACCGTCATAAACAAATTCGGATCAGGTTCGATTTTCTGCGTTTTCACACCCCTACCAAGCACTTTGACTTAAAAGAATGATGAATACGAAAAAAAGGAAAAAACGCATATGAAAATTCCAGACTCAGTGTGCAATGACCTTAAAAGTAGAATAACTGACTTTAGCGGTGTTTTTTTGGAGAAACAAGTGTAAACTTAGCACATTTTGTAAATATCAGCAAAAGTGTTATGGTGTTTTAATGCATTGGTGCAGTAAAAAAAAAAGACATACAGCACCCTTTATGCTTATTTTAGATCATTTTGAGGCATCCTGAAACTTCCTGTTTGAGAACCACAGATCTAAAGCTAAGCATTTCAAAGGACTCAAAAAAATAAGAGTAATGTTGTAAATAAAGATTCTTGGAGTATGTTTTACAAGAAAATACTATTTAAGCCTGCCTTTTTCACATTTATTTCAATGTGTTACTAGCCATTTCTTATTTTTGATTCTAGGAACACAAAAACAGCCATTAGGGTCAATTTTTGTTCATCTGAAAGCTAAATAAATAAGCTTTTTATTGATGTATGGTTTGTTGGGATTGCTGGGATTTGGCTGAGATACAACTATTTGAAAATCTGGAATCTGAGGGTGTAAAAAAAAAAAAGAAAGAAAGAAATCAAAATATTGAGAAAACCGCCTTTAACGTTGTACAAATGAAGTTCTTAGCAATGCATTTTACTAATCAAAAAATAAGTTTATATATATTTACGGTAGGAAATTTATAAAATACCTTCATGGAATATGATCTTTACTTAATATCCTAATGATTTTTGACAATGATTTTGACCCATATAATGCATTTTTGGCTATTGCTACAAATATACTCGTGCTACTTATGACTGGTTTTGTGGTCCAGGGTCACATTTGTAAATTGTACTAGCAGTTACTGAGTGAAAATTATTCATTGTGTTCCAGCATGAATACACCATGTTGTTCAACTGGAGCATGTAGAGTGAGGGAGTGTCTTACCCCTGACGGCTGGTCGCAGCTCTGTCCCGCTGACGACGGTTCTTGAACCAGTTGCTGACTTGTGTAGCAGTGAGTCCAGTGGCTGCAGCCAAATCTCGTTTCTCTCGTGGCGAGGGGTACGGCTTTCTGCAGTACCACTCTCTCAACACGCTGCGAGACTTTTCCTGCGGACGCAAATGACGCAACCGAAAGGTCCTGAAATCTCTCCCATTATTTTGAGACTAACACACAATCAGATAAATCACTGCTCACTGATTCATTTACATTAAGTGTTTAAAACTTATGTACTACACCAACAGATTTAAACACCTTGAAGCAGTAGCTGGTCTCCTCTCCATCCCAGATGGTACGGGGTAGAGGGAACTTGCGGCGGATGCGGTACTTCCCCACGGCCCCAAGAGGGCGGCCCCTCTGTAATTCAGCCTCCATGTAGTGAGCCCGCAGCCAGAGCTGCTGGAGGAGAGGGTGACTGCGTGGAGAGAACACGTTCCCCTCTAACAAGGCGTAGAGCTCTGCAAAACGACAGTGGTGGAAGGCGACCGCAGCTCGTGCTTTCAGCACGCTCTCTTGACTCTGAACCATTCCCAGATAAACATTAGATGAAGAAATGGAAGGTAAAGAGCATAAGAATGAGGACAAGCGATCCATGCTTCCACTCTGGAGAAGAACCTCACAAACACACGCCACCTGCTCTGGGGAGAAGCCCATCGCCATGTTTGGAACAAGGATGGTGGAAGGTCCCACAAGAGATGAGGAGGAATTAGTCTGTAAAGCAAGTTGTAAAACGTCCCACAGTGTTACCACTAAAAGGGTTCCAGAGGGTTTCACAGCCAAAGTTTAACAAGAATACAGAAACCTGCAGAAGAAGTGTGCAGAACCAAAGTACCTTCTGGTTTGAATGCAATGTAGAAACGCTCAGGTAAAAGGGATCTCACAATAGCCTTTTTGTTCTCCGGTGACGTGCTATCCAATAAGTGCAGCCGATGAGTGTATCAGCTTTTTTGTTTTAGCAGGTTTTACCTTCTCCAGCCACAAAGACCCGCCCAGACAACTTGGTACATGCAGGTAATCGGAGAGCATAGGGGTTAAAAAAACACACAGGCACCAACACACACACACACAAACCTCTGAAACTAAGTGATGTTTGTATTTGTATCAATTACCCTGCGGAAGATGTCAGGTGCACAAAAGCGCTTATTTAAATATGAAGGCAATGTTATTTCCTAATCAAATCATGGTGGCAGCATTTGTTAGACAATTTGGTTAAAAAAGGCACTGCAGAATATATATATATATATAGATATAGATATATATATATATATAGATAGATGGTTTTGTTGTAGTAAGACAAAGGAATTTCAGTAAAAAGTGCTTCACAAAATATGGAAAGAACTTTAGATGAATTCCAAACCAATTCAGATAGCATTATATATGTTTATTACATATCACAAAATGGAATATAAAAAATAAAATAACTATAAGGTATAAAACACACCTCTATAAAAAGAGGCGTTGTTTACAATAATGACAAAAACTCCCTTTACTAAATGAAATGATCAAAAAAAACTCTTTGGTTTGATCAGCTGCATATTTTTCTGTTTGTACATGAAAGTGAAGCGAAAGTATTGAACAGAACAAACAAATATAACTCTACTGACTAAAATACATGTGCATTAACATAGTAATCATTACATTCTGGAGGAGTAATAGCAATACTCAAGAACAAACACATACACACACGCACACGCACACATTCCCTTACTTTCCAAAAAAACAAACAAACAAAGGTAAAACATTGTCCAGGTGCTTGAAAGAAAAAAAAAAAAAAAAACCTTTGGCAAGTCAATGCAAAATGTCCTATGTAACATAAATGTGTAAAATACAAACACTTTTAGAAAACTCAAAGACGACGCTACACATAGCAAAAGCTCTTTTGTGTTATGTCACAAAATGGAGTGTAAACCTAAGCTAGAATGAGGGGAAACAGCTTTAAGGTTGAATAACCCCAAAATGATTGATAAATGCATTAAATATTGTTACAACAACAAAGACAGGTATACTTAAGGCTAGAGCTAACAAAGAGTGACTGCTGGGCACCAGTCAAAATCTCACAGGCCAAATATTCCACAAAAGCCTTACGGTTTAGTTGAATGGTTTGAAGATAGCACCAGATATTGTAGGGCGAGAAAACAAATGTAAATGCTTCATGAATAAAAACTATAAAATGTGCAAAATATATAGAGTCATACTTGTAGCTCTGAATCACCTAGACTAAATTGCATTTGATAACAATTAAATGGAGGGGGGAAAATGCTAAAAAAATCTACAATTAAAATATTTGATTTTTAAAAGAAACAAGATAACAACAAAACACATTTCACTGTAAATGTACATGGTGGATCTGTAGTGTAAGAAGTGGCTGTTTCAAACAGTAAACAAATCTTAGGGTTCATGCGGAACAGTTGCATAGACAAATATTCAGTACTTCAGTTCCCTTCAAACACTCAAGTCTATTAGGTTAACACACAGTTAAATGGTAATGAGCTGGAATGCTTGGGTAAGCTCAATGGTTTATCTATGGAAACCAATGTCGATGATCTGTTATACAACCAAGGATTTCAGTGGTCAGTTTAGGGTGCCATCATAAATTTACGCCGCAAGATAGTGTATGCATGGCATATAAAACAACATAAATAGTGCTTCACTGTGTGTCCAAAGTGTAATGTTATTGAAGTGTAACGCAATTGAATGTTATGGGATTAGTTCACTCCTAAATTAAAATTTCCTGATAATTTACTCACCCCACGTCATCCAAGATGTTACTGTCTTTCTTTCTTCAGTCAAAGAGAAATGAAGGTTTTTGAGGAAAACACAAGATTTTCCTTCATATAGTGGACTTCAGTGGGGACCAGCAGGTTAAAGGTCAAAACTGCAGTTTCAAAGCAGCCTCAAAAGACTCTAAACACAATCCCAGACAAAGAATAAGGGTCTTATCTAGCAAAACGACCTGCAATTTATATGCTTTTCAACCACAAAGGCTCAACTTGCACTAGCTCTGCGATGCACGCATAAGACTTCACTCATTACGTTGGAAAGGTCACATGTGATTAGTTCTTCATCTGTGTACTTCGGTTCAGAAAGGTAGGGTATGGCGAAAAACTCTCATTTTCTCCTACAACTTCCAAAATCGCCAACATCGTTGTTTTACATTTCTTGTAAAGGGCTTTTGACTTCGCACATTCACTTTGTAAATACTGGGTTGGTACTTCCGCCTACGTCATGCATGATCTTTCCAACATGACTACGTAATGCATGAAGTTGTAAAAGCAGAGCTAGTGTAAGATGAGTATTTGTGGTTAAAAAGTATATAAACATTTAATTTTTTTTTTAGAAAATGACCAGTCATTTTGCTAGAAAAGATCCTTATTCCTCAGCTGGGATGAGAGTTCTTTAAAGCTGCATTGAAACTGCAATTTGGACCTTCAACACGTTGATCCCCATTGAAGTCCACTATATGGAGAAAAATGGAATGTTTCCTCAAAAATGTAACTTATTTTCAACTGAGAAAAGACATACATGAACATCTTGGATGACACCGGGGTGAATGAATTATCTGGAAACTCAAATTATGGAGTGAACTAATCTTTTAAAGCAAAAAACAATTAAAACAGCACCTAAACTGAGCAGTGATAATGTAGTACATCCAATGTAGTTGTCACAGGCACATTTAGATTAGTCTCTCTTCCAAGTCTTATCTTGTACGCAGTGTTGTGAGTTTACTGAAATCTCCTATCTGATTTCGTTCTCCCAGCGCCGGGATGTTGTTGGTGCATCCAGGTATCTTTATGAGCCACCTGTACAGAATGTCAGTGCCTAGTTCGTGTTCAGACTCATTTCATACATGGAATGAGTTGACCCATTTCACTTGAAGACACCAGTTTTGGGACCAGCATAAAAATGTATGTACCTCTATTAGATTGTCTTTAGGACAGGGAAACCTAATATGACTTGTTTCTATTATTAAAAGCTAAAAGTACTTGTCAGAGTCATTTACTCTATAAAACTGAGAAATAACAAAAATGTAAGGCACAAAAGAAGGAGTTCCTGCATGCTCTTTTCTCCCAGATTAAACAACCTTGATAGCCTCTGACATATTAGTGTCTTCTTGCCACTTAGGGAGTCATGTAAGCCCTTGTAACAAGCCTCAAGCTGTGTGTTTCATCAAAAACGTAGACACAAACTTGTCCGAGAGGTGAAAATTGGTTATACAAATGGCAGTGCTCTCCTCTATTCCAATTATACCTCTATAGTCATGCCCTTGCTGACTATAGTTTTCACAACTACGTTATTAGGTTGGATATTTCCACTATTTAAAACTCCATCTACACAGGGAAAAGTGGGGAAAGACTCCAAACCTTTGAGGTCATAAATCATAGTTCCTCTCACTTGTGGTTTAATGGTTGAACTCTTGCAGGTTGAGATTTAGCACTAACTGCATCTAGTAGGTTGTCAAAAGGACTGGCGATTACAAACCCAGATCATCATCCACAGGGACAGACTGCAGTTGTGTAAGAATTTTCGAGTCCCCATCCATGTCCTCCACCTCATCCAACTGAGAATCTCTATCCACATCTTCGCCTGGAGGAGGAGTGCCCAACAGGAGGGACTCTCCGCCTGGCAAGCCCAACAAAGCGGGGTCCTCCGGAAGCTCTCCTTTCCCACGCATGTCAAATAATGTCAGACCAGCAGAGGAGGACAGCGGGACAGGGCTCCAGGCTGGCTGGGAGAGTTGGTGGCTAGTTGCCACACCACTACATATTGGACTGAGTGGGAGCATGCTATCAGGACTAAGAGTCTGCTGGGATTGTAGGACGCTTGTAGGAGTGGGAGTGCTGGAAGAGTCTGGGGTGTCAGGAGAGGCTCCTGGGGTTGGGTTGGCAATTGTCCCTGGCTCAGGGCTGCAGTAAAGTGTAGAGGCGCCAACAAACCCCAAAGGAGATGACTGTAGTGAATTTGAGGTTTGAGCAGTGAGTGAAGGTGCTGGTTGATTCTCAAGTGCATGAACAGCTGAGGATTGAGGATCAAGGGTACTGTTGCTTGGGACTAAATTGTCTGGGACGGACTTGACAGGCATGCTGGCGAACTGGATACCAGCTGGGATAGTGAGGATGAGTTTGCCATTTTGAACACTTAGGATGGGGCTGCCCCCGATGCCACCTGCTAGTAGGATGTTGCCTGGAGACAAAAACAGAATAAATGCATCTCATTTCAGAACAAAACAAACAACAACTGCTAGTGAAATTCTTTTTGAGACCTACCTGGAGAGGCAGACGGTAGCTGAATCACCCCAGAGTTGAGAAGCTGAACGCCTGGGATGGTACCAGTAGGGACACTCTGAGGAGGACCTATTGGGCTAAGGCGTATCGGTCCCTGGGCAACACTCAATCCTGTTCCAGACCCAGATGTCAGAATCTGGAAAGCACCTCCAGGGGACGGAATGGAAAGAGATGGAGTTGCCGGGACCACCTGAGGGAAGGACAGGGTTCCAGTTGGAGTTCCCGCAATGGATGACACAGGCATAAGTTGAGGCAGTGACAGGGGGACCAGCTGAGGTTGCGCTGAGTCTTTGGTTTGGGATATGGGCACAACTTGAGTCGGTGAGGAGATGGGTATGACTTGTGTTCCCATGGAGGTCTGTATCTGTGGTAGGGTGGCTGAAGTAGATTCGTCTCCTAGCTGAGGTGCAAGCACTTGCCCATCAGCCATCTGGGGGAGTGACAAAGCACTACTGGTGCTTAGTGTGGTCAAGCCATTTTGAGGCTGTGCTTGCGCAAGTCTTGGACCAATGTGCAAGGTCTGTGTCTGAAACTGAGGAATGGAGACTTGGGGTAATTGTGAATTCACCGGGGAGACTGGAACAAGCTGGGGGCAAGATGACACAGTGGCCCCAGATGGATGCTGCATCAGTTGAGAAACTGGAACGCCCTGTATTGATGGTACCACCTGAGGTAAAGACAGCACCTGAGGGCTAGAGATGGAGCAGCGAGTTGGAGACTGAGCATCGGCTTTTCCTAATACAACAATTTCAGGTGGCTGTGTGGGCTGTAGTGGCATCATGGGACTGGAGATGACTGAACTCAAGGAGCCAGCTGTTGATGCAGGAATACTATTTGGGGTCAGTGCCAGTGAAGAAAGAGACGTGGGAGAGATGACAGAAGTAGAGATGGTGGGCGAGGACATTGAGTTTGTAGGCAGTGATTGAGAGGCCTCTGGAAGACTGATGAAATCCAGCGGGGAGACGTTGCTGCTGGGTGTTTTTGCATCCTCGCTAAGCGAGAGAGGTATTGTGCTAGTTAGACTGGCTTGTGGATTCAGAACCACAGTGGGTAGGCTGCCTTGGGCCTCTATATCATTGATGCCCCGTTCATCTTTGGAGATTACTTGAGCCCCGTTTAGTAGCAATGGTGCGTTAGCTGTAACAGGACTGAGAGTGACTGTGTGGCCATCGCTCAGTGTCAACCCATTGATGATGACCCCCGTTCCTGCCCCCGAGAGTATAGGGCTCCCATTGAGCAGCAGTGGATGAGAGCTAGTAAGGAATCCCCCGGTGCTGTTGAGAATAAGCTGACCAGTACTGCAAGGAGCACCAGACAGAGATATAAGAGATGCATTGGAGCTGCCTGTCTCTTGAGCAGCAGGTTTGTCAGCAATATCCTCCAGGTCTCCCTTGCTGGCTTCATCTTCTGTGCTGTGGTTTCCATCAGATTCACTAAAGGAAAGACAGAAACATTACATTTGGTTAAACGATCTAATTGTAGATCTCTGTGGGTGTCTACCATTAATCATCCAAAGTTTTTTTTGACAGCTGTATCACTAGTAGAGAAACCTAAATTATTTACAAACCAGACTCAGTGAAGTTGCAGCACATATGGTCACTGACACTCTACTATGTGTGCACTTTTTAAAGAGTCCTAAATTTGTGCATGTCAAAAAATAAACATGACCTCATGTTGTGTCAGTCACGTTTACACACTGTCCCCCCAAAACTTTCATCACGCATTCATAAAAAAAATCTAATCTGGTTTAATTTTCTGCTTTTTCACATCCGTAACAAGCTTTTTGAGAGGTGTTTTGACAATTCTGAACCAATATGACGTTCTGTGCTTGACGAATTTTGACAAATATGAAAAGCGCATATGAAAATTTTAGAATCACAGATAAAAAGAGTGCATTCACATATATTTGCAAGCATGTACAATATAATCTGATGCCGAATACTGTTCTGACATCGGATGCATAATATTTTAGACATGTATTTTAGATCAATAAACATATGTGACCCTGAACCACAAAACCAGTCATAAGCAGCATGGGTATATTTGCAGCAATAGCCAACAATACACTGTATGGGTCAAAATTATAGATTTTTCTTTAATGCCAAAAATCATTAGGATATTAAGTAAAGATCATGTTCCATGAAAATATTTTGTAAATTTCCTACTGTAATTTTTGATTAGTTATATGCATTGCTAAGAACTTTATTTGGGCAAATTTGTATGTGATTTTCTTTCTTTTTTGCACCCTCAGATTCCAGATTTTCAAATAGTTCTATCTTGGTCAAATATTGTCCTATCCTAACAAACCATACATCTTATTTATTCAGCTTTCAGATTATGTATAGAGTTCAATTTTTAAAAAATGTACCCTTATGACTGGTTTTGTGGTCCAGGGTCACACATAGTAGAAAACTCATTTGTATTTTTGCATTCTATTATATCTTTCTGATGGAAATACAGACTAGGCATCTGCACAGCATACATGTGCTTTTAGGGAATAAGCATAATTGACAACATAATAAAATTTAGTTATTTCGGCTCCATTAATTAATCCCTCATGGACCAAATTGAAGCCAACTACATCTAAAGTAATTATTTTTGATTAAATCTTTCCAAACCATTTGAGGTAATTGTAGAATGATCATATTCATATTCTCTTTTTATGTAGATAAGCAATTTTAACAACATTTCTTAAAGTATTATTTTCCTCACAAAATGTGACTGCAATTATTTATTATGGGGGCATTGACACTGCAGTGGAAATAATTTTACTTATTAAGAACTTATGAAGCTCTACAAGACAAGACTGCAAATAAACTATCCAAATACTTTGTGGAACCACTACAAGTACACTTAAATCTTAATGAAGCTACTATTTATTTATTTATTTAACCATGTTCACGAGATTTAACTGTCCACGGATTACAGAAAGACTGTGGCCCAGGAGTTCAGGAAACTCGAGCCACTCCTGGCGCCCCTATCTCACATTTCACAACAAAGCAACATGCTTTCAGTCGTGTTTTCTAAGACCTCCTTGTCATTTTCACTTGTCAGACACTTCATTTAACAATTACAATGCAAGGCAAATTTTTACCAAATGTGAAACTTTTTTCATATTTGTATTACCCATCTGTGTGCAAACTAACAAAAGCGTTTCCTAGTGCGTTCAAGAGTTTATTATATACAACAATGTATCCTCTATCGCACACTAGGCCTTTAAGAGCACTTACAGTAAAATGAGAATGTAACAAGCTCCACCAGAGCGTGCGATCTGTTTAGATGTTAAGATTTTCAGTTTACACCCTCGTTCTAGTGTAAACCTCGCACACAATAGCGGTTTGTTTACTGCAATCTTCTCTTAGTTTGGCTCAAGAATGTTCCTCTCAGGCCTGAGAGAAATCACTGTTTATATTACTTTGACGATCGAAATACAAGGCGCTTACCTTTTGCTGTTGGTACCAGACGGGGTCCGGTCCCTCTGTCGTCGATTCTTGAACCAGTTGCTGACTTGAGTCAAAGAAAGTCCGGTGACTTTGGCTAAATTCTTCTTCTCGACCGGAGTGGGATACCTGTTGATCTTGTAACATTCCTTCAGAGCGTTGCGCGACTTCTCCTTGAAGCAGTACACCGTCTCCTCTCCGTCCCAGATAGTTTTAGGCAAAGGGAACTTTTTGCGCAGTCGATATTTGTCCACGGCGCCTAGACTGCGACCCCGGGACCTCTCAGCCTCCTTGTAGCGCGCCTTCAAGTAGAGGTCTTGAAGGAACCCATGGTTACTCGGGTGGAAGTCATGACTGTCCAGGATGGCGTACAGCTCGTTGAATTCCTCCCGGTGGAAGGCGACCAGAGCCTGGGCCTTCAGTAGGGTCTCGTTGCCACGTAGCAGATCGGCCGAAGGAGGGATGGTGGAGAGGAATCTCCACAGGCGATCCACATTGCCCGCTTGCAGGAGCGCTTCGCACAGACACGCGACCTGATCGGTGGAAAAACTGAGCGCCGAGTTCTGGAAGCTTTGGAGCAGTTGTTCCGAAACTTCGTCCGGATCCGTCTCCTCTTTCACTTTGGCTTCATCTTGCGTGGACTCCTTTGGGCCGTTTTCACTTTGTTCTGTGGACTCCAAAGACAAGGAAGCCATTTTTATTTTAACTTTTTTCCTTCAAGTTCCTCCTCCCTCCCCTTCTGTGTCTCTCTCTCCCATTCTCCCGTAGGCGAGTGAGCGCTGCTGCAGAGCGAGGCGTCACGCCCCTGCGTTTCGTCAACCTCCCCCATCTAGACATCCACCACAGGCCTGCTGCATTTCAATCTGGCTCCTTCATTACCATTGTGCAATCCTTTTTTCCAAACCACATTTGTTTCACATTGAGAAGCAAACAACAAACAAATCTCACAAGTTTTGTACGTTTACGTCTTTGCATACAAACTGCTTTCAAACTCACGTGGACATGAAGGTTTGCACAACAAATGACATATATCAATATATATTTTTTTTTTATTTATTCCATCCAGCAACTTAACTTACAAGTTATATGCAGAATTTTATACAATTTTCGTACAAATCTATCTACAGTTGAAGCTTGCATACACTTTGCAGAATCTGCAAAATGTTAATTATTTTACCAAAATAAGAGGGATCATACAAAATGTGTGATATACTGACCTAAATAAGGTATTTCACATAAAAGACGGTTACATGTAGTCCACAAAAGAAAATAATAGTTGAATTCATAAAAATGATCCTGTTCAAAAGTTTACATATGCTTGATTCTTAACACTTTTTTTAGTGATAGTTGTTCATGGGTCCCTTGTTTGTCCTTAACAGTTAAACTGCCCAAACTGTCCCACAAATTGTTTGGATTTCCGGCATTTTTGTGTATTTGATCCTTTTCCAACAATGACTGTATGATTTTGAGATCCATCTTTTCACACTGAGGGACTCATATGCAACTATTACACAAGGTTCAAACTCTCACTGATGCTCCAGAAGGAAAAAATTATGTAGGGTGTAAAATCAAGGGTGTAAACCTTTGAACAGAATGAAGTTGTGTACATTTTTATTTTGCCTAAATATCATTTTTTTCATTTAGTACTGCCCTTCTGAAGCTACAGAAGATACTTACATGTTTCCCAGAGGACAAAATAAATTAAATTACACTGATCTTCAAATTCCAAAAGTTTTCACCCTCGGCGCTTAATGCATCGTGTTTCCTTCTGGAGAATCAGTGAGCATTTGATCCTTTTGTAACAGCTGCATATGAGTCCCTCACTTGTCATCAGTGTGAAAAGATGGATCTCAAAATCATACAGTCATTGTTGGAAAGGGTTCAAATTCACAAAAACCCTGAAAAACCACAGAATTTGTGGGACCTGAAGGATTTTTCTAAAAATACAGTGAGCATTTTAACTGTCCTGGACAAACAAGGACCTCAAGAACAACTATCACTATATATATATATATATATATATATATACAGGTGAGTCTGTACCTGTGGATCATTCAGGTAACAACACAGTATTAGGAATCAAGTGTATATAAACTTTTGAATGGGGTAATTTTTATAAATTCAACTATTATTTTCTCTTGTGGACTATATGTAAATATCTTTTATGTGAAATATCTTATTCAGGTCTGTACTAAATAAAAAATAACATCCATTTTGTATGATCCCTGTTATTTTGGTTAAATATTTAACATTTTGTAGGTGTATGTAAACTTTTGACTTAAACTATATGGCTACTGAACACCCTCCATATTATGCATTGAAACTGTCTGTAATAAAGCCATGAATGTCTAGAAGCCTATGATAAGATTGATCAGGTCTTTTTCTCGACATAAGCCATATGTGATATTTCATTAACTGATTTGGTTTAGTGTGTCAGTAGGAGAATTCACTATAGACCACCGATGTTGGGAGATGTCCTGAGTAATATAATGAAACCAACATTGTGTGCGTGTGTGTTGTGATACTTTGCATGCTGGATGGACAGGGAGAGTAAGGGTTGAAATGTGAAAGAGGACACGCACACCTGGAAGCAGAAGGACAGAATGAGATGAAGCAGAGCTCTGTACCTCCATATCATCAGTTTGCAAGAATGTAAACTTTGTTTTCAGGAAGGCGGGAGATCAGGCTGCAGTCTGTCACCCCCATCCTACAACTTTCTATCCTCTCAGCCCATAACCCCTAACCCTTTGATCTTCTGCCTGTGCACACTTGCCTTTTAACATAGTCAGTCATGTTTTGCAGTCAAGATGAGTGGCTGTTTTTAGAATCACTTTAACTGCTACTGCAGAGATATAGCTAAATGTGCATTGATTTTCAGCCCATTAGTCTCTTATCCTCTTATATATATTTGTATATTTAGGTACACTCTAGCTAATGTATATTTAAATCATATCAGCTTTGAAAGTAGGTTCCAGTAAGGTCTTAGTTTAAACCATTAACTAACATTCAATGATCAGTACATTTGTTACACAACTGTTCATAATTCATGTTAGCTCAGGTCCAAAAAATAATAATGTTAACAGATACATCTTTTGATTCACTAGGATTAACAAATGTTTTAAACATATTTTTCATAGTTCATGATAACTAATGTTGACAACTAGTGTTAAAAAAAAGTAACATGCTTGTTCCATAGCTACTTGTTGTCTAGTAGTCACAATTCTAGTAGTGAAAAGTAACTCTTTCATTGTTATGTGTAGAAAATACTTTTTTTTTTTTTCTTGATTACTAGTAGATATTAATTCGGTACTAGTACTTACATTTAGTTATGAGAAAGTGTCACAATATTTAGGCTACTACTATCTATTACAAATTTAGTATCTATTTTATACAATAGTTAGTATAGATCCTAAACTAGTATCCTAACGTTTATTTTGGTTATAATAGCATTTTTTATTGTCATATGCGATAACTAATCAGAAAGATTGTTTTATATTTCAGTTATATATCTAATGCAGTGTAAAAAAAATTCGAAGCTGTAAATAAAACAAAGATTATTACGTTTTCAGTCTTTCAACTGCAAAACTTAACGTTTAATTTCGGTCACGTTTCTTTGTGAAATGTACCAGCAATTTCTGAATTAATTTACAATCGTGTTTTGAGCTTTTTTGAAGGGTTTCTGAAACTCTAGCAGCATCGTGTGGAATACATTTAGTACTGCAAGCATGTGTGTTTTTTTGTGCATCTTTTGGGAGCGGTCCGCTTCAACAAAACAAACTGTGACTGGGCAATAACACTTTCACCGAGCACCCCGATTCGACAGAGTACGTTTTCCCCGCCCACTGAAACACTAATAGCATGTTCTTATTGGTTGAATCCAAGATCCCGCCCAATTGCCAATTTTTATTGGCTCAAAGGTCAATGTGGGAGGGAAGAAGCTTCCAGAATCTAGTGGCGTGGTCTTTGACGGAAGATCTTTCCGTAGGAGCTAAAACAAGAAGAAAACACATCTTTTTGGGTCTTGAATTCTGAATAGACTAAATAAAACACCGGGTCCCCTGGAGCTGATGAGAACTGAACGCACAAACAGCTGACTGAAGCCGTGAATAAAGTGAAGAGTTTGTCACGTGAGTGCATGTAAATATTGGCTAGTCATAGCAACCAGCAAGATAGCAAATATTAAACCTTAAGTGGAAGCCGTGACCAAATAACTGTTCTGTCTGGACGTCTGTATTTTGCTGCATGAATATCAAACACATCATTTGATTTTCAGCTCGACCACACCAGCAGCATCAGAGTTTGGTTAGTAACGGAAGATGGAGGGAAGTGTGACAGTCATCACCAACCCCACCGTGACTGTACGGGTGACCAGCACCGTCAGCTCGTTTGAAGTCAATCGAAGATTCAACAGAGGCATAACGATCGCAGAGTTTAAGGTGTGGCAGGGCAGATCATGCATCTTGTGTGATTCATATACTAGTATTATGATTACTAAGTAACCAGACATTAAATATGTCAGACATCACACTAACGTTACATGTATTATTACCTATTGTAGAATTAAGTATGTTGTACTCTAAAGCTTCGTTTTCTAAAAAATAGCCCTGGCTGCATTTAGTCAGACGACATATGCAAGAATAAAGGTGTACAAGAGATTTTTTATTGTGTCAGTACATTTAAAGAAATTATTTTATACATTATCAACCTCTAAATGATGAATATTAATTGTTGTAATATGTACTCCTAAGGTACTTCTATGAACCATTTATATGGTGTTTCATTTGTGCCAAAAACAAGCCGACTGCTTTGTGCTTTGTACTATACGTTTGTCATTGAATACTTGTTCAGGTAAATCAGAGTATGTTGATGTGTATGTTGTCTGTTGACGTTGTCTTAATCTGTCATCCTGTCGTCTTTAATGTTGACTTATTCTGTCGTCTTTATTGTTGTCTTATTCTGTTGTCCTTAATGTTGACTTCTTCTGTCATCTTTATTGTTGTCTTATTCTATCGTCTTTACTGTTGTCTTATTCTGTTGTCCTTAATGTTGTTTTTTTCCTGTTGTCCTTAATGTTGACTTACTCTGTAATCTTTACTGTTGTCTTATTCTGTTGTCCCTAATGTCGAATTTTTTTTTTTTTTCCCTCTGTCGTCCTTAGTGTTGACTTATTCTGTTGTCTTTACTGTCGACTTACTTTGTCATCTTTGTCATCTTATTCTGTTGTCCTTAATGTCGACTTATTCTGTTGTCTTTATTGTTGTCTTATTCTGTCGTCCTTAATATTGTCTTATTGTGTTGTCTTTATTGTTGTCATATTCTGTTGTCCTTAATGTTGATTTTTTTTATTTATTTATTTTATTGTTTTCGGTCTCCCTAATGTTGACTTATTCTTTCGTCTTTATGGCCATATTATTCTGTTGTCCTTAATGTTGTCTTATTCTGTCGTCCTTAATGTTGTCTTATTCTGTCGTCTTTATTGTTATCTTATTCATGGCATCTTTAATGTCGATAAAGATGACATTAATGGCGACAGAATAAGATGACAGTAAAGACGACAGAACAAGACGACAGTAAAGATGACCAAAGATGAACAAAATGACAATAAGGACGACAGTAAAAACAACAGAGAAAAAGATGGCAGTACGACAAATAAGATAAGATAATGTCAACAGACAACATACAGGTCAACATACTCTGATTTACCTGAACAAGTAGGCAATGTCTGTAGACAAAGACAAATGTATAGTACAAAGCAGTCAACTCATTTTTGGCACAAATGGAACACCATATATTTAGGGGTAAATAAGATACAAAATTGGCCTTAAAGGGTACTGCCTGAGTGATGAGCTCTTGTACCCAAGAAGGTACATTTTTTAAATCATTTTTTTACTTTTTGTTTGTGTGTGTATTACATCATAGTTTCTCAAACTGTTTGGGTCTATTTGGAATCTTATCGATGTTTTAGTATTTTCTAGTTTAAAATATATGCTTATTTTTCAGAGTAAACTGGAGCTGATTGTGGGCACTCCAGCTGCCTGTATGGACCTTGAGCTGTTCAGCACTTCAGACAAGCTCTTACAGAAGTTAGACAACAATGAAGCGCTGCTCGGCTCCTATCCGGTGGATGATGACTGCAGAATACATGTGGGTATTGACTCCTTTGTGACACCCCATCTACATAGAAAACAAGTAACATGATAAAATTAGAATGTGTTGAAGAGATGTGAGATGATGATATCTGGAGCTTCAAAGCTATGCTGTTCTGAAAACATTTTTAAAGATGTATAAAGATTATTATAGTATAATTGTGTTGATTTCTGTGCAGGTGACAGACCGCAGTGGTACGCAGAGTGGGGAGTTCACTGATTTGTCAAAGGTGGAGAAATTCGAGATCTCTGATGAAGCCTATGAAAAAAGGGCAGGTAATCCAAATATGACAATCAGATTTCTTCCTGTGACACATTTGCTTAGTGATTTAATTTATAGTAACTGCTCAAATAGTTATATTGCTGTGATTTAACTCACAAGACACACTTCATATCTTCCTTATTGTGACATACATGTGAGTTAAATGGACTACTGAAAATGGAAAAAAAAAAGTAGAACAGGGTTCTACAGACTGAATGGAGGCAGATCGACTAAATGTGAACTTGCAGTCACTTAAAGAAAAGTGAAGGGTTTAATGGAGTTAAAGGAATGGTTCAAGCAAAAATGAAAATTCTGTCATTAATTACTCAACCTCATGTAGTTCCAAAACCTTTGTTCAACACAAATTAAGATATTTTTGATGAAATTCATATATATATTTCTGAACATATAGACGGCAGCACAACTACCAGTAAGAAAGGTAGTAAGGTAGGGATGTTAAATATCAAAATGTCATGGTACCATAATACCTTGATATAACGTTCATGGTACAAAATTTATTGTGATATTAAAAAAAAAAAAGACTTGGAGAAAAGTTCCAGATGAAAATTCCTAACTGTGGCTTAGAGTTATGGGGTATATTATGAGATGGGTCAAATGACCTAAAACTCCATTTTATAAAATAAAGTATTATTTTTAAATATAACTGCACCAGCTGGACCTTGATGATTCAAGATTTTTAATTGGATTATATAGGAGCACCCCCTCTATAGTCACTAAAAAGCTGTCACTCATGTGTGTGTGGGTCTTATTCTGTCGTCTTTACTGTTGTCTTATTCTGTTGTCCTTAATGTCGATTTTTTTTTTTTTTCCCCTGAGCTTATGTAACTCCGCCCTGAACAAATAATCTTGTTACATATATTTTTTTTCCTTAAATCATCGTGGTGACTCCAGACTTGAAAAACCACTTTTTGCCTGGGACACATTTTGTTTCATACAGTCATGTGACCACGATGATATTGAGACAATTTTGCATATTGCGATACCACAAAATGGATAATACCTACAGTAAGAACTTCGTTAAAATAGTCCATGAGACATCAGTGGTTCAAACTGTAATGTTATGAAGCCACGAAAAATACTTTTTGTGTGCAAATAAAACAAAAATAAGGACTATTTAAAAAAAAAAAAACAAACAAAAAAAAAAAATTCAACCATTTCTTCTCTTCCGTGTCAGTCTTCGACACGTGTTCATGAGAGTACCACAATGTGTGTGGTGCTGCTGACGCAGTTCATTGTCTATATTTTGGTTCAAATAAGTAAGGCTGACGATGTTGACGTGTATGGTGTCTGTTGACATTGTCTTAATCTGTCATCCTGTCGCCTTTACTGTCATCTTATTTTGTCGTCCTTAATGCCGACTTACTCAGTTTCTCCTTAATGTCGACTTGTTCTGTTGTCTTTACAGTCATCTTATTCTATTATCCTTAATGACAACTTATTCTGTTGTCTTTATTGTTGTCTTATTCTGTTGTCCTTAATATTGTCTTATTCTGTTGTCCTGAATGCTATTCTGTCGTCTTTACTGTCGACCTTTGTCATCTTTATTGCCATCTTATTCTGTTGTCCTTAATGTCGACTTATTCTGTTGTCTTTATTGTCGTCATATTCTGTTGTCCTTAATATTGTCTTATGCTGTCGTCTTTACTGTTGTCTTACTCTGTTGTCCTTAATGTCAATTTTTTTTTTTCGGTCTCCCTAATGTTGACTTATTCTTTCGTTTTTATTGTCATCTTATTCTGTTGTCCTTAATGACAACTTATTCTGTCGTCTTTGTCATCTTATTCTGTTGTCCTTAATATTGTCTTATTCTGTCGTCCTTAATATTATTCTGTCGTCCTGAATGCTATTCTGTCGTCTTTACTATCGATCTTTGTCGTCTTTATTGCCATCTTGTTCTGTTGTCCTTAATGTCGACTTATTCTGTTGTCTTTATTGTTGTCTTATTCTGTCGTCCTTAATATTGTCTTATTCTGTCGTCTTTACTGTTGTCTTATTCTGTTTTTGTCTGTCTTTAATGTCGATTTTTTATTTTATTTTATTTTATTTTTTTCCTGTCATCCTTAATGTTGACTTATTCTATCATCTTCACTGTCGACTTATTTTGTTGTCTTTGTCATCTCATTCTGTTGTCCATAATGTCAACTTATTTTGTCTTCTTTACTGTCATCCTTAATGTCTTATTCAGTTGTCCTTAATGTTGAAAAAAAAAAAAAAATCAACCATTTCTTTTCCATATCAGTCTTCGACGTGTTCATGAGAGTACCACAATGCGTGTGTTGCTGCTGACGCAGTTCATTGTCTATATTTTGGTTCAAATAAGTAAGGCTGGGCAAAAAATTGCAAGTCATCCTCTCTGTCAAAATCTTCAGACATGTTTACAAAGTTTATGATGTACAGTGTACGTCTTCCTCTGCTTATATACAAGGCACAGCATATACCACACACATGCATTGTGACACTCTCCTGAATGTGTGGCAAAGACTGACACAGAAGAGAAGAAATTGTTGCCGATATTTTTGTTTTCTGCACACAAAGTATTATCATAGCTTTGAAACGCGACGATTGAATCACTGATGTCATATGGACTATTTTAATGATATCATTACTACATTTCTGGACCTCAAACATGTCCGTTGTGTTGCTGTCTATGCAGGGTCAGAAAACTCTCAGATTTAATGAAAAATATCTTAATTTGTGTTCTGATGTAAACAAAGGTCTTAAAATGTTTGGAACGACATGAAGGCGAGTAATTAATGACACTTTTCAATAACTAGATAGGGTCTCATTCTGACTTTTTAACAATTTTGTTAACATTTATGGGAATTTGTTAACAAAATGGAATAATTATGTGATACATTACCATTTGCATTTTTTGTTTAACTGCTTCAGTGCTTCAAATATAGTGTTATGGTAAAATTAGGTAGTCTATAATGGTTGAGAAATTTAGATCACACATATTACAAGTGCCTTTACAGTTAATGTAAGCAAATATCTAACATTTCAGTTTAAATCCTACTTGTCAGATTCAATACGGAACTTCAAGAAGAATATGAAGTTAGGTCGATTTAATGAGGAAAACAGGGCCAAGCAAGAAGAGGCTCTTGCTAAGAAAGAAGAGGAAGAGAAGGCGGCTATGGAAGCCATTGCTGTTGGAAACCGTTGCAAAGTTCAAGTTCCTGGGCAACCTACCAAGATTGGCACTGTTATGTTTGTGGGTAAGCTTAACCTCGTTTTCATATCACACCTCTCAGATTAAGACTTTGTGTGGTTGCGTGACCTGGTTTAATTGCATCTACTCTAATTTACTACTTGAATGTTACACACACTCAAGCCAAGAATATGAACTTAAATTTTAACTAGTTTTGACATTATTGTAATTTTATTTAATATTATTATTGAAAGGGGCTGAAACAATTTCTTTGTTTGCAGGTACAGCAGATTTCAAACCAGGCTACTGGGTTGGAGTGAAATATGATGAGCCGCTTGGGAAGAATGATGGCAGGTCGGTGCACGCACAAGTTATTTATGTTTACGAATAAGACCAGCATGTCTCTGAAAAAGACTAATGTGACCCTTACATAAACCTTATGAGAAAGTCTAACTGATGCGTTATGTTTATCCTGATTTAGTGTGAATGGGAAACGTTACTTTGAGTGCAAGCCAAAATACGGCGCCTTCGTGAAGCCCCTCTCAGTAACTGTCGGAGACTTTCCTGAAGAGGACTATGGTTTGGATGAGATGTAAGACTCACTTGATGAGCAGTCAGAAGCATCAGAAGAAAGATCCTCTTTCTTCCAGAAGTTTGGCTCCATGCAGTGAGAAGGTTTTTTGTCGTCAATGCGATCATTTTGTTTTATGTTGGTCTGGAAGAGATCAGCGAAAATTGTACCTTAATTTCCTGCAGTCAAACTTAAGGAATGATCTTTAAACAACATCTGTGCCCTGGCGACTAGAAGTAACTAGTGAGGTAAATGTGAGAACACCAGCCGAGGTCAGAGTCAGAAAAGCATTCGCTTGCATGTCGATTGCTCGTTATTGAATTCCAAAGTTGAGCCTAGATCGAATAATTTTCCTTCAAACAAAACCAACCCACCACAAAAGAAAATGTTTATCACAATTTTGCAGTTCTGTACACACTGTGTATTGTATAAATTTATTTGTACTAATGAATTCCTCCTTTTCTGCAGCCTATTACATTCTTATGCATCAACATGACTGTGTTTAGGGTATCAGTCCCTCATTCTCTTTGGCACTTTAGCGTTTAGCTCACTAATGAGATGTGTAATGTAGAATCCAGTGGCCTCAGTTTTCCATACTTCTGTATTTAGTGTAAATTACGGAAATGTGATGAAGTCTTGCTTTTTTGTGACAACTGGCATGTAAGCATTTTCATGCATGTCAAATTTATGTTTAGCAGAAAGGCCTAATGTTTTTATGGAATTCTGTTTAGTAAAATATGTTTCAAATAAATCCATGTGCCAATTTTGGAAATCCTGCAGATAAGCCCAAATTGTCTTTTCATCTGCCTTAATACGTAGCATGAGGCACAAGTTGCGGTGAAAAACACTGATGTTGTACAGCCCTAAAACCTCGATAGCTCACAAATGATAATAAACATTTGGTTTTGGTCCACAGCAGCTGATATGATTCATATGAATGCTATAATTGTCATAGTAGCTTTAACAAAACGTAGAAATGTTGGATAAAAGACCAAGGCCAGGCACAAACACTGATAGACATGCATTTTTTTTGTTTTGCTCTACTCAATGCTTACATTAAGTGGTCATAATTCGAAAAGACAATGAAGTATTTTTGTTTTTGACATTTAGTGATGCTTAAAAAACGTACAGCCTGTCACAATTCGCATAGAAAGTACAATTATATTTATCATTTATTAAATACATGTGGCTATGGGAATACTAGCTCAGTTGAAAGTGTCCGAGTCCACTTAATTTTTGTAAATGTATTTCGATTCACTCCAGACTGTGATGCTTTGCAAAAATAAAATAAAAAAGTTTCAAATCACTTGCTTGGACGCCATTCTTTCATTCATTCATAGATAAATAGATAGATAAAGCATCATTTTGACAATAATATTGCATCAGATATGAAGCGCGAACGCCCGTTTTACTGTAACACACACACCGACAGATGTGCAGCCCAAACCCCCAGTAAAGACCACATAGTTCTCCTTTTCAGTCGCTGTTCCTGTCAGCAGTTGCTGTGCTGGTATTTCCTACATCTGGATATTAAAGTATAATCTCATTTAAGAATTATTTATAGCGCGTTCCTCTTGCTGACAAGACTTAGTTTGATAAAGTCGTTGATAGTGAAGACAGACTCAGAAGACTGAGCTTTTTTCGTGTCATGACTGCCGTTCAGTTTGGCACTGTAGGTTTAGTTTAGACTTTAGTTTATTCGTCAAGAAAATGAACTGCTGTTTGTGTTTCATCTTCATTAATTCCTGTCTGCTTTTGTCATCGGGTAAGTGTTTCTCAGTTGTTTATTTATATTATACGAACTCTGTGGAAAACACGCTGTGTAACGGAAATTGCGAAAGCTTCCATTGTGTATACGTGTACACAGAGTTTAGAACATTTCGGTTCTGTCCCAAAACTGACTGAGATGCCTAGCTAGACAGCTGCAGGCTCCGAAATTTTGGCAAAAGATGCCACATTTCTTTTTAATGGTGCCTGAAGCAAAACATTCCTATTTGCTCATGCTTACCAATCTTAGTAGTCTTTCAGGTACTTCCCACAGATAGCGAGAAGAAGCTGGACGGCTGTAAAAGAGTCAGAGAGAGGTAGATTCTTTAATAAAGTCATTCAGAAACAGCCTAGTTACTGCCTTGAAAAGACCTAGCAATAAGCCAGAGGACCTTAGCAACCATATAGCAACACACCACAGATATATAAACTAACGTTTCCAGTCAAAAGTTTTTGAACAGTAAGATTTTAAATGTTTTTAAAGAAGTATCTGCTCACCAAGCCTGCATTTATTTGATCCAAAATACAGCAAAAGCAGTTATACTGTGAAATATTTTTACTGTTTGAAATAACTGCTTTCTATTTGAATATATTTTAAAAATTAGTTTATTCCTGTGATCAAAGCTACATTTTCAGCATCATTACTCCAGTCTTTAGTGTCACTTGATTCGTCAGAAATCATTGTAAAATGCTGATTTGCTATTCAAGAAACATTTTTTATTATTATCAATATTTAAAACAGTTGCGTACATTTCTTTTAGGATTCTGTTCAGAAATGCTGTTCAATATAATAAATAATAATAATAATAATAATAATAATAATAATAATAATAATAAATGTTTTGTTGAGCAGCAAGTCAGAATATTAGAATGATTTCTGAAGGATCATTATCATTATCATTTTTTTATCATTATCATTTTATTATCATTTTTATGCTAAAAATTCAGCTTTGAAATCAGAAATAAATTACATTTTAAAATATATTAAAATAGAAAACAGTTATTTTAAATTGTAAAAATATTTCAAAATTGTACTGTTGTACTGCTGTGCTTTGGATCAAATAAATGCTGGCTTTGTGAGCAGAAGAGACTTGTTTAAAAAACATTAATCATCTTTTGACTGGTAGTGTACCTCAGCACCTAACCAGTTGCCTAACCTCAGGTATGCCTGGGGCCCTTCAAATCGTGTTGTACACGCAATTTCTACCTGACAAAATATGGACCCTTTTCACATTTTCTCAGAAGCATGAGTCATTATAGTTGGGTAAAGTGTATGTATCCCATTTTCTCCAGTGGCAAAATCCGTTTTAACATTTCTCATCTGTCAAGCCTGTGCAAAGGGTCCATTTTAAAGCTTGGGAAAAAAAAGTTATATTAATTCACTTTTAAGGTCTACAAATTACACTTTTAAAATTAGGCACCTTTATATATCCAGATTTTTTTAAGAACATGGAAACCCTGGTTCTTCTTCTTCCACTTCAAAAAATAAATAAGTAAATTAAAAAAAAAAAAAAACATACATCCTTACATAAATAAGTAAATGAATATCTTAATTTCAGTTTTTTGGCCTTATTTTAATGCTTATTTAGTCTTATTTTAAATAATTTTTATATTATCTTGAGGCTGTCATGGAAGTTTACTAATGCCACCCGTTGGGCCCCGGCCCCAATTTCAAGCTGAGAATAGTTGAACTCAGTATGTTGTCAGAGTGTTTTTTTTTTTCTTTCTAGTTTTGTTGTACTGCAGGACATTTAAATAATTTTAAATCATTTAAAATTGTAACATCTGTAGTGTATAAAACCTGTAAATTTATTTTTAAAGAAATATAAGAGGCATTATTGGATTATCTTTTGGTTACAGTTCAGAGACGTCTTTGGCATTTTTCACTTTATAGTATTGTTGAAATGTGCTTTCATGTATGGCAGCAAAAATAATCCAATAAAGTGATTTAGTGTAATGGCGTAGCTTGCATGCTTAACTGTGTAAAGCGTTTTTTCTCAGACACAGTTACACTAAATGTGTAACATTCTTTACTCATAGTGTCTGATTAAAGATATTATCTACCAAAGCATATACTTTATTCCAGGTTCTGGTTGAGAACCACTAGTTCACTGCTCACTGTTTTGACACAATCTACATGTATACAAATTGCAAGTTATTCTCTCAAGTAGTACATCCATATGAATCTTAACTCACACCATTTTACTCAAGTTTTCCATGACAACACAGATTGCAGCATTCACAATGTTTTGGACCAGATGTGTGCTATTGCAACAAAGTCTTACACAACGTTATAAAAGAACACCGCTGGTGGCATTTATCGTAATTTCTGTAATATAAGAACAAATAAAATTATCTGGATTTTCCATGTGCAGACAGGAGAGCTGTCCAGGCTCATTCTGCTGAAGGAGAAACCTCAATGACTGGATCAAACATGTCTAACTATTCAACATCAATGCCCAAAGCTGAACCCATCACCCCAACTGAACCATCTGTGAACACTGTGCACATCTCAACAAAGAGCAAATGTCTGATTTCTGCATCTACAGGTACAGCATGATTTGATTTGTTGCACTTCTTTTGATCAGTTGATTGCATTGGTTTCACCAACATCGTCATCAACATATACAGTCATATTTTAAAACAACCATTTTCTTGGACAGATAAAACAGGCGTTTCTTCTAGTATCCCAACACCAGGTCCTCGGTTCCACGCGGGTAGTTTCATCGGTGGTATGATGCTGGCCTTTATCATCATGCTAGTCGTCACTCTGGGCTACAGGATGGCCTGCTCACAACGGGAAGTGCAATACAGATTCATGTGAGTATCATCAAAGCGCTTGATTGTTCTTCAGTATTTTTGCATTTAAATTTCCTTATAATTTACTCACCCCCATGTCATCCAAGATGTTCATATCTTTCTATCTTCAGTCAAAAAGAAATGAAGGTTTTTGAGGAGAACATTCCAGGATTTTTCTCCATATAGTGGACTTCAACGGTGGCCAACGGGTTGAAGGTCCAAATTGCAGTTTCAGTGCAGCTTCAAAGGGCTCTACACGATCCCAGCTGAGGAATAAGGGTGTTATCTAGCGAAATGATCAGTCATTTTCTAAAAAAAAAAAAATGTATATGCTTTTTAACCACAAACTGTTGTCTTGCAGTAGCTCGACTTCACGCATTACGTAATCACATTGGAAAGGTCATGTGCGATGTAGGCGAAGTGTTTACAAAGCAAACGTGCAAAGAAATTCAAACGCCGTTTACAAAAAAAAAAAGGTAAAACGTTGGACGATTTTGAAGTTTTTGAAGATTTTTTCGCTCTACCCTGCCTTTTTCAAACGTAACTAGGTGTGAGGTTTTTTTTAGAAAACGGCCAGTCGTTTTGCTAGATAAGACCATTATTCCTCGGCTGGGATTGTGAAGAACCCTTTGAAGCTGCACTGAAACTGCAGTTTGGACCTTCAACCCACTGATCCCCATTAAAGGAGAACTCCACTTCCAGAACAACAATTTTCAAATAATTTACTCACCCCCTTGTCATCCAAGATGTTCATGTCTTTCTGTCTTCAGTCGTAAAGAAATTATGGTTTTTGAGGAAAACATTTCAGGACTTCAATTGTGCCCCCGATTTTGTACTTCCAAAACGTAGTTTAAATGCAGCTTCAAAAGGCTCTGAACGATTCCAGCCGAGGAAGAAGGGTCTTATCTAGCGAAACGATCGGCCATTTTTTTCGGAAAATAAAAAAGTGTATACTTGTTAAGCACAAAAGCTTGTGTAACACAGGCTCTGAGATGCACGTTCACAACACTTTGTACTATTGAATCACGTCGAAACTACACGTGGAACTACAGATCCAGTGTTTACAAAGCAAACGCGCAAAGACTAAGAAAGTGCAAGTAAGTCAAACGCTGTTTAAAAACAAAAAGCTACAATGATTTTGGACGATTCTGAAGTTGTAGGAGAAAATAAGATGGAGTTTTTCGCCATTCTCTACCTTTTTGAGCCGGAGTGTACAGAGGATGAACGTGATTCGTAGTAGGGATGGGAAGTTCGGATCATTTTACCGACTCGGACCAGTCTCGTTCAGCAAAATCTTTTTTCTAGTCATTTTGTTCATTTTAGCAAAATATAATTAAAATGTTACATGTTACTTCCCTAACACATCTACTGCTTACACAAATGTTAATCACACTAAAAACAAGAAACAGAAAAGATTAATTCATTGTTTACCTGGGTCTTTAGTCTATGATTAGCTCTCCTCACCTCTTATCTGACAAGTTTTCGGGTTTGAGTCGTTCGTTCATCACGTGACAGCCCCATAAGATGAACGAACGACTTAAAAACCCAGAAGACTCGAAACAGGTCGAAACAGGTTCACTTCCAGTACAGAACCTACTTGATTTTGCGCATGCGCGACTGAACGAATCACTCCCCGAGACGACTCGTTTTTCCCGAGTCACATTAAAGATCCGTTCAAAATTAGCGAATCATTCAAGAACGCGCATCCCAGAGCCTGTGCTACATTTTGCGCTTAAAAAGTATGCTAATTTTTCATTTTTCGAAAAAAATGACAGATCGTTTCGCTAGATAAGATCCTTCTTCCTCGGCTGGGATCGTTTAGAACCTTTTGAAGCTGCATTTAAACTACATTTTGGAAGTTCAAATTCGGGGCACCATATCAGTCCATTATATGGAGAAAAATCCTGAAATGTTTTCCCTCAAAAACCATAATTTCTTTATGACTGAAGACAGAAAGACATGAACATTTTGGATGACAAGGGGGTGAGTAAATTATTTGTAAATTGTTGTTTTGGAAGTGGACTTCTCCTTTAAAGTCCACTATATGGAGAAAGATCCTGGAAGGTTTTTTCCTCAAAAACATTAATTTCTGTTTGATTCAAGAAAGATGTGAACATTTTGGATGACATGTGGGGTAAGTAAATGATCAGGAAATTTTAATTCAAGAGTGAGCTAATCCTTAACAGCTTTAATGAGGGAAAGAACTACAATTCCATGAAGCAATGACAATTTTTTGCCATTACTCTGGTGGACTTTTCTGGTAGAGTATCATGGGTAATGTAGTTCTTCACCACAAATTCAGCTGTTAAACATATTCACAACCTTGTAGCGCACAGCAGGTCTGTGTTTAAGGTTTTATAAGTTATTGTTAAAAATACATTTCTCTATTGAGAAAATGATTGCCGTTTTTACTTAAAGAAACCCAACCGTAGTACTCTGTTATGTATTATCCTATGTTTTATACATGTTTATATGTGATAATGTAACACTAAGCTAATATTTATTTCATGTCCTGCAGTGAGGAACACGATGCCATCATTTGAAAATGGAGCCCTTGAGGAAATAAAAGCTAAAACACAATCTAGTCATGATCTGAAGAGAACATTTTCACCATGATGTGGTTGATATGCAAATGAGACAGTGTCTGGTTTGATACATTTTATATTGTAATCTTAAATAGCTTATTCCCTAGTACTTTTTAGATTTGAATTAAATTTTTTGTACTACAGAACAGGACAGAGTTTGTACTTAAACTAGACTAAACATCTATAGTATTTAAAATATGAACCTGTAAAAGTTTTTAAAACATATTAGACATATATCTATATGTGTCATATATTATTTACATTATATACATATATATGAAGAGTTCAGATGCAAAACCAGCTAAAATCCATCTCGGTCAAAAATGAGATAATGATACTGAGTGAATGCTCTCAACACATATTATACATCCATCAAATACTTTTTCTTCAAACTCGCTAAAATACCAGCCTCAGCCCAATCAGGAGTACCAGTACTTACATAGAAACCTATACATCTGAGCCTGATAAAAAGGCATTTTTTAAAGAAAGACATCTGAACTATTCATATAGATTTATATAAATATCAGATTATTTTGTTACAGTTCAGGGACTTTTTTCCTTTTAAGATTATGGTATTTTTGTATAAAAGTTCATGGTGTGTGTTTTTTGAAATGTGTTGATATTGGTTGCATGTATGATAGAGAGAGTGATTCAATAAAGTGGAGTGCATGTTCATTGTAAAACATTACCCTCCACAAACGGCTTGATTGACAGGTGATCTGACCAATCATAACGTTGAATCCATTTTGTCCGAAAAACAAATCAGACGGGAGAGCATATTAACTTTGGTGAACTTAAAATGTTGTGTATTGACTGTGCATGTCTACATACCTAACACGTACTACACATGTGCATGATGGCACCGTTTTCAAGATCCCCTTATTGGGTGGTCATTCTCAGCTTCTTGTTGAAGTGACATCACACCGACCAAGGCCTCTCCCAAGATAGTTGATTGACACGACTGTCTTACCTTAGACCCGCCCTGATGAACTGTAACAGTCCAACTGCCATTGTTTCGACTCCGGTGCAGGGGAAAACAAGAATGGATCCGATTGAGCAATTGAGGTTTTCTGTTGTTAGATATAATAATGATCATAGCAGTCATCATTTACTCCTGACATCTGAGCCACTGAAGATGCAGAGGATTAACATTACTTTCTTTTTTGAAGGAAATTCGCCCAGCGATCTACATAAATGCGTCTATGTTTGTGTGAATCATTTGTGATGCTGCTTTACCTACAGAAGAAGTGAGTATAAGGGTTTTTTTATGCTTAATAATATGCTAGTTAGCAAGTTTCATGGCTAAAGTAAACAAAAAGGCTCATCAACCCACAATAGAGAGGGGCGGGGTGAGCAGAGCTCATTAGCATTTAAAGGAACGTGCAACAAAACCGGTTGATGTCTGCTGCACTGATTTTGACAAGGTAAAAAGGGTGTTTTTTACACTACCACTGACTAATTTTAACCAAAGTATGTTATAGACTTTTTATTAAGACCCTAACGAATCATATCAACTTGTGGAAAATGGCCATCCGATGACACTTTTAATAAACGTGCGATTAGTCGACTAACGCTTCAAATGAACAACTACTAGACGAGGACAGGCCTAGTATTGACGTCTTTCCTTGGTTGAAATAAAACACGTTCTAATGTTCGTGTTTATTTTGTGCTTTAAGTGAATTTATGACCCTGGACCACAAAACCAGTCATAAGGCTGAAGTTTTTGAAATTTTGAGATTTATGCATCATTGGAAGGTTGAATATTGGTTCCTTTCCATTGATGTGTGGTTTGTTAGGATAGGACAATATATGGCCGAGATACGACGATTTGAAAACCTGGAATCTGAGGGTGCAAAAAATCTAAATGTTGAGGAAATCTCCTTTAAAATTGTCCAAATGAAGTTCTTAGCAATGCATATTACTAATCAAAAATTAGTTTTGATATATTTATGGCAGGAAACTTACCTTCATGGAACATGATCTTTACTTAATATCCTAATGATTTTTGGCATAAAAGAAAAATCGATAATTTTGACCCATACATTGTATTTTTGGCTATTACTACAAATATACCCATACTTCTTAAGACTGGTTTTGTGGTCCAGGGTCACATTTGAAAAGACAATCGGTTCACATGCTTCAACTGAGGCACGATCTGTCATGACACATTAAAAAGCCATAAAACTGTATTTATAATTTAAATTTCTTAAATGACCAAATTTGAAAACCTAGATCATGTTTTATACCAAAGTAACTTGCTCTGTCTTGCCTGTCGGCGTGTCGTCAGATGTATTTTTCACTGCGTGAGAACATTATGATGTGTAGTGTGAGAGCGGATGGCTTGTCAGACATAGCAGCAGTAACTAAAGGCGGCGGGATTTGCAAATTTTCAATTTACAAGAAACACTCTTTGCTCAATGCATAAATACACAGCATCTATCAAAGTATATACTTTATTCCAGGCCAATTTTAAAGTAATATGTAAAGAGATATAATGTAACAGAACTTAAGGTTCTAAGGTACATGCACATACATTGATTAAAAAAAAAAAAAAAAGAGAGAGATCATAATAAATGGATATAAATTCATTCTGGGTGCATTTAAAAGAAATCTAAATACCAATCCATTAACTTGTGTGATTAGTACTACCACTACAACAAAAAAAGTAAACAGTTACTATATATTCTGAACAGATGCACACTAAAGCAAGCATAAAATCATGTTTAAGTGACATACACATTTTAGTCAATGTTCTAGAAACGTGCAATACCCACAATTCATAAAACATTTTGTTGCATTGCTCTCTCCAAACACTGTTTTACCCCACTAGAGTCTGCCATCAATACTATGTTTGCAAAAATATATTGTCTTCTTTTTCTCACCACAACTTTCTATATGGCCCAGCTTACTGTTCTCGATCATAAATTTTTTGCCGAGGCGGTACATACGCCCCAACAGACCACAGAAAATTGATAAACTTCACCTTTTACAAAAATCAGTACAACACACATTTAGTGTACGGGCCAGTTAATCGTAGTGTAAACAAGAGGAAATATTCATACGCAAAGCATCTGCAGCAAATTTGTAATGGGCAAGTCCCTGTAGTGTTCTATCTAGTGAACCAATGTAAACCTGTTTAATGTGTCTTTAGTACTGACATCAGAACCAGCATTGATCTTGCTTCATTAGAATCTCCTCACAAATCAATTAGACCTTTTCTCATTAGCTTATGTCTTACACACGTACTGTATGATAAATTATTTGTCATCCGTTACTAAAAAAAAAAACAAAAAAAACAAAAAACAAAAGTCTTTGGAAGCCTCGAAGAAATCCTGACAGAAACGACGATAACTGATTGTTTCCATAAAGTCTACTCTACCGTTCACATCCGCAGTTACCAAATCCAAGCTAACGGCTAATCTAACCTTCAAAACATGCTCCGCTACCCATCTAAACGTATCAGAACTTTCCTTTTCCTGTCGATATCTGTCTCGGCACCAACATAACTGGCACAGACTCTACTGGAGCTCATATCAGAGATGTCTGTCTTGATCAAAGTGCCCTTGATATTTGTTCCTCGCTTTTGGATAAAAACAACAATGTAAAAAAAAAGGTTTTTCACTAAAAATAAGCAAGCGAGCGAGAAAATATCAACTGAGATACTACAATTGTTAGATAAAAATAGATATAACAAAACCTAAACCAGAAATGACCCCTCCCCCCCCCCCCCCCAGAAATGATAACGTCCGTCTAGTTAGTGTTCGTTGTGAATCACGTACTGTAAGGCAGCTCTTAGAGTAGTTGTTCTGTTAAAACGAGAGAGTTCTTTGATCACACATGAATGCCATAACCCTCAGAAAAACAAAATCAGGTTTAAATAAAACTAACACACAAAGAGGCTAGGGTTCTTTAAAGAAAACGAAATCAAACCCTAATTCCCAACATAATATTTTTCATAAAACCTTTGAAAGAAATATACTTTGATTAATGAAGCGAGTAAGTAAAAGCGTAAAAGTGTAAAAATGACAGGAACATGTTTCAATTGTTTTCGTCTGAAGGCACTTGATTATACAGTTTCTAGTGTGATATGCTGGCACAGCCAAGCAGCAGTATTTCTTTAACCAAAGCCACACGTCGAAACCCTTTCACACGTCGATTTAGACCTTTCAATCGGCATCCCGTCGGAAAACACGTACGGACGACCTCCTCGTCGCTTTTTTGGTTTCTCGAGATCGTTGCTGTACAGCCGAGATCGAGGATTTTCTGAGACGGGAGTTGCAGTCAATGGAGATCGATTGATTTAGGGCTTCGTCTGTCTTGGGATCGCCTGAGCCTCTCGTTTTCACGAGGGGGGGAAAAAAGCGACATTTCGCGCACACATCTTCACATTCGCAAACTCGCACTTGCACAGCCGTGAAAGAGATTTGGGTACTTGTGAATACTTGTCTGTTCATGGGCCAGCCTTGAGGATGCAGACATGGAAAAAAAGACGTAAGAAAGCACAAAAAGGACCAAAGGTTAAAATACCTCTGCTTTTTAAAACCGTAGTGAAGATAAAGAAAAACAAACGACAAAAACTGTCCAGTAGGGTGAAATGTCTTTTCTTTTTTTTTCTCAGCTCGAAGCACATCCTTCACAGATTGGATTAGGCAGCAGTTCAGCATGTCGGAAGAGAAGGCGTAGTGCTGGATTCGGGCGCTCTATAGCCAGGTTAGAAAGTTCTCCTTATCGATCTTGGTAGCTGCCAGCACGGACTCCATGTCGTTGAGGATGTCGGAGCTCAGGGCTTCTTGCAGGCTGGGCATTAGCTCCTCGCCCTCCACCGCCATGCTCTCCCCTTCCAGGGTGCCCAGATCCACATCTGTGCCCGGGATCGCGTCTAGGTAGTCGGGGGAAGCGGCTGGGCTGTGTGGCCATGGAGCTCGGGCCGAGGGTATCGCCTGGGAGCGAGATGGTTGGTTTTAAAATGTGCTGATATTAAGTGTGGTTATATTTTAAGTATTATATTCGGTTGTTGTGGCGTACCTGTCTCCATCTCGTCTACACTGTTGAGGAAGTCGTCTGGAGTGCGGGGGACGCTGTAACTGCTCATGCTCAGGCCACTGTCTGTGCTCTCATCTCTGGAGTGATATGTCCCGCTGCACAAAAAAAAAAACAACAGACCACAATTGATTAGACAAATCTAAATTGTGTACATTGTGTAACTTACACTACATGTTCAAAAATCTGGGGTCAGCAAGAACACATTAAATTGTTTAAGAGAGACATTAAAATTAATTGTACAAAATATTTGTATTTCAAATGAATACTGAACTTTATCCATCAAAGAATAAATGGAAAAAACGATCATGGTTTCCACAAAAATTATTAAGTAAGTGTTTTCAAAATTGTAATAATGATCAGAAATGTTTTACAATTATTTCTGAAGGATCATGTGACACTGAAAGCTGGAGTAACGGCTGCTGAAAATTCAGCTTTGCCATCACAGGAATAAATTACATTGTAAAAGCATATTAAAACAGAAACAAGTTATTTTAGTCTTTTTTTTATGTTACTATTTTGCTGTATTTTTTGATCAAATAAATGAAGCTTTGGTGAGCATAAAAAAAATCTTACATGTTGAACATTTTATATTGAACACGTTATATTGTACATAAATATACTTTTTCATGATTTTTATTTTACATATCTGACACAAAATTATATATATAATTTTTTACATTACTATTTTACTGTATTTTTGATCAGAGCATTAAACCCCCCCCCCCAAAAAAAAACAAAATAAACTAAAAACCTTGTAAAATGTATTTATATTATTGTTTTTACTGTATTTTTGATCAAATAAATAAATAAAATAAAGCTTTTGTGAGCATAAAAAAAAAAATCTTTAAACACCCCAAACTTTCGAATGGTTTTATATTCAATATAAATATACTTTTTCATTATTTTTATTTTACATATTTGACCAAAAAATTCTATATATAATTTTTTTTTTATAATAAATTCTTTTTTTTATAAAAAAATTCTTTAAACACCTCAAACTTTTGAACAGTTTTATACAGTGTATATAAATGTACATTTGCTTGATTTTTAAAATTACATACATGTTTTTTATTTTTATTACAGTTTTTACTGTATGTTTGATTAAATAAATAAAGCTTTGGTAAGCATTTAAAAAAAAAAAATAAATAAATAAAAGAACAGACATACAAAAAAAAAAATTGTTAAACACCTCAAACCTTTAAACAGTTTATATATATTTATTACAGTTTTTACTGTATGTTTCATTAAATAAACAAAGCTTTGGTGAGCATAAAAAAAAACTAAAAACAAAAACAAAAAACAAACCTACAAAAAAAAAAAAGTTTTTCATGATTTTTTCATTATATTATATTCAGATGTTTGGGGTGTTTTAAATTGTTGTAGTTTTTTTATTAGTTTTTTTTATAATAATATAAAATTAATGAAATACAATATATATATATATATATATATATATATATATATATAGTCAAAATTGTATTTAAAATGATATAATGATATAAATATAATTTATTATTATAAATATTCAAATATTACTAGAAAAAAATAATTTAACCACCACACAAAAGATGCATAAAAGAAGCAAAATATACTATGGCATTAGGTCAGTTGACAACCACCCTCAAACCAGCGCAGATGACTAATAAAACGGTTAGCAAAGAGAGTAAATAAAATAAAAATTCATCCACTAATTTACGAAGATTTTTAGCCATTGCCTCTTAACATGTGTAGATTTATCCAAAATAATTGCTAATAAATTATAGCTCATTCCGCTGGTAACTGCTCGAAATGTTTCTGTTTGTACTACCTGCGGTGGCCTGCTTTGAACTGCCTTTGAGACTCATTGTAAAAGGTGTTGTTATGCTGGTGGTCTGAGAAAAGCTCTCTATAAATAGCAGGCAGGCAGTTCAGTACAGAGTGCTCAAATAAAGAGGGCAGGGGACATGCTACAGTGAAGGAAAATACAGCAAGTTTCTTCTAATTAACAGAATGAAATGTGGCTTCAGTGCATGAGAGTTGCAGGATGAATAAGCTCTTTGTGAGCACGGCAGAGGTGGGAGGGGGGGCTTGTCTAAGACCGAGACCACATGTTCTCACGGGCCGCCTTGTTATTCACATCAATCCCTTATCTGCGCTCATATAGGGGGAGAGAGTTATGTGCTTCTGATGGCCACTGGAGGGCGCAATTCTCTGCAAAAGCAGATTAATCCTGTCTTGCTTTTAACAGGTTCTCCAGCAGGGGTCACCAGTGAGTGTCATCCAAGTTTTTCCAAAAAAACAACACACAATGCAGCCAAAGATCCTTTGTGGGAAGGTTCATTGCCCTCATGTGCCTTTTAACTGGTAACTACTACCATATGCAAATGCAAAAGTGAGTTTTTCCCTCGTATGACTGCAGTTTGATGCATCTTACCTGTTCAAGAACGGGTCAGAGCTGTTGGTGGTCATGTTACGGGCGTCTTGTCCCATGCCGGGCGAGGACACGGGGTTCTGAGTTCCGCCATCCTGCTCCATGCTGGTCGGCAGCTGGTTTCTCAGGGCGAGCTCCTGTACGCACACGTACAAACAAAAGAAATGTGTCAAAGTGCGAAATTCATAAAGTGAGCAGACTGGGTTTGCAGGAACGGAAGCTTAACGCAAGACAAAATTAATGATTTTCTTTGGAATTACTCCAAGTACTGAGATGAGAGCGGATGCATTTTTTTCTGCTGAAAAAAAAAAAGGACAGAACAAACTATACTGGTTTTACTTTCAAACCATGCACACGTACACCGAGTGAGGTATGGGAAAGGAAGAAAAAAGGCAACGAACTTAACCTACAAGTTTTACTTAGTTTCCTGTATCACCCTCTTGAGTGAAATAAAAGCCTTTCCCATCCAACAAGTCATGAGTTACAAATCTGGTTATCATTTGTCAATGGATTGTGCAAGATTGTCTGTCAACATCCTTGATTATTTTACTGCCTCGGCTCAAACTGGTGGTTTGCATAGACTCACGCGAAGGTGTGGGTTTATTGCACATCATTTCGGGTTCGGCAGAAGGGTCAGATCTTGGGTTTTTATTACAGACTTCCTATGACTAATTGAAACTTAAATATGGTCACTGCTTTTGCTGACTAAAGGACAACTCAAGAGGCTGTCACCACAGAAAAGTCTTCTCAGTAAGTCAACATGACATTAACATTGATCCTGTTGACTGAAAAAGCACTTTACTCATCTTGTTACAAATGACAGATTTAATCGCATTATACAAATTAAATAAATGTCTTTCTGTTTTGACTGACATCTTTAAATTTAGGTTTTATTAGCTGTATTTTATTTTCATTAGTTTTACAGTTGATCTGTTCATTTAAGTTGAGTTTTTAGGTTTTATATTTTGGAGCTGCCGTCACTTAAATAATGGTATTAAATATCAGTACAGGTGTCTTATAAAACTGTAAACAATTACAATGTATTTTTAAATCTAATATGAATTTGTGGCAGATCAGTATCAAGTCCTATGGAAGCCTGTTTCGGCACTGAATTAAAAAAAACAACATTATATTTAACAACTTTTTATCTCATAATTCAGATTTTTTTCTTAGAATTGCATGATGTAAACTTGCAGTTGTGAGTTATAATATCAGAATTGTGGGATACACTCACAATTGTGACTTTATAAAGCCAGAATTGCCTTTTTTCTCAGAATTGTGAGATATAAACTTTTTTTAACTTTTTTTTTTTTTTTGAAAAAAAAAAAAAAAAAAACATGCAATTCTTACTTTTTTCTCTTGCAAATGCGAGTTTATCTCACAATTTAGACTTTCTCACAATTCCTACTTTTTTCTCAGAATTGAGATAGAAAGTCAGATATGCCTGAAATAAACTCACAATTCTGACTTTTTTCTCCGAATTGTGAGATGCAAACCTGTAATTGCGAGTTATAAAGTCAGAATTGGGAGAAAGAACTTGCAATTTTTTTTTTTTTTTCACAAAAGCGAATTTATATCTTACAAAAGACAAAAAAGACTTTTTGTCTCACAATTCACACTTTATTTTCTCAGAATTGGGAGATATAAACTTGTAATTGCGAGTTTATAAAGTCAGAATTGTGATTGTATAGAATTGTGAGATATAAACTCAAGAAATATAAACTTGCAATTCTGACTTTTCTCGAAAATACCAGTTTATATCTCACAATTTAGACTTTTTCCTCACAATTCCTACATTTTTATCAGAATTGTGAGAGAGAAACTCACAGTTGTGAGTTATATATGCCTGATATAAACTCACAATTGTGATTTATAAAGTCAGAATTACCAGAAGAACTCACAATTCTGACTTTTCTCCGAATTGAGATATAAACTTGTAATTGCGAGTTATAAAATCAATTGCGATTTTACATAATTGTGATACATAAACTCGAAAAAACTTGAAAAAGACTTCTTTTCTTGAAAATGCAAGATTATATCTCACAATTCAGACTCACAATTCTTATTTTTTTCTAAGAATTGTGAGATATAAACTCGTAATTGCGAGTTATAAAGTCAGAACGGGGAGAAAGAACTTGCAATTCTGACTTTCTCACAAAAGCGAATTAATATCTTACAATTTAGACTTTTTTTTTTCTCATAATTCACACTTTTTTTCTCAGAATTGTCCGATAGAAAATCATAACAGTGAGTTATAAAGTCAGAACTGTGTGGTATAAACTCACAATTGCGAGTTATAAAGTTAGAATTATGAAAAAAAATTGCAATTCTGACTTTTTCTCTACAAATTCAAGTTTATATCTCACAATTCAGACCTTTTCTCACAATCCTTATTTTTTTTCTTAGAATTGGGAGATATAAACTTACAATTGCGAGTTATAAAGTCAGAATTGCATGTTTTTACTCGCAAATGTGAGTTTATATCTCACAATGTAGAATTTTCTCACAATTCATAATCTTTTCTCAGGATTGGGAGACAAAAACTTGCAACTGTGAGTTATAAAGTCAAAATTACAAGAAAAAACTCACAATTTGGACTTTTTTTCTCAGAATTTTGAGATATAAACTCTTGGTGAGTCAGAACTGTGAGAAAAAAAACTTGCAATTGTGACTTTTTTTCTTGCAAATGCGAGTTTATATCTCACAATTCACACTTTTTTCTTGCAATTCCTATCCTTTTTTAAGAATTGTGAGATATAAACTCGCAATTGCGAGGCATAAAGTCCAATTTATGTTATAAAGTCAGAATTGTGAGATGTAAACTTGCTATGGCAAGAAAAAAAAAGTTAGAATTGTGAAATATAAAGTCGCAATTACCTTTCGTTATTTTTTCATTCTTTGGCAGAAATGGGCTTCCATAAAGTCCTACGCTACATTTTATTTTGATGAATGTGTTTTTAAAGCAGTTTCATGCTGATTTAATTTTTAAAACATAAGTGATTCAGTGTAGGATTTCCAGCCACCACATCAATGTCTTTAAGTGTATTTGAAGGCCTATCTTTATTGGTGTTTTAAGTGAGCTGCTTCTAGCTTGAGCTGGTAAGATCATCCCTGAAGATCTCTGTTTATTTAGTTTTCCAGCAGGGGGGTCTGCAGCACTGAGTCAACACCGTGTTTACATTCCAAAGCAGGGGCAGCTGAGCAAAACCTCCTCCGCCTCCCCGTCTGCCCCCTCATCTTCCAACCTCTTATTTGATAGCTCACAAAAACATACACAGCAAGTATCTCTACTTACACAATATGTACTGAGAAACAAAAGTTGCTTTACATGTTTGTAAGATGCATGAAAAGGCCAAAAGGTGGACCAGACCCTATGCCAATAATCTGTCAAAACAACCTGTACAATTATACGATACGGTACATTACAAACAAAAATAAGCAACATGAACGGCAAGTACACGAATCAGGCTCGTTTCTGCAGCGGAAGACCGTGTGCCCGCCAAGCATGTGAGGACATAATGACTGAGGTGTGTGTGTCTGACCTGGGGTCTCTGGCGAAGGAGCTCTTGTTTGATCCTCAGTCTCTCTTTCTCCATCTGGATCTGTTGCAGCCTGATCTGGCTGTTTCCACCCATCACTCCACTTTGTGGGCTGGAGGGCAACTGGGAGCCTTGCTTCACTGGAGCACTCTGGGTGATTCGCTGCTGGTTCATAGCTGAGGAAACACATTTTTTATTTTTATTTATTTGTGCATTTATTTATGCATTTATTTTGGTGGAGTTGTTCTTTTGCAATTTATGTATGGTGTATATAACAACTTATAACAGACTTGTAACAACTTTCATTCAGATTTATAAATAAAAATTCAGAACTTAAAAAAAAAGGTTGTTATGACTTTTTTATCTTACAATTCTGACTTTTTCTCTCAGAATTGCCTGATAAACTTGCAACTGTGAGTTATAAAGTCAGAACTGTATGATATAAGCTCACAATTCTGACTTTTTTTTCTTAGAATTGTGAGATATAAACTTAATAAAGTCAGAATTGCAAGAAAAACTTCTCACAATTTCTCAATTCTCAGTCTCACAATTTACACTTTTTCTCACAATTCCTACTTTATTCTCGGATCTGTTAGATATAAACTTGTAATTGCAAGCTATAAAGTAAAAATTGTGTGCTATAAATGTGCAACTGCGAGTTATAAAGTCAGAATTGCAAGAAAAAACGTCCAATTCTGACTTTTTCTCACAAATGTGAGTTTATGTCTCGCAATTTTTGTCAGAATTGTGATAGAAACTCGCAATTGTGAGTTATAAAGTATATAACTACTTATAACAACTTACAGACTTATAACTTAATACATTCAGATTAACAAATAAATATTCAGAATTTTTAAATATATATTCAGAGTTTGCTGTTTGGCTTTTTATACACATTCTCTACTTTAATACAATAATATTATTTAAAAAATGTTGTGTTAATTAAAATTTACAAAAATGGATGTAATACACTATCAGTCAAAAGTTTTTGAACAGAGTTTTTTTTACTAAAAAAAAAAAAAAAAAAAAAAAAAAAAAAAAGAAGTCAATTTGAATATATTTTAAAAAGTAATTTATTCCTGTAATTTCAAAGCTGAATTTTTAGCATCATCACATGATCCTTCAGAAATCATTTTAATATTTTGATTTGCTGCTCAAAAAACCTTTATGTTGAAAACAGCCGTGTAGAATTTTTCAGGTTTCTTTGATGAATAAAAAGTTCAGAAGAACAGCATTTATCTGAAAATATAAAAAATAAATCTTTAGTAACATTTTAAATGTCTTCATCATCACATTTGATCAATTTAAAGCATCCTTGCTAAATAAAAGTATTAATTTCTATAATTTCCATATATACTGACTCCAAGCTTTTGAATGGTATAGTGTATAATGTTACAAAAGCTTTTAATTTCAGATAAATGCTGATCTTTGGATCTTTCTATTCATCAAAGAATCCTGAAAAAAAATGTACTCGACTGTTTTAAATATTAAAAATTGAAATAATTATGGGACACTGAAGACTGGAGTAATGATGCTGAAAATTTTGATTTAATCACAGGAATAAATTAAATTTTAAAATTTGTTCAAACAGAAAGCAGTTATTTTAAATAGTAAAAATATTTCACAATATTACTGCTTTTGCTGTATTTTGAATCAAATAAATGCAGGCTTGGTGAGCAGAAGAAACTTCTTTAAAAAACATTTAAAATCTGGTAGTGTAATGTTACATTTAAAAACTAAATAATCTTGTAAGATTTAATCTCCAATCAAATGTAAGCATTCATGAAATCACTAAAGCGGGTAGTAGCATTAGTCATGTATACGACACAGGGCACAGACACAAAAACAAATGTTTTGGACCATAGGAGGTGGGGTGTTACAGTAATTGGACCAATGAAAATTGCTGTTTACTTATGCACTGGGGCCACCAGAGACAACAAAGCTGTGATGGAGCTGGCGTTGTCATGCGCGAGGGAGCCCCGTCTTCCCCGCTTATCCTCATCACCATTCAATCAGAGTGTGTTTACACTACCTCAGGCCTGAATGAGTCTCTGCTCTCCTCTCACCATGGGAATCAGATCAGAGACTCACCACGCCTCACATACACCGCAACCACCATCCCCCACACCGCCCGAGGCGTGGAAGAGTGTGTGGGAATGTATACGAGTGCTAGTGGGGGAGTATGTGTGTGCGTATGTGTGTGGGTGTGTGTTTGTTTCTCTTTAAAGACTCTTATCTCGCATAGATAGGGGTCTACTGAAGCCAATGACGGCTCTGGTGGAGCAGTAATGGCTGAGAGTGACCAGGCTGATACCTTGCACCCAGATTTGTTGCGTCTGTGAACAGGAACACAACAAAAACTCGATTCTCAAGTCTGGATTTCCCTGACTAGTCTGTACTTGACTACTGTGGGTATCTGACTTGGGAAACTCCATACCACAGCACGAAGATGACAAGAACACACAAACAAGTCTTATCCATGTGGCTGAATGACTCAGTGTTGCATAAGTGCAGCAGAACTGCAGGTTCGTGCCACGGACGTGTTCTCCAGGAGGAGGAGGAAACGTGCCAGAGGAACACAAATAAAACGAGAGTGCGAGAGATAAAAGCTCAGATTGACGTAGTTTGCCCGTCTTCTCCACGCTTGCTCTGGAACACGATTATCTCGTAATAACTGCTCTTTATCAGGCCCATCTCACAAAGCTGCCAACCAATAGCAGCTCCTTTGCAGGTGAGACCGAAGGGGTGTTGGGAAACGTCAGGAAACGTGGCGGCAGGACCTTTGAAGCCTTTGTAAATATTTGCTGGCTGTCGATTTAACAGGTTTATTGTATAAAAGCAGCGCTCGAGTTGCGTTCAAGTCCAGTTAAGAGATAAGCGCGTAAAGACAGGGAAAGAGAGTCAATGTGTGTCCAGAAGATCATACATAAACCTCAGCGGGCCACACAAAGGCAAGCTGTGAGCTGCCGGAAGCCAGCATGAGGAAACTCAGCTGTGACTGGCGTGTAGTAGGAAACCAGTTGAAAGCAAAATGGAAGCCGTATCGCTTACAAGTGGAAACAGCAGGTGGTATATTTATACATCAAGACTTGGAAACTTTCACAGTTATTATTAGTGATTACTGCAGTGAGAAATGCAAATGTGTTTCCGTTCACACTAAGCTACTCAAGTAATATGTAAAGTCAGCAAACTGAGTCATCAAAGGGCTTTCTAGTAGGTCCCTGGCTTTTTGTTTTCATCCGTGCTGTTTTTCAGATACGCGCACTTGATTTAACCACCAATTTTATTTTACGTGGAAGCCCTTTTCTTTTATTTCTTTCTAAAAAGAGGGCACTTACAAAGATTTCTCGACTCTATTCGAGTATTCGATTTCTAAAAAAAATCCTTGATTGCATTGTCGAGTAATCGTAAAATACCGGAAGTGGCACATTTACAAATCATAATAAAGCATAATGCTTTTAAGAACTCACAAACGCTACTATTCAATTAAATAAACGGCCTGTCAAACGATTAACTGCGATTCATCGCATGTAAAATAAAAGTTTGAGTTTGCCTAATATATGTGTGTGTGTACTGTGTGTAATTATTACGTATATATAAATACAAACACATCCATGTATGTATTTAAGAAATATTTACAAATATATGTATTTATTAGAATTAGAATAGGCAAATGCAAACTTTTATTTTGTATGCGATTAATCGCAATTAATCATTTGACAGCCCTAAAATATATGCAATGCAGGTTTAATATATTTGTAGATTACATGCGTGCATCTCAGAGTGGCTCCGTTCACAGTAAATGCTGCTAAACAAACTGTTATCATTTACATGTGTTGAGCGTCTCAAACTCTATCTCTGCTTGTTGTTGTGAGTTTGGGTTATTGTAAGGTTCATCTGGTAACGCAACGTGTGCTATTTCATCAGATTTGTAAGGCATTTATAAACCTACGCAAACACAGGAGAATATATCAATATCTTTCTCAGCATGCTAACTGTTCATGATTTCAAAGGAAGACAGAGGCTATAGCTTTACTATCATAAAGAAATTGGCAAATTTTAAAGATTAAGTGGACATTTGAAATAAATGTTGTTGAGTCAATATTAAACAGATTAGATTGTGCAGTAAAGTGTAAAAACAACCGCCAGGCCATTGGCCATACAATTATATGATTACTTGCTATTATATAACTAATTATTATTGCCTCATTTCAATTATACATGTATTTTAGGTCATTTTAAAGGCTATTGTTCACTTAGGTCTATTTGTATTACTACAAAAAAGTTATTATAATTACCAAATTACTTCTAATTGTCTTTTTTTACTTACTACTAATCTGCAGAATAATCGACAGATTACTTGATTACAGAAATCAATACTGACAGCCCTACATAAAACTGTGCACAAAGAAAACAAAAATAACGACTTTATTTAACAATTTTTTTTCTTCCGTGTCAGTCTTCAATGTTACGACAAAAACTCTGATTAACATGGAAAAGATAGCTTTCATTGCGTGTTGCACCATTGCATTGTGGGTAGTTAGGACATTGTTTTACGGGTTTGGAATGACATGAGGGTGAGTAATTAATGACAATTTTCATTATTGGGTGAACTATCCCTTTCATAGTGTTTACATATAAATGCATAGTTCTGAGTCTGAGGCTGTGAACAACTTGAGTAAAACGTTTAGTGTCGTCATCTAGTAATTAAAACATGGTGTGAGCGCAGTAAATGGTGTACATGTAATCTGGTTTAAAAAAAAAATCCAGATACTATTCGATTGAAGGTGTGAAGGGGGCTAGTAAGGGGGCACCCAAAACATGCTAGCACCCAAATAGCAACACCCTAACACAAAACACCCCAGCAACAACACTTAGCAGTGTTGTGGTGGGAACTAACATTTACTTCAGAAAACAAACTCTATGAATGCACTGATAAACTCAGTCACCTTTTGAAAGTGAACCACGGATGTCACATTCGTCATCCCGTTTCCCAATAAGGTGAGCGCCTCGGGAGTCATGAAGTGTTTATGCAACCATTCATGAGTTTGTGTGTCAGCGCAAAGCTCTGGAAAAGATGAGTGCTTCACAAGAGCATGACATCACTCTGCACTTGCCAACAAGGTGCCAACTCCTGCACTGAAGTATTGTGATAATCCAAGAAGCCCACAGCACATGGCCGATAACCGAAGGTTCCAGTCTGCCCTTGTGCTCAAAAACTACATGTCCACGTAAGTCAGAAGTGTGAAATACATCATAAAGTCCAATAGTGGACTCTCAAACCAGAGCTTACAGCCTGTTCATCAACTCGAAAGGAGGCACAAGTTTATCCCGTGGGCTTTCTTCCTTTTTCTCCTATTCCTCCCTTTCTTTTTCTTCTTCCCTTCCCCCTCTCTGGCCCTGCCTCCGCCTGCCCCCTTCCTCTTTCGCTCTCTCTCTCTCTCTCTAACATTGGGTCTCTTTGACTGAAAAGGTCTGGAACAGATTAGCAGCAGAGCTGCAGCATCGAGAGGCCTGGCACCGACTCAAGTCCGTCTAGATGTGCAGCTGAGAACAGTTCTGCCTGCGCTGGGCCTCACGCGGGGTGGGAAGGGGGGTGAGACAGAAAGAGAGAATGGCCAGACTTCAGTTCTCTGTTAAAGGAGCACAATCCTATTCTACTCCCGGCTCGAATTACCTAAGGGTAACTCTAATGGCTAGCGAAGACCCAAACGGGACAACATGTCAGGTTAGAAACATATATAAGTGTTTTTTTGGTTGCAAGGAGGAGCTAACGTTCTTCAAAAGTCGTGTTTTTGAAGTTGGTGGGATAACGTTCATCCAAATGTCTCCTCAGAGGAGCTGAAGGATAAAAACCGCAAACACAAAGGTCGTCATAAAATGCAGACACAAGCAGTTTCATAAAACCGCACGGGAACGCCCAAACATTCTCGACTTGCGGCAAGGAACGAGTTAACCGCGTCTACCCCTCTTGCAGTTCTCCCCCTCACATTACGTCTGTAATTCAGGGGCCCACCAGGCTTGTCCGCTGAACACTTATAAATCTTCAAAGGGCTTCACCCACCAGAGCCGACCCCCCTTTCTTTTTGTCTTTCGCTCTTTCTCTCTCTCCTGACCCAGCCCTTCAGACTGTTTACCACTTTACCCACGGCCACTTGCGTGTTAGGTGTACGAAAACCTGTTTTGTAGTTGAGGATTTGTCAAAAATAGGCAAAACATGCTTGTTCATACATGAAGTAGATAGTGAGATAGTGTCCCTCAGGAAACCTCCTTAGGGATGAAGGGAAAGCACCTCAAGCGTGAGTAACTCAAAGTGACATAAGTAGAAGCCTTCATCTCTTTGTGAGCCGTACGTGCTCATAGAAGGAGATTAAAGAGAGGGACTGAAAGGGGTAGAAAAAGGACAAACGTCTCAGTCTGACAACCTTTCGGTGAACCATTTATCTCGACGGCAAAAAAAAAAAAACAGACGATTAGATTAACGTGACAGTTCCACCGCTTGGATATCGTCTCTGCCGTATGGATTATGGATGCGTATCTGAACAAGGGGTTTAGGGAATGGCATAATCAGATGCAGTTTGAGCTAGTTTGTGTTTGTGTGCGAGTAAAGGGATCACATAGCAGAGTCCTGAGTGTGGAGCAGTTTTGGCTAACCTCAGTATGAGTCACAGGAAGCAGGAATACTCTCTGAATAGTGTGCCACAAAAACACACTCTCACTCACTGTCATATCGCAGAGTAGCCATCTCCACTCGGTTTGTAATCAGCATAATAATATAGCAATAAAAGACCGTTATTTTACCACAGTAGTCCGGTCCTGGGCCTATTATTTTTGTTTTTTTTGCACACAGAAAGTATTCTCGTAGCTTCATAAAACTACAGTTGAACCATTGATGTCACATGGACTATTTTAACGATGTCCCTACTATCTTTCTGGGCCTTGAAAGTGGTAGTTGTGTTGCTGTCTATGCATTGTCAGAAAGCTGTCGGATTTCATCAAAAATATCTTAATTTGGGTTGTGAAGATGAACGAAGGTCTTACGGGTTTGGAACAACATGAGGGTGAGTAATTAATGGCATAATTTTCATTTTTAGGTAAACTATCCCTTTAACTGTTTTTTGTTTTTAATGTTTTCGGTTTGCCGAAATTTCAGTGCATCACTATTTAGGAGGCTTATTTCTTTTATAAAATAGTGGCAGCACTGTCATGCTAAGAATCAAAAGTATGATTTATTATGATGCTATTTTTATTATTATTATGAACTTTTAGGACTTTAAGCTCACCGTAACGCGGGTCAAGTCGTGGGTCCAGCCAAGAGGTGGTTTTGTTCTTGTGATTGATATAGTAGATCTCTCCTTCTGAGGTAATAGCTTGCTCCCAACCATCAGGAAGAGGACCTGAGAGAGAACAGTCAGTGTACAGTAAATTATCCAGCACTAACTGAAATTCTCATTTTGGTAATCTTTGGCCAGAATCAAAGATGTTTTTTCATCCCACATTTTCACAAGGTTGTGAAAGTACTGTTCAGTCCGCATTTTAAACTTACACGACCAGTCAAAAGCTTTTGAACAGTAAGATTTTTTTACGTTTTTGAAAGAAGTCTTCTGCTCACCAAGCCTGCATTTATTTGATTCAAAGTACAGCAAAAACAGTATCATTTCTAAATATTTTTACTATTTAAAAGAACTGTTTTCTATTTGAATATATTTTAAAATGTAATTTATTTCTCTGATTTCAAAGCTGATTTTTTAGCATCATTACTCCAGTCACATGATCCTTCAGAAATCATTCTAATATTCTGATTTGCTGCTCAAAAAACATCTATTATTATTATTATTATTATTATTATTATTATGTTAAAAACAGCTGAGTAGATTTTTTCAGGTTTCTTTGATGAACAGAAAGTTTAGAAGAACAGCATTTAACTGAAATATAAATATGTAACATTATAAATATATTTATTATCACCTTTGATCAATTTAAAGAATCACTGCTAAATAAAAGTATTAATTTCTATAATTTATAAAATCTATAATTATATAAAAAGCTTTTGAATGGTATAGTGTATAATGCTTTTTACAAAAGCTTTTTATTTCAGATAAATGCTGATCTTTGGATTTTTCTATTCATCAAAAAATCCTGTACTCAACTGTTTTAAATATTCATAATAATAGTAATAATAAATGTTTCTTAAACAGCAAAGAAGCATATTAGAATAATTTCTGAAGGATCATGTGACACTGAAGTCTGGAGTAATGATGCTGAAAATTTAGCTTTGATCACAGGAATAAATTACATTTTAAAATATAATCAAACAGAAAGCAGCTATTTTAAATAGTAAAAATGTTTCATAATATTACTGCTTTTGCTGCGTTTTGGATCAAATAAATGCAGGCTTGGTGAGCAGAAGAGACTTTGAAAAACATGAAAAATCTTACTTTTGACGGGTAGTGTTTTTTTTGGTTTGTTTTTTTTTTTTTGTAAATTTTGTAAATTGCAAAGAGGTCTCCACCAATCACAGGATTGTGAAATGGAAAGTGTTTTTTAAGCACTTTTGCTTTGATTGAAATTTTGTAATGTTGTGATTCACCTCGTAGCTGGATTATAACCATTTAACAAGACTTAAAAATTCCTATTGAAAAAAATGAATAGGAAAGGTCCTTCCGGAATCAAGGCCGCTTGAAAAAAAGTGGGCAGAAACTCTTGCACTCTATACTTTCCAGGACCAGACGACTTCACAAAGAATGACATAAAAGTCTGTAGGGAACACCTTAAAACACTGAACGGGACCAGTCTTGTCTGAGTTCCTGTTGAAGCTTTCATAGTCTGGACACCCAGGTCACTATTGTCACTCCAACCAGACACATCTACCGAATCATCAATTGCCATTCACATGCATTCATTTGCATTCGTCTGCCCTGATAAGGTTTTTGCGTTTGCTGAGGTAGAGGCGGGTTTGGGAGGGATGTAAATAAACAGCTGAGACTACTACACCCATAGAATTACCATAAGAATGCTGGGACTGAGAGTGTAGTGTTTAATATGAAATGAGTGTCTGGAGCTGCTGACCTGAGGCAGGGTTCATGATGTTTTGCTGCTGCACAGGCACTGGGCTGGCCGGGGCGGCCTGGTTCATCTGAAGGAGGGCCTTACGTGGATCCTGCCAGGTGGTCGTCTGGTCATTATGACTGTGAAGAGACAATAGGCAGGAAATTTAAAGCAAAATATTGTGGCTGTGACCTAAATCCTAACGAGCTTTATATATACTATACAGTTGAAGTCAAAAGTTTACATACACCTTGCAGAATCTGCAAAATGTTGATTATTTTACCAAAATAAGAGGGATCTTACAAAACACATTATTTTTTTTATTTAGTATTGACCTGAATAAGATATTTCACATAAAAGACGTTTACATATAGAGAAAAGAACAGTTGAATTTATAAAAATGACCCTGTTCAAAAGTTTTCATACACTTGATTCTTAATACTGTGTTTGTCCTGAACAGTTAAACTGCCTGCTGTTTCTTCAGAAAAGTCCTCACAGAGTTTTTCAGCATTTTTGTGTATTTGAACCTTTTCCAACAATGACTGTATGATTTTGAGATCAATCTTTTCACCCTGAGGACAACTGAGGGACTCATTTGCAACTGTTACAGAAGGTTCAAATGCTCACTGATGCGCCAGAAGGAAACACAATGCATTAACAGCCGGGGGTGAAAACTTCTGAACAGAATGAAGATGTGTATTTTTCTTATTTTGCTTAAATATCATATTTTTTTCATTTAGTACTAGCCTTCAGAAGCTACAGAAGATACTTACATGTTCCCCAGAAGACAAAATAAGTTAAATTTATCTTCAAATTCAAAAAGTTTTCACCCCTAGGCTCTTAATGCATGTTTTTCCTTATGAATGCTCAGTTAGTTTTTTGATCTTTTGTAATATTTGAGTCCCTCAGTTGTCCTCAGTGTGAAAAGATGGATCTCAAAATCATACAGTCATTGTTTGAAAGGGTTCAAATACACAAAAATGCTGAAAAACCTTAAGAATCTGTGGGACCTGAAGGATTTTTCACAGTATGAAGAATCAAGCGTATGTAAACTTTTGAACAGGGTCATTTTTTTTAATTCAACTATTATTTTCTCTTGTGGACTATATGTAAACACTGTTTATGTGAAATACTTTCGACTTCAACTGTATATGCATGTATGAATATTACAAGTGATTACATTTGTTTTCATTCTAGGCTGCATAAATCTGATATTTCAACCGTATAAACCAGTGCTGGACATCCCACATTGGTTTATTTGATTTAAACAGAGTGCTCAGATAAAACTCCCAGCATGTGGAACTTTTACAAGATCTTTGTAAACACCTGAACGCAGATCCATTTGGACAGCATCTCAGTCCTTTAATCTGCATAAGCAAAAGCGAGCAGGAACCAAACATCTCCGAAGCCTCCTGCAAGCAAGTGTAAATGATGGCCTGTCCTGTTAGCAATGAAACTCCCATTCATTTCGCTTGGCCTGGCTGCTAAATATAGGCTCTTATGAAAGTCCATTTCATAAACTTTACGATTGCCACCCACTCGTGTGTCAGATCTGCTGATGTATCGCTGCGGAGGAGGGAGCATGGATAACCGTAGGCCGCTGAGTGAACTTCGACCCCGTTTACATGCGATTTGCCTGCGTGCAGTGGACTGAACCGGTGTCATCTGCACATGAAGTCACACATTACTGTGTAAGGTGATGAATAACACGGTTACTGGAAAACGAATCAACAAGTCTAAAAGGAGCGACTGAAGCCAGACTTAGACCCTTCTGTTTATTCAGATCCTAGACAGCAGGGTGGCAGGGAAAGCAGCGCTGCTTGACACACAGTGTTGTTCTCCTTTAGTCCTTTTCACTGCAGTTTATCACTTAAAGGTTAAGCAGTTTACTTGCATTTGAATAACCAAAACAAAGTTAATCCTAAAATATCCACCCCCAAACCAACATTCGTATGTTTTCTAGCGTACTATCACGGCACATTTCATGATCTAATCTCGCAGCTTCCTTAAGATCAAACCTGACAACCGTTCTCCTGCCTAAACACTAGCTGCTAATCTTCACATTTTCTTTTAAACAAATAAAGCTTTCCAAGAAAATGGTTTTGGTGTCCTGAAGGCACAAGCACGCGATTTACGAGCAGTGGGTGGTTCAAAAGTCCTGCGATTGGAGGCGTTGCACGTTCTGTCAGGTCTGCGAAACTACAACTAACTCGGAAATACTGCTGCAAATAAACAATACTGAAAAAAGCAGATTTATGTAACTTAAGGACAAACTAGGCTGTTGTGAAACACTAATAAACACTACTCAGTAGGAACTGCAGCACTCGGTGTACAGGCATTTCCAATGATGGCTTTGTCGGGGCTTGTTGCTCGATTAAGATGTAGAGCTAACACAGGAAAAGGCCCCTCTCTCTCCCGTTCTCTTTCTCTCTCTCTCAGGCAAAGGCCTGTACATTCAGGCAGGGTCAGTCATGGGCCTCCTCCCAGGAGGTTTCTTTCTCTCGCTGCCTGTTCCAACACACTGAAGTGTCAGGCTCTTTAACAATCTGGCGCCAGTTTTACAAAGCTTTCACCTGCTGGACAAAAGCTCAGACCAAGCTACGACCCAAAACCCTAAATGCTATTCACTTGTTCCTCGTTTCCCCCAGCTTTGCTCTCTTTGCCTATTTAAGACAGTTTTTGTTGCTGAAAACGTAAGATTTGCATGCACTGAACTTGGGCATCTTTCTTAACTAGTGATAGACCAATAAATCTGTTTCGAGGTTACTGGCATTGACTGAAATACAACTTTGATTGGATAACTTTGACCCTGGACCACAAAGACAGTCATAAGAGTCAATTTTTCAGAATAAATCAGAATAAATACACTTTCCATTAATGTATGGTTTGTTAACACAGTACAATATTTGGCTGAGATACAACTATTTGAAGGCCTGGAATCTGAGGATCCCCAAAAAAAAAAAAAAAAATAATAATAATAATTCGAAATACTGAGAAAAATCGCCTTTAAAAGGCCTTAGTAATGCATATTACTAATCAAAGTTTTCATATTACTTATTTTTCATATTACTAATCAAGTTTTGATATATTTATGGTAAGACATTTACAAAATATCTTCATGGAACATGATCTTTACTTAATATCCTAATGGCATAAACGAAAAATCGATCATTTGAACCCATACAAATATATTTTTGACTATTGCTACAAATAAACCTGTGCTACTTAAGACTGGTTTTGTGGTCCAGTGTCACAAATAAGTGTCACAGCATCTTGGTGTCAATCTACTAAAAGAAAATTGTCAATTTTACAAAAATGATTATGAAAAATATTCTGTCATTTTCATTAATTCCTTAATTTAAAAATTTATATAAGCCTTCTTGACATAACAGAATTCAATTATGTATAATTAGGGTTGTCAATCAGTACATTAAACTGCTTAATTGTTTTTGTAGTTAACACATTAGTGCCTTAACATTTCTATTGAGGATAACTTCACACATAGGTAATATTTTACTTGTCAACCTCCAGTCTAAGTTTCATTTACAAATACATTTTTTGTCAAACGCTCTAAATGTTTTAGAAATCACACAGAATGCAATTCACTCTACTGTTTATAAGCAGGGTTGCCAGGTTTTCACAACAAAACCCACCCAATTGCTAATCAAAACTAGCCCAAAACTACCCCAATTGCATTTTGAGGGGGGGGTCCCTCGTTAAAACATAAACATATCCCTCGCATTCCAGGGGATAAAATACACTTTTTTTTTTTGTCTGGGTTCTCCTGTTAAATTTATATTTCAGAGGCTAAATGTGAAACGTTATTGGGGTCACTTCAACCCGCGGACATCAAAAACAACCCGCGGTAACAGTGTTAAAGTAGCCCAGTTCTTGGCAACACTGTCCATAAGGTTACGTTTACACGACAACGATGTAGTCAAAAACTGAAAAGTTTTTCCCTTGCGTTTGTAAAAAGATTCACATATACACAACAACATTTTCAAAATGATTCAGGTTTACACATCCGTGAAAACTGCCAAAAATGCTGTATTACGTATGTCAGGCCAGTATTTGGCGTGCTATTTGTTCGCACTTGCCTTTAAAATCAACACGGACTGCGCATGTCTACAAACCTGACACGTACTACACACGCCCATGGCGTCACCATTTTGGATGTTTACATGGAAATGATAACGGTGGCGTTTTTAAAAACACTTTGAAACCCGTTTTCAAAAGTATGTGCTTTCAGTCACCAAAATGCCATTGTCATGTAAACAAACAAGCAAAATGCATAAAAGTTTCCCGTTTTTGGCTGAAAACGTTGAAAAACGCCCATAAGTTTCATTTACAAATACATTTTTTTGTCAGAAGCTTTAATGTTGTAGAAATCACACAGTATTTTTTGAATGTTTACATTTGTTTTTGTTAATGTTAATATTTTTTACTGTTTGAAAGAAAAATCTTATGCTCATTTAATAGAGTAAAACTAGTAATATTGTGAAATATAATTACAAATTAAAATTGTATTTTTTTTTCTATTTTAACATATTTAATAGTGCTGTCAAACGATTAATCGTGTTTAATTGCATCCAAATAAAAGTTTTTGTTTAAATAATATGTGTGTGTACTGTGTATATTAATTATGTATATAAAGATACAAACACATACAGTACGTTTTAAAAATATTTACATGTACTTACATGTATATATTTATATTCATTTCAATTTATATTATATATAAATATATTTAATAAACAACATTTTTCTTAAAAATATATACATGCATGTGTGTGTATTTATATAAACACATTAAATATACACAGTAAACACACATATATTAATGTAAACAAAACTTTTATTTTGGATGCGATTAACCGTTTGACAGTACTTGTTTAATTTTTTTTTTTTCCTGTGGTGGCAAAGCTAATTTTTCAGCAGCTATTACTCCAGTTTTCAGTGTCAGTGTTTCTTCAGAATTTTTCCAAGATTCTTTGATGAACAAAATTCAAAAGAAAAGAATTTATCTGAAATAGAAATCTTTTGCAAAATTACCCATCTTTACTGTCACTTTTGATCAATTTAATGTAGAATTTTCTAAAGTATTCATCAATATATGTGACCCTGGACCACAAAACGTTGTAAGTACCCCAGGTATATTTGTGGCAACAGCCAACAATACACTGAATGGGTCAAAATTATTGATTTTTATGCCAAGAATCATTAGGATATTAAGTAAAGCTCATGTTCCATGAAGACATTTTGTAAATTTCCTACCATAAATATTTCAAAACTTAATTTTGATTAGTAATATGCATTGCTAAGAACTTAATCTGGAAATCTGTAAAGGCGATTTTCTCAATATTTTGATTTTTTTCCACCCTCAGTTTCCTTATATTGAAATAGTTGTATCTCTGGCCAACTATTGTTCTATCCTAACAAACCACACATCAATGGAAAGCTTATTTACTCAGTTTTGTGGTTCAGGGTCACATATTTAAAATATACTAGCATTATATAGACCCTGAACTCTTGACATTGGCATCAGATTAAAAAAACAAAACAAAACAAAACAAAACAAAACAACATGTGTTTTAGCCACTAGTATTGATAGACAGCTGACCACTAGTCTACTGGAAGAGAAACCACAGGACAAAAAAAACTTGGGAGGATGTTTGACCTTGTGAATAAATGAATTCTGCAACTTTGACAGTTTTGTTTGCAGTACAGAATTGGCAAGACCCTTTCCCATCATAAACAGCCCTGTGACCATTTTTTCCTGCCGTCACTTTCTCTTTGCCACCAATTAGTCACTATTCGGCCATCACTGCCTTATGAGAGAGGGGAGGGAGGGAGCAAGAATAACAAAAAGAGGAGAGAGAGAAAGAGAGACTGACTCAGCACTTCACCACCCCCTCTTCTCTAAGCTCCCTCTTGTTTATGCTTTACTGATCAAAGGATCTGCCAAAAACTGCCCCTCTCCCACCCACCTACCAGTAAGCCACCCTACCCCCCAACCCACACACACACACACACACACACACACACACACACATACAGGAAAACAGCCCAGGCCGTAGCAGACGAGGAACAGGGGGCCTCTTCAGGAGGGTCACGGGGGAGGGCCGAATGACCGTCAAACAAAAAGAAAAGGCCACAGAGGAGGAAAAGAAGGAGGAAAAAACGAGCGCGGAAGCAATCCCTCAGAACTCCATTGGCTGAGTGGATCGCTGTGGTCCTGTTACACTTTATGTCACCCCGATCCTCCCCCTCCTATTGCTGCTGGAAACTATGACAGAGACACGGGGGGAGCGAGGGAGGGAGAGGCGGTGTGTGAGTTAATTTTAATTGGAGCACAGGATGTCGAATATGAAGATCTCCTCTTGGGTTTCGGCGAGGGCAGACGCAGGCGCACTCACACAGGTGGGCTTTATTAGCCCCAGCGCTCTGCCCACACGCTGCCTTTTCCATGCAAAACACTGACGCTTATGTTTAATTCAGTGTCACAGTGATCCAGAACGAAAACTATTGACCGTAACAAACACAAACGACAGCTTACTTACAACGTGCTGTTTTCTGGCAGTGGTTCGAAGGCAAAAATCTGCAAACAAACTCCAGACGCACTGAATTCAAACTAAAAGACTTGCTTTGTTCCAAAATCTATTGAGGCGACTTACTGCCTACATAGGCAGCATCACAGAACCTCATAAATAATGATTTGGATCTACATAACAAGCACTCTTGCTGGATGAAAGTTCTGATGCTTTTAAATGGTAGTGTAATTAAAACACAGATACAGAATGAAATCACTTAAAATGGCCAATCCTCTCACCTCATTTTTTCACTGACCTCGTCTCAATGCATTATGGGACTGCCGTCTTTGTGACGAATCTCTTAGAAGGCAGTATAATTATGTTGCTCACCTTCTGGAACTGATTTTCTGTCTGTGATGCTGTTGTCTCTACAGGCAGCTCACTAGCTTTTGGAACAGAGCAAATGTGTTTTTGTAGTCAGAAGCACACAATCCAGTCTGGGTCAGAGCCCTAGCATTGCGTCATTCTTGAGCGTCTGCTCATGCAATGTTCTTTCTGCATTTCTAGCACACACGAACACTTCACAAATGAGGCAGACTGGCTTTCCTTTACTCAGCGGGAAAGTACCGGGAAAATGGGAGGACAGTCAAAAAGCAGCCAAGAGTAACAATAATGGTAAAACCCATATGAATATAATACTTTGCCCATCATTTATTCATGATGCCAACCTCCATTTGATAAACTAAAGTGTTAGAGAAGTGTCAGAATTAGAGCTGGGCTTTGACACCCAAATTCACAAATTGATTCAATTCTGATTCACAAGCTTGTGATTCATTTGTTTTCCGATTGTATATTGATTATTTTGGATATATTACTTGTATATAAATTGGTTAGAATTTGGCATGTGTACAAATCAACTGATTTGTATACAAATGCTTAAATTACACTCATTGAAGTTCTTATAATAATTTTAAGAAGTCACAATTACATTATGATATTTCTACTTCAATTCATTTTTTTGAAAATAAACATTTAAATGGTGGCTGTCATAAATGACAGATTTATTCAAACATTGACAAAGAGTAAAAAAATATAATGAATGTGTTACATGGTGCATATATTTAGCAAAATGCTACTCTCTAGAAGTTTTTCTAGCTGACTAGGAGTTTATGGTCACCGAATATGTTTTTTCTGAGTTAAATGTGACATTACGTGAAACTGTTTGAAACAAGTTATTATACTGACGTCTTTCTGCGGTTGAAACACCAATTGAATAATTAAATTAGACAAGATATGGATTTCAGATATTTATTCATGTTTATTCATATGTGTGTCAATCCACGTTAAACAGCGGGAAAACTGTATTAATTGTTTGAATATTGTAACAAAATGGACAGAATTTGAAATCTAAGACTTTGTTTTATATCAAAAGTAAAAAAGCACAAAGCTTATTACGATTTATTAGATTGGAGGCATGCTACAATGACAATTTGTTACTGAAAACAGGCTAAACTAATTGATTTTTTGGATTTAAGAATCAATATTTCGTAAAAATGAGAAATGATCAAAATCGGGAAATCAATATTTTTTACCTAGCCCTAGTCATAATAATATAAAGGTGTGCCAATACTTTTAACTCAACTTTACCTAGCTAAAAAATTGTGTAGAAACCAGTTTTGGGGGTAACGCATCGTAAGTAACATGAGTTACGTAATCAGATTACTTTTTTTCCAAGTAACTAGTACAGTAACGCATTACTTTTGAATTTCTAGTGAGTTACTTTTTCTAATAAGTAACGCCAGTTACATTTTTTCCCCATTGATTGCTTAACAAGTCTCCAGATTTAAAAAGTAACGTAAAGATAACGCAACACATTACTTTCCATAAAAAGTAACATAATTAGTTAATTTATTAGGGAGTAACGCAAAATTGTAATGCATTACCTTTAAAAGTAACTTTCCCCAACACTGGTAGAAACACTTTTTACTCAGAAATCGCAAAGAAATTACATTTCTTGTAAAACGTACTCCAATATACATTTTTTAATATATATGTTGCAGTAATAAGTGACCAGTTAAGATCACTCATCAGTACAGTTTAAAGAGGCTGACAGCACATTCACACCAAACTAACACCTATGGCAACGGTATCCCACACTCCCACCGGAAAACCATCATCGCTGCTCAGGGCCATTACAGATCGCTGGGGGCCACCAGCTGAGTGGTGTTATTGAAGATTATGGGGCCAGAGATTGGGACAAAAGCATAGACAGGATAGACGTCCGCTCAAGAGACCCCCACAAACACCCTCCAGAGCTTCAAACATCATCAGCCAGACGACTGCAACCTTCTTTCTGGAGCACTACTTCCATCCCAGACTAAGCACTGAAAAGACAGACTGGGAGAATGACAAACAGACAAAGAAAGGTCTACAACCCTGGTAGCAGGCTTTTGCTTTATAGCCAACAGACAGGGAGAGTGGAGGTGGGGATTCTGGCACTCAAATCACATTGAGCCATGACCACACAGGAATCACTCCATGACACTAAAGGAGACAGTGCTCTATAGAAGCTCACTTCCTGATTTCCTCTCCAGCTGTTATCACTGCTCATGAAACCAGAGAGCGCTCGAGGAGGAGGTGGTGGTGGTGGTAGGTGGAGAGGGGAGGTTAGCGAGCTCACGGCACTGGGCCTAGAGACCCACCCAAGCGCTCGACATGATTGATGGGCCAATTATCAGAGCCCTGTTTATTGTGCTGCAGTTATTTATAACACAGCAGAGCTTGAGGTGCAGCGATGAATGCTTCTCACAGTTGCACTCAACTTTGCCAGCACTGCATGTTTTCCACTTTGCCTGAGAAATAACAAATATTTGACCTCAAAATATGGAGCATATACTGGATGAGCTGTATTCAAAACAGCAAAAAGCGCCAAAACAGCATTCCCAATTCTCCGTCTGTATCCAAAATTAGCATTATACTTACTTTCACCTGAGAATTTAGTGATGAAGGCCATAAAGCTCCATAAAGCTCCATAAACAGCATCTGTTTACCATTGAACTTCTAAAAACATTCTTCTATCGTAGATGCATTGTATGATTTCTGAGAGGGGTAAGTTTAGGTGCGGGACTGAGGTGGTCCTTTGTAAGAATTTGTATGAATTTGCCACCTTAAATATGAAAAATAATAATGTGAAAAATAATAATAAAATATGTACGTTTTTTTTTTTTTAACAAATCGTAAATCAAATTTGAACAAGTGAGGTCATACGAATTTGCTATCTCATAAGAAACGTTTTTTTTTTGATTGTTTTGTTTTACAAATTGTAAACTGAACTTGTATGAAGGAGGTCATACAAATTTGTACGAATTTCCCACCTCATAAAACACATAAGATTTTTTTACAAATCATAAATCGAATATGTACGAGTGAAGTCGCATGAATCTGTAAAAATTGCGCCACCTCGTAAAATATGCACCTTTTTTTTGTTTTTTTGTCGGGTTGTCAATCAGTATTTGTTCTGAGAGAGGGGTCGATACAAAATAAAATTATTATTATTTATTACTTATATAATCATCTGTTGGTAATACATATTACAATATAATACATATCTAAAAACTATTTTTTACGTGATGGCTAATTCGTATGAATTCGTACAACCTCACACATAAAATACGTATGATTTTTAACAAATCGTACAAATTTGGGGTAAGTTTAGGTGCAGGATTGAGGTGGTCCTTTGTAAGAATTTGTATGAATTTTCCACTTCGTAAAATATGTAAGTTCTTTTTTTACAAATTGTAAACCGAATTTGTACGAGTGAGATCATATGAATTTGTACAAATTAGCCACCTCTTAAAAAATATGTACGAA